>NW_004524651.1:1714259-1777523 GCF_000260255.1 Octodon degus | reverse complement strand
TCTTCTTCTTCTTCTTCTTCTTCTTCTTCTTCTTCTTCTTCTTCTTCTCTCTCTCTCTCTCTCTCTCTCTCTCTTTCTCTCTCTTTTTAATCTAGGATTCTGAATAGTCCTTATAGTGTTACAGGGCTTTTAAAGATACTGTTGCATTTGTGTAGACAACTACAAAATCTTTGGTAACCTATACAGATGTAACATTCTGTGTATAACCGTACATGTCTCGCTGGTGAAATGAACATGCTTCCCTTGTAGCAGTATACTTTTAGGTAATAGATGTTACAATAGAATTCTAGTATTTCTAGTATTCACTTAGTCCACTGAATATTGATAACCAAAGGGAATTTTGAAAGGAGATAATAAATTAGCAGAGGAGCTTGTGGGATCAGACTGAGGCTGTGTAGAAATGTCAGCACTCAGTTGTATACAAGCATGGTAATAGAAAGAGACTAGAACACAGATTCATAGGCTTTTATAGAAGGTTGCATGGTAATAGAAAGAGACTAGAACACAGATTCATAGGCTTTTATAGAAGGTTCCAAAACCTGGAAAGCTTTTTAAAAATTTTTAATTAGAACTTAATCTTAACTGCCAGGATACTTTTTTATAGTCTTTAACTCAATATGTATGTTTTAATTTAAAAATGTTTGATTGTAGGATGGTGCCTTAGACGTCAGTGGAAGTGTTATGCAGTAATCTGTATGTGCTTTATACTGGTGTTTATGTTTTAAAAAATGTAAATTTTAATCAGAATTGTATGTGAGACCAAGGATTTCTATCAGTGATTGTTGAACTACATTAGTTTCTTATGTGAAGCGATTTAGCACATGTAACTTAGTGAATTTTGAACAATATTTTGGTATTTGTATTTTGGTACTCAAAGCTGATATTTGTGAATACCTTGATATTTAGAATACCAATGATAGATAATAAATGTAGAGTGTGTGTATTAACAGAATTAAGTAGTAGACATTGTGACCTGAGATAGATAAAGTACTTTGAAAGTGGAATGCCACTGGGCAAAAATGTGAATTCTGAGTAGCTTTTTTTGTTTTTGTTTTTGTTTTTGTTTTTGTTTTGTTTTGTTTTGTTTTTAATTCCGATTAGTTTAAAATTTCTTTTTAGGATTCTCAGTTTTTTCTGTTAAAGCTCATTGATGTTTTAGGAAAATAAAAATTCAAGTAAAGACTAATCACGACAAACTCGGAACATGTATGTTTTCTTTAGGGCATGCTTAATCAGAACAGTGTAGGAAATAACCTATTGTATCTTTCAAGTCTTTTCCTGAAATTTAAGATAGTTGTGATTCTTCTGAGCCAACAACTTCTTTTGTGACTTGCTCTCTTCAAACAAAGTTCCTTTTTGTTGGCAGGTTTTGGGTTTTTTTTAATAGCGAGTATCAGCTTGTAAAGGCCACCTCATTTCCTCTGACTACCCAAACCACCACAATGTTATGTGATTAGTGCCTGAAATTCCCTTTAACTTTGGAAAAAACCCTGACTTCTGCTTGATAAGTGCAATAATTCTAACTCACCTGTGCTGATTTTCAGGTTACAGGTGCCTTAGAAAGTTGGATAGCTACTTAGTGGCACTACAGTAGATTATTCAGGTTTTTAAATTCATCATTATCAGGTTAAAAATAAAATGAGAGTCAATTTTACCAGTCAAAAAAAAGCAGAGTACTAAGGTCAGGACTGTACTGGGAAGCAGATGCAGTGGCTCAGTGAAGACCCCAAGTCACAGGTTTCAGAGGATTGCATATACAGGATGTGGAGGGAATCATTGTCAGATGCCTTCCCAAGGGCCAGTGTACGATAAAGCATCCCGCAGAACAACTGGCTCATGGTCCTGCTTCTTAAAATTAGCCTTATTTGAATTATTTATATAGGGCTGGCGAGATAGCTCAGTGGACTAAGCACCTGCTCAGGCAAGCACAAAGACTGGGATTCAATTCCCTGCACCACATGTCATGCTGGTGCCCACCCCAAAACTAAGCATGGCAGCATGGTACCTGCATTCCCAGTGCTACAGAGGCTGCAAACAGGATCACTGAGTCCAAGCTGTGTAGTAAGACCCTGTACTAAATATGTTTTTTAAATAGATAATAAGTTTTTATATTAGTTCTAAGGAACCAGGTTATCAGACTCACTGATTTGTACTTTAGGGAATCCTCATCCCATTTTTTAAAAAAAATTAGAACATTTCAATGAAATTGGTGGTTACAGTATTTCTTCATTAAGCTCTGAGGGCCAAGGAGATAGCTCAGTGGCTTAAACCTCTGCCTGGCAAACACATGGTCTTGAGTTCCATCCCCAGTACTGAAAAAAAAATGTTGTTATGTTTTAACTAGACATTTAAATTACTCAGGTAGAGAAAACAGAAATGTTTGTCTTTTTTGCTAACTCCTTAGACTAAGAAACCCTGGATCCTTACAGATTGGGGTGGTGGGGAGGATAACTGAAACAGTTCTGACAGGAATTTAAGAGGAGGTCTACAAAGAAAACTATCAGAAAAAAAAAATGTATTCTCAGGCTTTGAGCAGGAAAAGTGAACAGAGGATTAAAACTGCATAATTAATATAACCTAAAATTAGGACATGAAATCATTTAATTTTTCTCAGAAAATTATTGTGATTCCTAATGCTTTAAGGAATAAGCTTGGTTAAGATATAAAAGTTGTTTTTGCTTTTATTTTCTTTTATTTTAAAAGATGGCAAAACCTCCACCTGTTTACTTACTGTAGTTTTGGCAGTTCTAGTTAGAGCTAGTTTTGGTTATTGTAGTAGAGGAGTTTTTTTTTCCCCTTTTTTCATCCCAGCTACATATAGACTGACTTTGTTAGGAAGTCTGTTTCTTCATGTGACTCATTCATGTTATAGGTTGAATTTTTTTATGACCACTACTAGGAAGGCAGGCTGTGTGTGATGTGATTAGTTAAAGCAAGGTCAGATAGATTTTACACTCCATTAATTTGTAAGGCTTTCTCATATGACTTTAGTTTATTGTTTTTCCAAAATAAGGATAGAATTGCAGGAAGAGATTAAAGATTAGATATTAACTCTGTTGTGCAGAATTCTAACTTCAATAGGTAATTCCTTATATATTTTAGATTTATTAAAAAATTAATTTCAAATGTTTTTATCCCAAAAGCTTGTGAAGTAAACATTAATTTGCTTCGTATAATCTCCCAATATAAATGTATATCCAGCCATCGCATCAGATCTTATAACTATGTATAAACACTACTTGTTCATTTAAAATAATAGGGCAAGCAGTGCCGGCCATCAGACCTAGCACCTCACATGAGGGATGTAAGTACTCCACTAAGTTGTGCTCCCTGGACAAAAAATAATATTTTAAATTGCAACATAGGATTGTAGACTACAAATAATATTGATACTATCGGGAAATTTAAGTATGTATCTTTTAGGAAATGTTAATCTTTGTCCTGTAGTGATTCTTTTAAATTTTTTTATGGTCATAGTTTATAAAATTCTTATTGTGTAGTTCTTTGAAATGGTATTACAAATTGATATTAGTATAATAGGACAAATTAATTTGGTCATGTGAAGAGTAAATGGCTGACAAACTGATAAGAATTGCTTGACTGATAAGGTCACTAATGGTTTGACATGGGAAAGTCAGTTAATTTAATTTTACTCAGTAATCAGAGTTTGTCCAAACCCAATCTTGATGTGCCGTGGGTTCTGAATTGATTTGGGCAGGAACATATGTCTGCATATTTCTTTAGGGGTTTGGGAATGTCTCATTCGTTCAGCAAATCATTGGGCAGTGCCTGTGGTACACCTTTTGTGATTCATCAGTAAATTAAAGATCCTCTCCTCAGAGCTTACATTGTAATAGGTGAATAGTGGATGTAATAAGTTGCATACTTGTTTGGAAAGCATTTACTTGTGTAAAATAAATATAGCAGAATGGGTATGAAACAGGGAATGCAGTTTTAAACATTAAAATTCTAGCGGCAGCGTAAAGGAGATGAGGTCATGTAGGAGGGTACTTGGCATGTTTGAGGAAACTCAAGAGAATGGTGAGAGTAAAGTTATGGGGGAGAGGACAGGCAGGTTGTGTAGGTTCTTCTGCATTGTCTGAAGGACATTGCTTGTCTTCCGAGGGAAATGGGCAGAAGCAGCAGGATTTTAAACAAATCTAACTGACATGGTTGTGTTGTAAGAAAGGATATTACGACTGTTCTTTTAAGAGAAGATTGGAAGCGTTCTCAGAATGAGGGCTAAAAGCTTACTGTAGTCATTCATTAGATGTATGATCTACAGGATAATATGTTGAATGATTAAAGATGGGGCCCCTAGAATCTGCCAAAAGTTAAATCTTTTACTATTATAAAACAGGATTTGTATGTCTTCGTTTCCTCAGTTGTAAGATGATAATTATAATATCTCACACAGTGTGATAAAGTAATGCAGACAGCACTTTGAATAGTTCCCAACAATGTAAAATATAAAACAAAGTTTGATATAGTTATCAAGTCAGTATTAGCAAATCCAGCATTTGTTTGTCAGGTCATGTTTATTGTGCCGCCATGGCTTGTAACATTGGTCCTTTCCTTTCCATGTATATTTAACAGTATTCTAGTTCAAAGCACAAAAACTCTTGCCTAGATTGTTACAGCCGGAGTCTAATTGCTTTACTTCCTTTCTTTCTGCCCTATCCAGTTTTGTGTGCTATTACATTGTAGGGTCACTTCTGTGCCTCAGTTCCTTTCCTCCTGCTTCCTCACTATGTCCACACTTACTCAAGATTCCACTTCCTGCAGTTCTATTCTGCCCTTCTCCACAAAAGCATACAGGACTGCCAGGCATGGTGGCACACACTTGTAATCACAGCGAGGCAGAAAGATCGTTACAAGTTCGAGACCAGCCTGGGCTACAAAGTGAGCTTAAGGCCAGCCTGAACACTGCCTAGAGAGACCCTGTCTCAAAAAGACAGAAAACAAACACAGGCACACATAGAACTGTGTGGCTTTGCTGATCTTCTTTGCTACTTGGAACAATTTAAATTTCATCTTACCATCAACTGTACCTTCCACTTCATTTTTCACACTAACATTCCCTTCTTTGTTCTGCCTGCTTTTCTAATCCTTGGATTTGGATTATTGAATGTAGGGATTACATCTCTTGCATTTTCATACTTGGATTCACACCATGTAGTACATGGTTTAATAGTATTTGTAGGGTTCGGGCCAGGGAGATAGCTCAGTAGAATAAGCACTTGCCTGGTAAGTGCAAGGGCCTGAGTTCAATCCCCGGTTCCATGTAAAAAAAAAAAAAGAAAAAAAAAATTGTAGAATTCACTTTCTTTCCATCTTCACTTTCCTTAAGGAATGGTCAACAGTGTCAAGCAGCTGAGCTTGAATGTGAGGAAAATGTTATTCCAGATTCACCAATAACAGCCTTTTCATTTTCTGGCATTAACCGACTACGAAGAAAGGAGAATCTCCATGTTCGATATGTGGAAAAAACAAATACTAAATTGGAGCATTCTGTGTGTATAAATGGTAAGGTTTAGAGTTGTATTTCAGTTTTCTGGTTTTTTGAAAGGCTTCATTGGTTTTACACCATTGAATACAGTGGAAAGAAGTGAGTCGTTGTCCAGGTAACCTTGGTGCAACTGTGAATTGAACTTCTGTTAGTAAAGTGAGAAGACATTTTCTTTCTGTATTTGTGTGTGTGTGTGTGTGTGTGTGTGTACACATACAAATATGTACTATGTGAATATGTACATACTCTACATTTTATAAATATGGTAGTTTCTTTTCTCTTTTATTTAAAAACTATTCTTAGTGGCAGTACGTGTCTGTAACACTAGTACTCCAAAACTGAGGAAGGAGAATCACAAATTTGGCTTGTATGGGCAATTTAATAAGACCTTTGGTCAAAATTTAAGAGTGGAGATAGTAGTTCACCAGTAGAGTGCCCCTGAGTTTGATTCCCTATTTCAAAACAAAACAAGTCTTACGTATATTTATTTGAGTGGGATCCAAAGAAAGGTGAAACAAACTTCACATTAACTTTCCTCCTGAGTTTCAGGTATTAATATGCTAAGTGATTTACATACATTATTTCTGTATTTCAATCTGTCCTCATATCAGGCTTATGAAGCAGCCGTTAGCTCCTTTGTTTTAGAGATTAGAGTTACGTTTAGGAGATTAAAAACTCACCCAGGTAGGTAGATTTAGATTTAGATGAATCCAAATTTAGATACGGATTTTCCTGATTCTAAACTTCTGCATGTTGCAGGTTTTGTCCACAGGTACTCCTGTCATTTGGAGCTATCTTTAACTGGTTGTTTTTACTTTTATAATTTGTAGCAGATCTAGAAATGGTTTTGTGTGTTTTGTGGGTTATCAGTGACTTATTTCTATTTTTTTTCCTTGAGAAAAAATAAAAATAACAATAAAACAATTCCAAAAAAGGTTAATAGATTTACAATTACGTATTGTCTTCCTAGTATTTATTCAGAGTACAAGATACAGGCATGATATCTTGCCCAGACTATTAACACGAACCTTTTTTTTAAATGAACTAAGAGAAACTAGCCATATAATTATCTTAACTATCTTATGTATAAATATATTTTTTTCTTTTTCCCTTCCTTTCCCCTTTGCCCATCACAGTTTGTCTTTTGTTTTGAACACTGTCTTCCCAATTTACAATATCTCCTATACATTTTGGCCTTTGATTCTTTCAGTTTCTCACACTAGTGAGACAATACAATGTACTAGTGAGACAATACGATTGTTTACAAATACGGTACTGATTCAGTGATTTTTTTTTTTTTTTAATTTATTTTCTTTTGCAGAACCGGGGATTGAACTCAGGCCCCTGTGCTTGCCAGGCAAGCACTTATTCCACTGAGCCATCTCCCTGGCCCCTTATGATTTATTTTTAATTCCATGGTAGTTTACCATTTCTGCTAAATAATTTGAAGCTACGTTTCATATAGCCCTGTAATTTATAATATGACATAGGACACTTAATATTTTTTTAATGTTAATCTAAAGTAAATGATAAAGACTACTTTTTAAATTAAAGTTCTCTTAACAATATTGGAGTTAAAAGGATGTGTGAAGTTCTAAAGATATTTATGTTATGCAAATGTGAAAGACTTTTATTTAAAATTGGCATAGTACCCCATTTTATGAGTCAGCATCACCATCTAGTGGGAAACAAAAGAACTATTAAAAACTGTGCACATGATTAGGAGCTGAATTAAAATAAAAGGTGGTAGATCTTGAAATAAGACATATCAGACAAGACATGAATCATTACAGATAATGTATAATGTAGATCATATTTAGATTCATGAATATGAACATCCATTAAACAGTGCACAGCATTTTTCTTCATTAAGAAATTTTCTTCATTAGGAAAGCCATCTTTTGTATTTAGCATAAGTATATCCTATGGCTTATTTCCTTACTGGATAAAAGAAATAACTATTTAAAAGCTTAACTGATTTGTTACTTTAGTATTGTTCTCATCATATTTTATTTGGAATTTGAAACTTTGGTTTTAAGATATATGTTAGGCTATGTAAATTACCTGAAAATAACTGTTAAATAATTTAATGACTAATTAGTTTTGGTTTTGTTCTAATAATATTTTGCTTAAAGTATACTGTGTTTAATATTGCTTTCAGGACATAATTAAATTAAAACTTTATATCCTTTGACCTTTTAGTTTTCTTTCAACAGTAGAAATATTTCTGATAAAACTTGTTTCAAAGTGTCTTTACAGAAAATAAAAAACCTATAATAAAGATTATGGAGATATATGAGGTAGTAAACATTAAATTAACCTGCTTAATTGTATTGTATATAAGGCAGAAAAACCATTAAAATGTTACTGTTTTAGCACCTTGTCAAAGGCAGAAAAAACTTGTTTCTTCTAGTCTTTCGTCGCTCTCTATCCTAACTTGCAACTTTGTTGCTGAGTGGAACTAAAGAAATTTCTTAAAATAACAAGAATTCTATCAATAAAATAGTTTTTTTGTAATATTTTAAGGACAGGTTTCACTTGGCTTTGGGAATAATATTTTGATAATGTTTCTTATCATCGTTTGTTTTTCATATTACCTTTTCTGTTTTTTTCCCTTAGAATTAAGAAAAGCTTCCAAGACTTCAGCTCATTCACAGCATAGCTCTAATGAAAAGGAAATTCTAGTCGCTGATACTTGTGATCAAAGTGAAGCTCCAGTGGCTAGTAAGATATTGAAATTACCTTTATAAGTTTGTAAGATACATGATTATTGGTAAGCAAGAATCAGACTATATTTTAGAGATTTTTTTCATAGAATTGTGTTTATATTACTAGATGCTTAGAAGTCTTTTCACATTGGGCAGTAATGTTAGTATTCATTCATGTTAATGTCCATCTTAATATAAATTGCTATTGATTTAGATAGTGAGGTCTTTGTATAGTTTACCCATTCATTTAACAAGTAATAATATACCAGGCATTGAACAGAATAAAGCTCTTGATCTTGTGGAGTTTACAGTCCAGTTGGGGAATGAAGAAAATAAACATGTCAGATAGAATCAGATCCTCTGAAGAGAATTAAAGCAGAAGAATTGACTAGAGCAAGGTCTGGGGGAAGCATGTAGTGTCCAGCAGAGCAGCATAGCTGAGAGAGGACCTGTTGGTCTGTTGAGGGGTGTAAAGAAGCCTGCATAGCTGGAGCAGAGTGGGCAAGGAGCAGAGTGCTGTTGGGAATCAGAAGACTAGAGCTGCTGGTTATTGAGATAGAAGAGACTGGAAGCAGCAGATTGAGATACATATTTTGGGTGAGCTTGTGGATGTAAATTCAAGTTTAGAGAAGTGTAGGATGGAGATACAAACACAACTTCTTGGTGTACTATCCAAAACTGGAACTGAATGAAATTACCAAGCAAGTTAGTCTAAATGGGAAAAAGTAAAGTTCCAGTATATATGTTCTGATTTTCCTCTGTGGTGCCAGGGATTGGCAGAAAGCAAGCACATCTGCACACCCTGTCTTCTACTCACTGCAATAGAACTTCTAGCAGAAGTCATCATTGTTCCCCAATATAGATGGGCCTATTTTTGTCTCTGTTTGCTCTCATTACAGAGGGATCTTACCTAGAATTAGTGCTCTGCTACCACCCATATGTTAATAAAATCTATGTCTCAGACTTTCCCTCTGGATTCCAAGCCAGATGTCTACTTGCTATTCAACATCTCTACCTGATATCCTTTATCTTCATCATGTCCACAATGGAAGCCTTTCTGTCAGACCTACTGTTCTTCCTTATATTATAACCTGTGAATGACACTGCACCTGCCTCTTTGAGTTACCTAATTCAGAAAACTTTGTTATCCTAGATTTCTTGCTTTATCTCTTATTTCTCAACAGCTTCTAAGTCTTACTGATTCCTGTTCCACCTCCCCTTGTCTGTTGTACATATTTTTCTGTTCTCTCATTGATGTACTTTTGGCTGTCAGCATGTTACATCAAGACTTTTAGCAATATAATTAGAGATTTTTTTTTTGTCTGTAATTGCTTCTTGCCTATGAAACTGTCACAGCCAAAATTACCTTTTTAACCCAATGATGGCTTCAGTCATCTATCTAAAACTTTTGCATTTCTGTTTATTATTCATGGGAGAAATTAGAAACCACATGTAGTTCCCTAAACAAGTATTTTAATTTCACATATCTGGGCCTTTACACATAAGCTAGACTTTACTTTCCACTCCCAATCTAGGTAACCTGCTAAGCTGTATAGCATGTCTTGATTTCCTAATGCAAATTTACAGGTCCTTCTGCATTTAAATCACCCTTTATATTACCTTTAATGTGTTTATCACACTCCACTGCAGTTCTGTTTAATTTTGTTGTAGTCTGTAGTTTTTTAAAAACAAAAATCTCTTCTTTCCACACAATGAGTAATACAATGCCTGGAACTGGTAGATACTCTATAATGCTTGTTGAGTTATAGAAACTATACAAAACTTCACAGAACACCTGCATATGTGTCATTCTTGTTTAAATGTTACCTAAAAGTTAAAAATAATACAGTTCTGAAAACACCTCCCCTATATTCATGAAAGACACTATAAATATGGTTTAATATTTCTCTTATACCTTAATTTGCTATAAATTCATTTTATAATTCATTTTGTATCAATAAAAATATAACCTATTGGAAGGGCCAGCGAGATAGCTCAGTGGAGTAAGCATCTGCTTAGGCAAATGCAGGGACTGGAGTTCAGTCCCCAGTACCGCATGCCATGCCTATCAGTGAAACCAGGTATGGTAGCTCACACCTGTAATCCCAGCGTTGGGGAGGCTGAAAACAGGAAAATTACCATGAGCTCCAGCTGCAAGTGAAACCCTGTACCAAATTAATTAACTAATTAATAGTACCTATTGGATTCAGTTCATTTAGGAAAAATAGGAAACTTAACTCAGCAGACCAGAGTGCCTGCTTAGGCAGAGTGCAGCTGCTAGGGTTCCATCCCCAAGGTGCAGTGCTGGCCCCACCCCCTGGGGCGTGCTGAGACTGCCATTGTGACTGGGTGTGGTAGCGTGCACCTGTAATCACAGCACTTGGGAGGGTGAAAATGGGAGGATCACTATGAGTCGGATCTATGTAGTGAGACCCTGTAGACCCTGTCCTAAATACATATAAAAAAATAAAATAAAATACCTGTAGCTTATTCCTATTTCCAATAGATATTTTAGATTGTTTACAGAAATTTGTCCAGTGCCATTTTATATTGGTTCTTTGAGCTTTGCCTTTCTTTTATTTAACTTTTTTTTAAAATTTTATTTATGTGTGTGCGTGTGTGTGTGCGTGTGTGTGTGGCCCCCTCAGCCCACCAGGGGGCGGGGCTGGCTGGCATGTGGTACTGGGGGATTGAACCGTGGTCCCTGTGCTTTGCTAAGCTTGTTCTAAGTAGGTGCTTTAGGCCACTGAGCCATCTCACCAGCCCCTAACTTTTCTACATATAATTTTGTACATGTAATTTATAATTTTTTTTGTTTTTCTTTTTTAGAAATATGTGGAATAAGCAGTTGTCCCACTGATAAGTCATCTTTTAACTTAGCTACAGTTGTTGCTGAAACACTTGGACTTGGTGTTGAAGAGGAAAGTGTAAGTAATATTTTGATGAACATATTAATTGATATGTCCATTTAGAGCCATTCTTAAGTAATTGAGCAAGAAAATAATTTTTTATCCAATGATTATTTAATAAAGAATAAAACTGTTTAAAAGGCTCTTGTTATGTGTACGATCTACATAGTGAGACCCTGTAGACCCTGTCCTAAAATACAAAAAGAAAAAAAGTGAGAGAATCCTTGGGACATGAGACTGAGTTGGAATTGCAGGGGAAGAATTGTGTCATAGTGGGTTTATTGTGCCAGTCCTCTCTCCTTCCTCCTGTGTTCTTTTTTTTTGGTGATGCTGGGGGTCAAACTCAGGACCTTGCACTTGCCAGGTAAGCAAGCACTTATTCCACTGAGCTATCTCCCAGGTCCCCTTCCTGTCTTCTTCTCCCTATCCACTCTCATTCTATCTAAGAGAAAACCTAAACCTTCAGTTTTTTTTTTTTTGTTTTTTTTTTTGCGGAACCAGGTATTGAACTCAAATCCTTGCGTTGGCCAGTCAAGCGCTTATCCTACTGAGCCATCTCCCCGGCCCCAAAAGTGCATCATTGGGTGATTTAATTATTTTATTTTATTTTCGGCGGAACCAGGGATTGAACTCAGGCCCTTACACTTGCCAGGCAAGCGCTTATTCTACTGAGCCATCTCCCTGGCCCCAACCTTCAGATTGATTTCAGAATGTGTTGAGTCTTTTTTGGCATCCACAAAAGGGAAATTTGGTGTGTAAACAGGTTGAATTCTTGCTACTATCAAGAACTGCTGATTCAGTTAAACCTAATCCATGAGGCCTGAATCAGAGTAGCCCCATCATATTTTCATTACATCCATATGTTTGCTGTTTTGTTTTGTCTTGATAAGTCCTGTTATGATTTGTGTCTAGATGTTCCCCACAGAGCCTCATATGGTCATAGGGCCTTTTCAGAGGTGGCTGAATCTAGACTGTGATGCTGGGATTAAATGTGTGTGATTAGTAAATCAGTCCACTGATTGGTTTGGCATAGTTCTAGCTGAGATTAAGGATGAGTTCTACACCTGCCCTAGGCAGTAGCCTAGTACAATGGAAGGGGCAGAGTCTTGTCTCCTCCCCCTTGCTGCTTTTGCTATCTTGTCTGCCAACCTACCCTCCATGGGGCCAGCCAATTAATAGACTGAAAGCCCTATAAATTGAGCCAAATAAACCTTTCCTCCTCTAACTTTGGGTGTTGGGTGTTTTGTCTCAGCATCAAGAAAAGTAAGTTAAATCCCTAGGAAAAGAACTCCTTCAATCTTAGATTCATGGTTTGACACGATCTCAAAGTAGTATTCATTTGCTTAAGTTTAAAATGTACATGTGTTCTATAAAGTTTTCTTGCTGTTGAATTTTTGAAATTTGAGGGGTTTTTTGTTAAACCATTTTGAGGTTTTTGTCTTTCTTAAATCCTTTTCATCTTACTTTCTTTTATGTTTTTGGTGCTGGAGATTGAATCTGGGGCCTTTGCATGCTATCCACACACATTGCCACTCAGCTGAGCCCTCACCTTTACATTTCTTTGTTTCGTTTTGTTTTGTTTTGTTTTTTCATCTTGTGTATTTATTTATTTGATACAGGGTCTTCCTAAGCAGTTTGGACTCATAGTGGTCCTCCTGTTTTAGCTTCCTCAGCACTGGGATTACAGATATGCACCACCATGCTCGTTTTTGTGGTGACCTGCACGGCATGCGCAAGTTCTGTGCCTGGGTTCCAGGGCCTGGCCCTGTACTGCATTATAACCACACCAGGTTATAATGCAGGTCCTTGTGCTTGCCAGGCAGGCTCTTAGACCACTGAGCTATCTCCACAGCCTCCTTACATTCCTTGTTGATGGTACAAAATGCCCAACAACTGCAACTTACAGGAGAGGTTCTTAGGCAGTTGTTTTGCTTTATTAGTACATTTGCAGCACATGGAGTGTACATTCATCTTATGGAGTGCGTAGGTGTTTGTAACACAGCTTGATTCTTTTCATTTGCCCCCACCTACCACTCTGTCTCTGAATCTGCTTTTTTATTGTTGTTGTTACTGGTTTTGGTTCATGTTTATGACAGATGTTTATGTTAGTGGTATTTAGTACATGTACGTGAGACATTTGAAAATCTTGCTTCTTCCCCGCCTCACCCTCTGCCTCTTACACCGCTCCACATTTGCAAAAGTTCTGTTTCCTTGCTTCTCTCCACCAGTCCTTTATTTTGTTCTTTATACTTTGTCTTAAACGAGAGATACCACTTGGTTTTTAAGCTTGAGGAGGGATTTCTTTTGGCCAGGGAGCAGAGAGAGAAGGGAATAGCAGAGCTGGGGATAATACCCTTCCTGTGCTCAGCCTCCACCACCCCCTCCTGACAGCAGCTTGGCTCTAACCCCACCCTGGTATTTATGAGTACATGAAGCCTCTGGAGGACATTCTCAGTGTAACTGTAACTGACCTACTTCTTAGGAACTGTGTCACATTGGCCCTGTCATATGATTGGTCCCTAGGAAATAGAAAACTTGGGTGCTTCCACCCTAAGTTATGTTTTGTTTTGGGTTTTTTTCTACAATTTTATTGAGAAACAAAGAGCAATGAAACAGTTTCAAACCCAATTGGTAGGACAGTTTCAATAATTAACACATTGCATATTCTCTTCCTAGTAGTTATTTGCTGTACAAAATGCAGAAACTTCAGTCATTCTATTTGTTTATTTCTGGCGGAATCAGGGATTGAACTCAGGCCCTTGCGCTTGCTGGGGAAGCGCTTATTCACTGAGCCATCTCCCTGGCCCCATAAGTTATGTTTTGACACAATTTTAATATAGCATTCCTGCACTTTAGCTAGTACCTGTATATGTGCTTTTATAAAGTTGTCCTACTGCTGAATTTTTAAAAATTGGCTTTTTTATTTGGGTTTCTATCCTTTTAAAATCCATCCTCACAGGTATGGTGATACATGCTTATCATCCTAGCTACTTGAGGAAATGAGATAGGCCTTACAATTTTGAGGCAGTCTGGGCAACATAAGGAGACCCTGTCTCAAAAAAAAGAAAACATGTTAAAGGCTAAGGATGTACCCTGTGGTAGAACTCCCCTGGATTGAAGGCCCAACACCACATACACACAAACCCATCCTCAGGTGGTAATGGGTAGTTTTTCACTTTGTACTTTAAATGCATTTTATTGATTTCTAATCCCCTGCTACTTGGAAGTCTTAACAATCTAGACATCAGGTGAGTTAAGGGAGCTAAACTCTGAGCCCATACTGCGGGTAGTGTGAGTCATAGGCAGCAGCACCTGTGATGCTTTTGAAGTTGTTAGAGGTACAGCAGCCACACCTGCTGGATTCACATGTAACAAGGTCCTGAAGAGACTTGTGTCAAGCGCTCCTTTCTGAACTGTTCTAATTTTCTAAACCACTGCTTTTTCAATTTGTCAGTGTTCTCTCCTCCTCCTGTTAATAATGGTATTTGGAGTCAGTTTTATATACCAGTAATAGAATATAATTACATATAAATATTTTCTGGCATTAATGTAGTTCTTTTTTTTTTTTTTTTTTTAAGTGGAACTGGGGATTGAACTCAGGCCCTTGTGCTTGCCAGGGAAGCACTTAGTCCACTGAGACATCTCCCCGGCCCATAGTTCATATTTTTATTGTGATGAAATTCAAGTAACATAAAAGTAAGCATTGTAAAGTGTGCAGCTCACTCAAGGAAAGGATAGTGATACCAGCCTATAACGCCATGTACTCTAGGAGACTGAGGCAGAAGGAGTGCAAGTTTGAGCCTAGGCTAAGCAATTTAAGCAACTTGGAAAGACCTTGTCTCAAAATTAAAAATTAGAGTATGAAAACCCTGGTTAATGAACTCAGTACTACAAAAATGAAGTGTACTTTTAGAGATATTTAGTATATTTGTAATATTATGCAACTGCCACCTTGTCAAGAATGAGTAATATTCCATTGTGTGAGTGTGCTTCATATTTTACTTTTGAAGGAATCACAAAATTCCATAAGCCCTCTTGGTGATGAGCTGTACCATTCTCTGGAAGGAGATCACAAGAAACATCCTTTTGAGGAATCCATGAGAAATACTAACGATAGTTTAAGGTAATTTGGGGCACTTCAGTGAGAATCTGTAGCTATTGTTGCACTCCCATTTTGTTGAGCATGGTGGTGCATGCCTGTAATCCTAGGACTATGGAGCCTGAGGTAGGAGTATTGTCCCAAGTTTGAGGCAAGCTTGAACTACACAGTGAGACCATGTCTCACAAAAAAGAAACCCTTTTGTTAAATGCTTTTTCTCCCTCAGCATAGAGTTTGTTATTCTGGCTATATTTTTATTTCAAATAATGTCTCTCCGATTTATGAGCTCTTTTGTATTATAGTAGAGAAGTAGGCATGATTTTTAAATTGTTTTTGTGCATCACCAAGCCATAGACTATTTAAGAGCTCCAAGTCTTATTCTGTCCATTTAAAGCACAGCCATCCTTTCTATGTTTGTTGCCAAATCCTACATGTTATACAATGGACATCTGTAAGCTAGACAAATTTCTAAAATTGTAAAATTGGGGGGTCAGGGAGACGGCTCAGTGGAATAAGCGCTTCTCTGGCAAGCGCAAGGGCCTGAGTTCAATCCCCGGTTCCACCAAAAAAAAAAAAATTGTAAAATTGATTTTTTACTAATTTCATCTGTCATCATAGTAATCCATAAAGGTAGAGTTTAGTGCTCCCTCCTTTTTAAATTTCTTTTGTAGATAACAAAAGTGCAGCCCCTAAGAGTAAATGTCTTATTAAAGTCACTTAGAGGTTAAGTACTAGACCTGAGCTCTTCACTATTCCCCACTGGAGGAAATGTGAGCCCTTCCTCACACTTAAACCTAGTGTGCTTTCTCCTTCACTAGAGACAGCCGAGTTTGATTGTGTAATTTAAGAATTGGGGCTGAAGATAATAGTCCAGTGGTACACTGTTTGCTTACTGAGCACAATTCCTGGTTTGATTCCAAACACTGGGGGGAAAAACTCCAGAATTTTTTTACAATTCACTGATTTTTTTAATATAATGAAGTTTAAATTACTTAGGAAAAAAATTATACAGAAATATTGAGGTATTGAGATGTTTCCTGTTTCATTTTCCTCAGCTTTTTGTTTCCCAAAAGAAGAGACTGTCATCCTTATCTTAAATTTTTATTCGTCTGTCTGTGATAGATAAAACCTCACTGTTTCTATGTTAAGCAAAGCTTTTCCCATTGTGCTTGTCTTTTAACTTTTACCATATTGTTTTAATAATAAAAAGGTTGTCTTACTCTTTCTTTAGATTTTCCGAATCTACTTCAGAGACTCCATCTCAAGAAGAATTGACCACTCGGGTGTCATCTCCTGTGTTTTCATCTCCTGTGTTTGTACCTACATCTAATGTGAAAAGTAGTTTAGGTTTCAATACAAGTTTGTCCCCTTCTCTTTTAGACACTGGGAAACAAAGCCATCCCAAAACAACCCCTTTCAGCAGCACTTCTGTTTCTAGGTCAGAGAAAGCTAGATCAAAATCTAAAGATAGTGCCCTTTTCACACACCGTAGCCTTGGATCCGAAGTGAACAAGGCCACTAGCCAGTCTTCTTCTAGCAAGCAGATTCTTAAAAATATAAGTGAATCCATAAATGAACAAGATATTACTGATCGCACTAAAGGCACTGTTACTGATAAACATATAGTGTCCCTGAAATCTCTGGGAGGCAGAACATCCAAAAGGAAGAAAACTGAGGAAGAAAGTGAACGTGAAGTAGGCTGCCCCCAAGCCTCCTTTGATAAAGAAAATTCTCTTCCTTTTCCAATGGATAGTCACCTTGCCATGAATGGGGACCACGTCATGGACAGACCTCTGGATCTGTCTGATCGGTTTTCAGCTATTCAGCGTCAAGAGAAAAGCCAAGGAAATGAGGCTTCCAAACACAGATTCAAGCAAGTGACTCTTTACGAAGCTTTTAAGCCCATTCCAAAGAGCTCTTCCTCAAGCCACAAGGCCTTGAATGGGAACTGCCTGGTGCCCAAAGACTCCCCGGAGGAACACTGTTTACAGGAGTGTGTCCACCAGTCTTTGTGCAGATCCCCTCCACACAATCAGACAGCGTCACCTATAAAAGAAGAAAATTCCATCTTCAAAATCCCTCCACGTCCACATGGAACTTTGGAGACAGAGAATCTTTTTGATGAGATGAAGGTTTGTGTTAAATATTTGAGGATTTTGATTAAAATCGCTTTTCATGATTTCATCTGGATGCTAATAATCATTTCTATCTAGGGTGGTGGTTCTAATGAGCAAACAAAAGTAAAACCCAGGTCAGTCCGTGGAGGATGTGAGCTCACGTCAGTTCTTCAGTTAAATCCTTGCAGAATTGCCAAAACTAAGCCTAGTAACAACCAAGGTATGCACCGTACAAATAAGATTTCTACTCTTCTTTAGTAACTTTGAATTGGATATTTACATACTTTGGGTAGATTAAATTGTTTGGGAAATTTTTAAGTATTTCTTCCTTGCATGTTTTTGTTTATGATTTTCTTTGTCCTTTTCAGAAGCTTTTAAAATTTTAAGCTGTGCAGAATTTTAAAAATAAATAATTATCCAAACCTTCTCACCTTAAAAGTAATTTATTCTATTTCATTTACATGTCTATGTGAATATATTCATTATTTATATAGGTTTTTAAGCTTACCTATAAACATTTGCTTTGATATGTATTTGTGTATATATATATAAACATTATTTGCCCTGACTTATATATGTTATGTATAAATCTTTTGATTACTGTATGTGCTTTAACAGAACCATTTTTGTTCAGCCAACAAACGTTTCTGCAATTCTTTTTTTTTTTTTTTTTTTGAGACAGGGTCTCACTGTGCAGTTCAGACTGCCTTGAGCTCACTTTATAGCCCTGACTGGAACTCACAACAACCCTCTTGTCTCAGCCTCCCAAGTGCTGGATTACAGGTGTGTGCCACCACACCCAGCTGCTCTGTAATTCCCATGTGGTATTTTTCTTTTTTTCTTTATTGTCAGTTCTTTCATTCTGGGCTTTTTTTTTCCCCCCAAAGTATATTCTTTACTTGTTCTTACAGAATGAAAATATTTTTTACATTTTCACTTGTAATTTTTTACAATTTTTTTTTCTTTTCTTCTATTAATTTCTTCCTTACTGCCTTAGGGGTCATACTATGCTTTATTTAACTTCTCACAGTTTGTCTAGAGTTACTATCATAATACTTCATGTCCACAGCTACACTCCAAATATCTGATGTGTCTTATGTTTACATATAGTACATGTGGAATCCTTTCAGGCAATGTTATATTATTACTATTTTAAAAATACTTTGTTGAAATGTATATTGCCCCGTAAAAATCCACCATTACAGTTTCCAATCCATCAGTTTTGGTAAATTCACAGTTTTTCCAACCATCTCTGTAGTTGTAAGATTGGAGCAGGCCCCACCCTGCACTGACCGCCCTCCTCAGTCCTAGGCAGCACTAATCTGTTTTTATTTTATTTTATTTTATTTTATTTTGTCTCCATACCTAAGCTGTTCTAGAGGTTTGATATAAATGGAATACTTTAGTATATAATCTTTTGTGATTCAACTCTTTCACTCAGTATAATGTCTTTCATTATCATTCATATCATAGCATATATTGATATTTCTTTATTCCTTTTTACTGTTGAGTAACATTGTATACCACATTTTTCATCAGTGAATAGAAATTTAGTTGTTCCTACTTATTGCTATTGTGAATAATACTGCTCTGAACATTTTTATGTAAGTATATGTTTTCACTTTTTTCTTTATAGAGAATAGAATTGCTGGACCCTGTGCTGGCGCTGTGTTTAAACTTTTGGGGGCTGCCTATTTTCCAAAGTAGCTGTGTACCATTTTACATTCCCACCAGCCTTGCTTATGGCCTGCAATTTCTCCACAACTTGGCTAGCCCTTGTTATTTTTCATCTTGATGTTAGCTATCTTTGATACAGTATTTCATTATGGTTTTTCTTTTCTTTTTTTTTTTTTTTTTGTAGTTTGAATTATTAATTCAGGCTGACTTTGTTCAAAATTAGTTCAAATTACAAATATTTTAAGGGATTTTTCATTTTTCTGAGGGCAAATTATGTTAAGTATCTTTTTTATATGCTTATTGGCTATTTAGCACCTTTTATTTTTCTTTTTTTTTTGTTTTTTTAATTTTTCATTTAGAAAATGTATATTTTTGTATTGTGAGAACTCTTCTATCTCCTAGATACAAGTCTTTTATCAGACATATGATTAGCAAAAAATTTCTCCCATTCTGTAGGTCTCCTAACATTTTTAAATGATGAGAATTTTCAACATCTATTTTTAATTGCATATTTTTTCCTTACCTAAGATGCATCCTTTGAAAATATCCAGTGGAGTGTAGATCCAGGAGCAGACCTTTCTCAGTATAAAATGGATATTACTGTAATAGACACAAAGGTAAAGTAAATAATAAAGCCAAAACCAATTTGAACCTTCTCTCCTGATCTACTCTGTGACCTTCATTCAGATACTTGTAGTACCAGGGACCAAACTTGGGACCTTGGCACTTGCCAAGCAGGAACTTTATGCCACTGAGCTATATCCTCAGCCCTATTCAGATACTTTTTAAGTCATACATTTATGTATTCAGAAAACAAAGAAACAGATTCTTGTTCATCAAACCTTATGGCATTTTTGAAAAGATAATACTTTCTGCCTTTAAAGTATTTTTTGCTTTACTAAAAAGCATTCACATAATTTCCTAAAATAATGCAAACTTCTAATTATGTTTTTAAGTCATTTTTATAAAATAATCCTACTGCTGTGATTAGCTTTATAGTAATGTCTCATGGAGAAAAAAAATTATTTTCCCTATTTACTAATTTTTTAGGAACTGTATTTTTTTAAAAAGAAAAGTTATAGTAGAGATACTTTTTGCTTTAAATTTAAGGTCTATAGCTTGAGAAGTTCTCTTTCACTTGGTGGCACATTAATGTATTTAACAGTTGCTGAAGTATTTAACTGTATGCCATCAAATAACCAAATTAAGTTGGGTGTGGTAGTATATGCTTATAATCCTAGCCTTCAGGAGCGTGAGACAGAAGGATTGCTGTCAGTTTAAGGCCATCTTGGGCTACATAACAAGTTTGAGGCCAGCCTGTACTACATAGTGAGACCTTGTCTCAAAGGGAAAAAAGAGAAAAAAATGAAATTTGATTACTGAAAGCATTATATTGTACATTATTGGTCTTACTCTGAAGCAGACTGGGAAAGATTCAGGATGAGCTGAAGGGCTTTCTGTGGTATGTGGGTCTCCTTTCCATTGACAGGAGTCTCCCTTTTCCTAGGCTGGGATACTTGCATGTTAATATGGTATGTTTTATAGTCCATAAAACCTGAATCTCTGATTGCAAAGTATAAAATAATACATAATTTAATGCTTAAAAGAAGAAAATTTCTGTGTATTTTACCAAAATTTTTGGTAAAAACTATAAACATAAGGCCAGAAAGAAATAATTATTCAAATTTTGGATTTTAGGATGACAGTCAGTCAAGAGTAGGAGGAGAGACAGTAGACATGGACTGTACATTGGTCAGTGAAACTTTGCTTTTAAAGGTGAAGAAACAAGAGCAAAAAGGAGAAAGAAGTCCAAGTAAGATTTGCTTTTTCAAACTTGTAATAAAAGTGTGAAGCAGGGCATGGCAGTACATGCCTGTAATCCCAGCACTGGGGATGCTGAGACAGGAGGATCACCATAAGTTTGAGACCAGCCTCTACAATAGAGGCATTTGTTAGCAGTCATACGGTAGTAGCTGGATACACTCATAATAGACATCCATTGCATGTGTTCAGTTCTCTGTAGTCTCCATACTTAGGGTTCAAAAATCAGCCAGTCTCACCTGGCTTCTTCTAAATCAGTGAGAAAATTCTGATACCCTTTGCCTTATATCTTTAGCTTTTAGATATGATGAAGCACATGGCTGTCAATATCATATTGAAAAAGCATGTATGGGATAGACATTATTGGGGCCTTGTTTTGGGAAGGAAAAAAAAAATTGCCCCATACAGTAAAAACTTTTCCACACTTAGTATTGGTTAAAGTGAAATACACCAATGAAGACTTTTAATTATTGCTAATATTTAAATTTAAAAATGTTTTCTAGAAGCTAGGCATAGTGTTTCTCAGCTACTTAAGAGGCTAACATGGAGGGGGGAAAAATCACAAGTTTGAGGCCAGCCTGGGCAGCTTAGCAAGACTTACCACAAAGCAAAAAGTAAAAAAGGATCAAGGATGTAGATCAGTGGTGGAGGCCTTGCATAGCATCTGAAAGACCCTGGTGTTACCTGCCAGGGCTCCCTCAGGCCTCGATCCTGGCCATAGCTCTCTTGAGTTTCTGAGTTAACCAAGAGTATGAGAAAAGTCCATTAAAATATAGGAAAGTGAGGTATTTTTGTATCTATAAGTTGAGCTTGTTTTATCTTTGAGACCCTTGGAAATTTTTTGGAGTAAGTTTCCTGGAAGGAAAAAAAGCATTAGTTTTGTATTCTAAAGCTGCAGTTTCTAAAAAGTGCAATTTTTGTATTATGATTTTTTTTCCCTGGATTGGGAGAGGTGGCAGTTACTTGACAGTAATCTTCTCTGGCCACTAAATGATCTCTTTGTTAGCCATCTCAACTTGTTTCTGACTGGGCGTGATGGTACACACCTATAATCTCAGTGCTTGGGAGGCTGCAATCAGGAGAATCACTACAAGTCCAATCTACGTAGCAAGACCCTGTAGACCCAGTACTAAATACAGAAGAAGAAGTAAGACAAGTTTAGCACTTTCAAACATCAAATAGGTCATTGAATTCAATTTTTTCTTTTAAACAACCAGGTGCTAATAATAATGCAAGAAAAACTTTTTACTTCTTCAGAAAAATAAAACAAATAAAATGCTAGACTTTTTTTTTTATGAGCAGAATATATTTATTGAGGTAAAGAAAGCTTCTGTCTGAGAGAGGGACAGGATGGGGGCCGAGCGGATTGTCCCCTAGACTTTTTTTTTGGTACCTAGTCTAGACATTTTAATGTCCACTTTTTGTTTAATTTTGCATTTGTCATTGTTTATTATATTTTCATTTCCTCACAGATTCTTTGTTAAGACTTCTTTTGGTTTATATGAATTATACAAAAGCTGATAGGAAAAAATCTTGCTGTTTATAAGGAGTTTAGTTATAGTCATAAACATTAAGCATTGTCTTCATGTGAATAAAGAACAGTTAAAGTCTTAACATCATTTTCCAAAATTATTCTTGCCTCATGTACAAGTTGTAAGAATTAAACCTTGTTTTAAAAACCATGACTCAAGAATTGTATTACTTCGTTACATACATTACAGTTTGTTGAGTACAGAGTTAATACGTATAACTTACAACTAATACATATTTTTCAGAATCATCTTTTCTAACATGTTTCAAAACCAATTAGTAAGATAGTTTCAATAATTGATATATGGCATATTGTTGTCTTAAATGTACTCATTGAAAGTAAACTCTTCACAGCTAAGCTTTTATATTTTAAAGAATTTTTAAACACTTTACCGCATATATTATAGGTTTTTACCCTTTTGCATTCACTGCATTAGTACTCTTTAATAAGCTTTTTGTTGTTGTTGTTGTTTTTTGGCAGAACCGGGGATTGAACTCAGGCCCTTGCACTTGCCAGGGAAGCTCTTATTCCACTGAGCCATCTCACCGGCCCTTTAATAAGCTTTAACAAGACAGCTTCCAACTGATTTTTTTTGGAGGGAGGGTGCTGGTACTACTGGAATTGAACTTACGACCTTCGCACTGAACTATACTCCAGGCTTTTTGTCTTTCTCTCCTTTTTTTTTTTTTTTTTTTTTTTTTGTAGGCCAGGGTCTCACCAAGGTGCTAAGTTACCAGGCTGTGCTTGATCTTGTGAACCTCCTGTCTTAGCCTCCAAGGGTGCTTTGGTTGTGGGACTGCCACCATTCCTGGATACAACTGACATCATCTTTTACACATGTCTAAAAAGACTTACTACATGTATTCACCCTTCAAAGTAAAACCTGTACCCCATATGTAAGACTATGTTGAAGTGTTTTAAAAGACATCATTGCATTATTTTTTGGCAGTTGCTATAGTTTCATATTAGTCTACACAGAAAACAGAAATCTTACATTTTATTCTATGCTGATGTTTTTTATATAGATAGAGAAAGAAAGATGAATGATACCTTGGAAGATATGTTTGATCGGACAACACAGGAAGAATACGAATCTTGTTTGGCAGACAGTTTCCCTCAGGTGGTAAATGAATTGAAGGAATTATCTGCTGCCATAAGGGAACCAATTGGTAAGACTTTTTTCTCTTTAGTTGTGCCTTCTCCCTCATGCTGAATTCAGCTACTTAAGATATCAGGGTAAGTAACACAGGTTTATTAGCAAAGTGTTATGGGGTTTGTATAAATTTCTTCATTATTTATTTTGAAATAATTTCATTTTTTAAAAATAATTTTATTGAGAAACAAATAGCAATGAGACAGTTTCAAAACCAATTAGTAAGATAGTTTCAAAAATTGATATATGGCATATTGTTGTCTTAGTGGTCATTCATTGTACAAGATGCAGACATGATATCCTGTCTACAAACACTATTAGAACAAATCTTTCTATTCATTGAATTAAGAGAATGTAGCTGTATAACTATCCTAACTATTTTGAATATACAGATACAAAATGGTCATTCATTTGTATCCCCTTTAGTTTTGTCAGAGAAGGGTATTCCATTCTCATTTAAATATTATAGGTGTGTGAATTCAGCAAAATATTCCAATATAGTCTCCAGTAGTCCATAATAGTAGTGGCTTTTCCGTATGACTAGCAGTGTTAGAAGTTGTTAACTTGAGCCTTTTACAGTTCAGCATATTAATATGAATTTACTTTTTATACCTCGTTTTTATACTTTTCTAGTCAATTGTTAAGACCAAGATAAAGCAAGACCTATATAACAAGAAATGTAGTTTTTGTATCTGATAAGGTCAGTTAAATCCCTGCAGGATTTATCCTGAAACCCTGTACTGCAGTTTGTAGATCCAGTGTCAGCCATGTGGATGAGTCACAGCCATTGCTTGACCAATTTGCTGTCTGTGAAAGCCTGAGAGAATGTTTTCTCTCCATGTGACTCCTTAGGCACTCTACAGCATCAATCACTTTCCTCTGTGGCCCCATAATCTCCTTGATCAGAAAATTTGGGACACAGCTGAGTTACATGATGTCACAGTACAGGTTCTCCTGTGTCCTGAGTCTTCACTGACCTTTAAAGGCGAGGGCCAAAATGTTGGCTGTCCTTGTAGCCCTTCTTTTTCTCCAATTTTGGGTCTGCAAACTTAGATTGTTAACCCTCCAGAAGAGAAGCTTATTGTTATTACCTTACAACATAGGCAGTTGAGCATGACCTCACTATCTGTCTGAATATGAAACATCTTGGGCATAACATGGAACAGGTATTTTCCATCAAGTATTGAGATGTTAACCTTTAAGTCCCTACACAATATGAAGAAAAAAATTTTAAAAATAAAAAAAATTTTAAAGGTAGGAATAAACAGTTACATATTTTTACACAGAAGTTTAGAAATCTAACTATATACAGCATTGTAGCAGGATAGTCCTATGACATTTTTTTTCTTGTCTCTTGTTTTCATTTATTGCCCTTTGTTTTTAATCATTTACTTGAAAGATAGTATGGCAGTAATTGGTATGTCATGACAAGCAGTACATATTTAGAAGACTAAAATGGCAGGTATTCCAAGCGTGACCCTACTGTTATACATTGCTATCTTCAGTGCAGTTGCTTAGTTCACAGGTATCAGCATATATAGTTAGTCAGGGTGAGAGACCTACCAACTAACTGCTAGTTTTGAAAACCTGCTGAAGATTCTCAGGATCTTTGCCTTACCCATCTTGTACATATAAATGTATGGCTTTGCCCCTGTCATGTTTCCTAGCTTTTTTTCTTGCCCTCTCTTTGTTGTCTAATACTCAAGTTCTTGCTTTCCTTTTAATTATGCTATATCTTTCTATTTTTATTTCTTTTCAGTTCTTATACTAGGGAGACTATACAATATTTACACATGTGAGTCTGGTTTATTTCACTTATGAGTATATCTTCAAGTGGCATCCACTTAAATATGAAGGCTTCAAGTTCATCATCCTTTATAGCTGAGTAATATTCCATTGTATAAAAATACCACATCTTTTTCATCCATACCTCTGGTGACGGGCATCTTGGTTGTTTCCAAGATTTGGCTGTCACAAATTGTGCTGCTATAAACATAGGTACATACATATCACTATGATATGACATTTTCAGTGCCTCCGGGAAAATTCCCAGTAGAGGAATAGCTGGTTTGAATAGGATTTCCAGTCCTAGTTTTTTAAGGAGTCTCCACACTGATTTCCATAATGATTGCACCAGTCTACATTCCCACCAGCAGTGGGTTCCTTTTTCCCTACAGCCTGTCCAACATTTGTTGTTGGGTGATTTCTTTATGATAGCCATTCTTTCTGGGGTGAGATGGTATTTCAGTGTTGTTTTAATTTGCATTTCACGGGTGGCTAGTGATGTGGAGTATTTTTTTATATATTTATTCACTTCTTTAATTTCATCCTCTGAGAAGTGTGTGTTCATCTCAGATGCTCATTTCTGGATTGGATCTTTAAAGTTTGGGGCCCTAATTGTTTTTAGTTCTAGAGACCAGACCTTTGTCTGAGTGCTTAAGATTTTTTTTTCCAAATTTGTGGGTGTCTTTTCACTTTGTTGGTAATTTCTTTTGACATGCAAAAACTTCTCAATAAGAGGAGGTCCCAGTTGTTAATTCTTTCCAGTATTACCCATGCAATTTGATTTTTGTTCATGAACTCTTTCTTTGCCTACCCTTATGTCTTCAAGAGCTTCTCCTCCTTTCTGTTCCAGGAGATTTAGTGTTTCTGTTTTAATGTTTAGATCTTTAATCCATTTTGACTTTAGCTTAGTGCATGGTGATAGACCTGGATCAAGTTTTAGTTTTTGGCATGTAGAGAGCCAGTTTTTCCAGCATCATTTGTTAAAGAGGCTGTCTTTCTTCCAATAAACATGTTTGGCCCCTTTGTCTAAGATAAGGTGGTTGCGTGTGTTCGTAGAAGCTTTTGCATCTTCTAATCTATTCCATTGATCCTCAGGTCCATTTTGTTTCCAATACCATGCTTGATTTTATCACAGTAGCTTTGTAGTATAATTTCAAGTCAGGAATGGTAATGCCTCCTGCCTTGTCTTTGTTGCCCAGGATTGCCTTACTATTCTAGGTCTTTTCTGGTTCCAAATAAATTTTAGGAACGATTTTTCTAAGTCTGTGAGGTAAGTTGGTGGTAGTTTGATAGGGGTTGCGTTAAATCTGTACAGCAATTTTGGGAGTATGGCCATCTTTACAATGTTGGTTTTTCCTCTCTAAGAGCAGGGAATATCTTTCCATTTTCTGAAATCCTTTACTATCTCTTTTTTCAGAGTACTGTAATTTTCATTGAATAGAATAAATTAAAAAGGTTTTGGTGCATGTTATATTTTTTCCCAAACAAGCTAATTATTTCTCATTAAATTCTACACTCAGTTTGTGAAATTCTTGTTTTATTTACAGTACATAATGATAAACAAGATAAAGTCAAGCAGAAAGCATTTGTAGAGCCATATTTTAAAGGTAATGAGAGGTAAGTGGGTCTTAATACCAGCAATGTGATTTAAATTACAACAGAGCTGTCTTTGTCTCAGTATCTCCAAGCTATTAAATCACTATTTTGATTAGAATATAATGGATTACTTTGTTCATAGTCGTAAAAGAACTCAAGAATAAAGGTGACAGATTGTACAGAGAAGGGCATTTTTACCAACAACACTTTTTAGATTCTAAGAATAGTTTTTCTGCTATCTTAGATGATAGCAAATACTGTATTTTTATTCTTTTTTTTAAAAGACATTTATTCAGCGTCATGATCAGACTATTACATTTAGCAATCAACAGCATGGGTACAAAAAAAAAGGTCTACATTAAAACCCTTTTTTGGAATGCTTTACAGTTTCCACAGAACAGAAACTAAAATAACCTGGTACAGTTAGTCACAAATGCAGTTCTCATTTTTTTTGCCCATATGTATGAGTATTGTCTAAAACATGTCTTCTTTGTAGCAGCTAGGCCCTGCCACCACTGTGCTTGGCTGAGTTCACAAATCTGTTGTAACCTGTAGCTTCCATGTCACTTTTCTGCCTCTCCTCTCCTGCTAAGCTTTGTTTCCTGGAAATGTTTAAAACCTTCTGCCACTGCCATAGCTACTGCTGCTGCTGGAGTCACCATAGCTACCTTGGTTTGGTAAAATACAGGCCTCCGGGGGCTGGGGAGTTGGCTCAGTAAAATAAGCGCTTGCCTGTCTAGTGCAAGGGACTGAATTCAATCCCTGGTTCCACCAAAAAAAAAAAAAAAAAAAAAAAATGTGTGTGTGTGTGTGTGTGTGTGTATTTATATTTAGGGGCTGGGGAGATGACTCATTGGAATAAGTGCTTCCCCGGCAAGCACAAGGGCCTGAGCTCAGTCCCCGGTTCTGCAAAAAAAAAAAAAAAAAAAAAAAATACTGGCCTCCAGCACCAGAGGGCCCAGAGCTTCTGTCTCCAAAGTTTCCTCCCTTCGTGGGTCCAAAATTTGAAGACTGACTGTTGTGATTGCCAAATTCATTATAGCTTCTACCACCTCCATAATTGCTTCTATCATTACCAAATCCATTGTAGCCGTCTCCACTGCCACCATATCCACCCCCACCATGACTATCACCAAAGCTACCCCAACCACTGAAGTTTCCTCCACAACAGAAGCTGTCATTACCACCAAAACCACCTCTATGACCACCACCAAAGTTTCCAGAACCACTTTGACCTCTTTGGCTAGATGAAGCACTAACCATCTTCTGCTTCAACAGAGTTTTCCTCACTTCACAGTTGTGGTCGTTCACAGTGTGGTATTTTTGAATGACAATGTTATCCACAGAATCATGGTCATCAAAGATTACAAAAGCAAAGCCCGTCTGTCCACTGCCTTGGTCGGTTATAGTTTCAGTCACCTCGATTTTTCCATATTGTTCAAAATGATCTCATAGGTGATATTCTCCAGTATCTTCTTTAATGCCACCAACCAAGATCTTCACTGTTAAGTAAGCACCTGGTCTTTGAGAATCTTCTCTTGAGACGGCTCTCTTTGGTTCCACCACTCTTCAGTTTACTTTGTGTGGTCTTGCATTCATGGCTGCATCCACCTCCTCCACAGTGGCATAAGTGACAAACCCAAAGCCCCTGGAACGCTTGGTGTTCGGGTCTCATTACCATGCAGTCTGTAAGTTTCCCCATTGCTCAAAATGGCTCCTCAGACTCCTCAGTTGTTTCAAAGCTCAGCCCTCTGATGAAGAGCTTGCTAGCTGTTTGGGCTCCTTGGGAGACTCTGACTTAGGCATGATGGCAGTCAGAAGAGAGACTGACAATGCTTTCTCCTGTCTACAAGCAGAAAATTTTTTATTGTACTTTATTTTGAACTTTGGGAATTAAATTATATTCTCTAGCTTATAAGACTTTAGGTGTTGAATCTGATGTTGTCCAACTTCAGAATTACTTAAATTTTTAAAACAAAAGCCTGTTAAACATCTTAATTTCAAACCACAGTGCTTTCTTCCTTCAATACAAATATCCAAAATTCTGTTACTTTCAGATAAGATCCCACACATTACTGAAAGATTTGTAAGTTACTGAGTAACTCATTTTGTCAGTGTCATGAAGGAAAAAAAGCATAAAATATTTTGCTTTTCACTGATTGTATACAATATTATTTTCTTTAGCTGCATAGTACTTCATTACGTGATCACACTGTCGTTATCTCCTAGCACTGGACGCTTTGGTTGTTTTGGTTGGGCCAGCATGTGAAGTGCTGCAGTGACTAGTCTGTACTTTCTCTTTTCATAATTTTGCTTCTGCATCTTTGAGAATTATTTCTTGTTTCTCTCGTGTGTGTGTGTTTGTGTGTGTGTGTGTGTGTGTGTGTGTGTGTGCGCGGTACTAGAGTCGAACTCCAGAGTGCATGCCAGGCAAGCACTCTGCAGGGGATATATTTCGAGAAGTAAAATTGCAGATTAAGAGCTGTCACCTCAAATAGTTCATATTAGAGGTAAAGTAACTTAATTGCTTTTCCAAACTAAGAATTGTAGCAACCAGAACAAGAAGCTTCCTAGCCTTTTAGGTTACACATTGTGGAAGGTCTGCTGTGGATCCCAGTCTACTAGTAGATTTCCTACTAAATTGTAGTATACTTCAGAAATAGAATGGATAATATTCAGAGAAAAGGAGATAGCCAAAATGTATTCTGCAAAAGCTTAGGATTCCATAAACTATCTGGGAAAAAAATATAGTTTGGCAGTATATTTTTATCCATTCTTTTTTAGTATCTCCATTTTTAAATTTACAGATTGCTCCAGAATTGAATTCTTGGGTTAAAATGTAAGTTCATATACTCGGAAGTAGAGCATTTGAAACTTGTGAAAGAATGTCCTTGCCAAGTAGAGGGGAATATGATCCAAGTATCTCAAAGATGTAGGTATATTATAAACAAGTCATTCTAAAAGTTAGATTTTGTGGGTTGGCCAGATAGTTCAGCGGAGTAAAGCACTTGCTTAGGTAGGCCCAAGGACCAAGGTTCGATCTCCAGCATGCCCCACCCCTGAGGCATGCTGAGACAGCAAATGAGACTGAGCAGGTGGTGTGTGCCTGTAATTCTGACACTTGGGAAGCTGAAAACAGGAGGATCACTATGAGTCCAATCTGTAGTGAGACCCTGTAGATCCTGTACCAAATACATTAAAAACATAAAAGTTAGATTTTGTGAGTCAGGCTATTTAATCTCACTGGGAATTGGGAGAAAGAGTGTTTGGAGAGAGGTGAGACAGGGTCTCATTATGGAGTTCGGGCTGGTCTTTAACTCATGTAGCCCAGGCTGGCTTAAGACTTGGGGCAGTCCTCCTGCCTCAGCCTTCTGAGTGCTAGGATTACTCGCACTCAGTGCTAGTGCCACCATGCCCAGCATTACTGAGTGCTACATGCCCAGCACTCATTGGGAATGTTTGGTGGGGAAAAAAAAAACCATATATGTGACTATTCATTTATGTATCTTACAAGTTTACGTATGTAGGCTTTTTTTTTTTTTTTCTTTTAACCGGGAATCCAACTCAGGACCTTGGACTTGCAGGCATGCACTGTGCCACTGAACTGTGTCCTATGTAGGCTTTTTAAAGCCAGATATAAGTATATTCATTTTTTAATATTTTTCGCTTCTGTGTGTCTTTTCTGCACAAACTACTTCAGAACACATTAACCCAGTGGCCTTGACTTCCCAGGCAAGTTTCTGTGGTTCACAGTCTGATGCGTTTAAAGAGAAGTATAAATAATAATTGTGCCCGTACTTTGAAGAACTCAGGATGCATAAGGCAGTAAAAGGCAGTCTCTGCTTTACACAAAATAACAAATAACACACAAACAGATGAACCTGTTCTTTGAACAGGAAAGTGAGCCCTGATATCTGGGTTCTTAGTACTAGAAAACCTGAAGCATTATTTTTTCTTGATTATAATTATACCACATGTATACACGAACATGCATGAAAATTTTGTTTGGATATAACAGGCATTTAATATTTGGAGACATATTTTTCTAATATACTGACTAAGCATCTTAAAATAAATAATAAATGTTTCAGGATTATTTCTCCTGAGCTCTTGCCTTTGTTAATTCAAATCAACCTACTTGATCTTTGTAATAGCAAGTAAGTTAATTTTTAAATTCTTCTCCTCCCCCCCGCCCCAACCAGAGAGACTAGCCTACGGAATTTTCCTCATATTGAGGTGGTTCGGAAAAAAGAAGAGAGAAGGAAATTGCTTGGGCATACGTGTAAGGAATGTGAAATTGTAAGTACTAACACTGCTTTGGTTTTAAAGCATGACTATAGAACATAAAAACCATGTCAATAAACCATAGTTATGTCTAGAAAAAAAACTTTGTTTGAGCTGGAAATAAGGAATAAAAAGTATACTGGACATGACTTGAGAGCTATAAATAGGTGAAAGTGAAAGTCCCAGTTTCTCTTAGATTAACTATAAATCTGAGGCCAAAGCCCTAATTCAAGTGATCAGCTCAAGACATTGATGCCAGTTTTCTTTTTTATATTTGCAAAAGCTCACACACTCCCACAGTTTCTAGAAAACTTTGATATTTCAGGGGGAAACTTTATAATGACATTTGTTTCTTTCATGAATACACTTGGGAAATTATACATACTCATAATTAAGAAATAATAATAGATTACCACTGTAAGCTCTTGTTTTCCCCCTTAAACAAAATGTGATGAATAAACTTCGCTTCATTCTTCGAAAACTTGTATTTTTCCTTTTATACACTGGCTGTCTTAGAGACTGGGCTAGTTAGTATAGTACTAGCTGGGCTGTTGTTAAGTCATCCTGGGCAGGCACCAAGTTTGCTTAAAATCTACTTTTTTTTTTCTCCTTTTCTGCCCATCATTTGTCCAATACCCGCCTCTTTCAATTTACTTTCCATTTGCATTCTCCTTTTTAACAAGGAGGGCTGTGACAAAACCTGAGACAAATGGCTGAAAAGGGGAAAGATTTATTTTGACTCATGGTTTCAGCCCATGGCTGTTTGGACCTGTTGCAAGGCAGAGCACTGGGGTGCAGCGCATGTAGCAGAGCATAGCTGCTCACCTTGTGACAGCTGGGTATAGGAAGGTCAGGGAGCCTTAGACACCCTTCAAGGACCTCCCCCAATGCTATACCTCCTACAGCACCTCCTAAAGGTTCTGCCACCTCATAGTCATCACCTGGGGCCAACCTTCAACACATAAGTTGGTGGGGAACCTTTAAGATCCCAGGCTTGAAAATTTGCTAAACAAACACCTTAAAAATCATGTATGAGGGGCTGGCAAGATAACTCAGTGGTCTAAAGCACCTGCTTAGGCAGGCACAGGGGACCATGGTTTGATCCCCGACACCACATGCTGCACCAGCCCTGCTCTCACGGCAGGCTGAGATGCCCCCCAGAAAACAAAATCATGTCTGAAAGTATGAATAGACTGTTACGTAGGTAAACATTTGGTGAAAACATTCACAGTGAATATATAAATCAGAATATATCAGGATCACCGTTTCAAAAAGCAGTTTATAATTCAAGTAAATGTCACCAATACCATGTGTTTTCATAATATAAATATGATTTCCTAAAGAACATGGACTTCATAAGTATACTTCAGTTTTATTTCTAAGCATAACTCTTTGAGTGGTTCTTTATGAACCAATCCTATTAGTTAAGAAATAGTTCTTGTGCTAGAAACTTCCCTAATTGGCTTCTTCTTACTGCTATTCTGTGCAGTTGTCTAGTCTCTGAAAACCATGCTTTTTACACACTTTATGTGGTTTGTTTAAGGTAGTACTTTAATCAGCCCATTACTCCATCGTGTCCACAAGTGGAAGTGCTGGCCTCAAGAACTTTAGAAACAAGTTACTATTCCTAGGGCCAGGGAGATGGCTCAGTGGAATAAGCGTTTGCCTGGCAAGCACAAGGGCCTGAGTTCAATCCCTGGTTCCGCAAAAAAAAAACCAAAAACAAAAAACAAGTTACTGTTCCTAAATTCATCCCATGGCCTGTTCCACATATGCACTATGTAACACAGAGGTGGTTGTGTGACAGTGACCTTGAGTTTCACATCTCCAAAAGCAAATATACAGTTTCTACCAATGATTCCCAAATGTCACTGCTTAGTCTTCTATTAGTCCTTTCTTTTGATTGTTGAATTAAAAGATCCAGTAATTTTTTACTACTCTTTTCTTGTCTATGTCAGTAACTGATCCATCGTGCAAATCCTATTGATTCTACCTTGAAGACATGCCATTTTTCCTCCTTATCACTGCCACCAGTGCCCTGGACCAATGTACCATTTTATTCTTTCTGGAGTATTAGATTCTTTTTGTTGTTGTTGGTTCATGACCTCGCACTTGCCAGGTAGGCACTGTATCACTGAGCTATATCCCCAGCCCCATTAAAATAGATTCTGAATGATATAATAAACTTCATTTTTTAGAGCAGTTTTAGGCTCACAATAGACTTCAACAGAAAGTACAAAGTTCTCATATAACCCCACTTCCAGTCTTTGTTTCATTTTTGTCTCTTCACAGAATGCTTTCAACACAGCAGGAAATGGTATTTTTTCCCCATAATAATCTTTTTAAAATAAAAAGTTAATTCATGCTGGGGCTAGGGAGATAGCTCAGCAGCCTAAGCACCTGTCTGGCAAGCACAAGGACCCAGATTCGATCCCTGGTACTATGTGCTGTGCTGGCCGCTGAAACTAGGCATGGTGGTACACACCTGTAATCCCAGGGCTAGGGAAGCTAAGACAGGAGAATCACTACAAATGTGAATTGCATAGCAAGACCCTGTACCAAATAAATAAATACAGGATTTTTTTTTTTTTTTTTTTTTTTAAATTGTGTCATTTCTCTGCCCCAAATCTTTCATGTCTTTTCATTTCACTAAAACAGAATCCAAAGTTTTTTAGCAAGGACAGCAAACTGTGGTGCCTCCTTCCTGCCCGTGTTCTTCTACTCTCCCATGTGCTCTCAGTGCTTTAGCTACATTGCACTCTACTACTGTGTCTCAGGCCTTTAGTTTAGTGATTTTTCCAATAAACCATGTCTAATGCTATCCCATCCTAAAGCTCAGACTCAGGTAACAGAAGGTTATAGTTAGGGCAGTGAGAATGATGAAAATGTAGTTCCCTGGCGGTGATTCAGAAAGTCTCTGGAAGCCTCTTATCCATGTAAAATTTAAATGTATCAAAAGCCTTTACTTCAGACTTGAAGTTCTAGTCCTCAGTCTGTTATTTTAAATGATATCTTTGGTAAATTACACTTCAATTTCATCTTCCCAAGTGTCCCAAGTGTAAAATGAAGGAATTGCTGAATCATGTAACTCCATTATCCATGTTCCAGTAAACTGAACTACTGCTATGTTTTCTTGAGGTCTCAACCTTGAAGACCTATTTATATACAGTTTTACATGTAAATTTTATCCATGTTTGCATGAAGTTCAAGGTCATCATGATAACAGTTTTAAAAAGTGAGCCTTTGATCCTAATTTTAAAATAACAGTTTGGCCAGGGAAATAGCTCAGTAGAATAAACGCTTGCCTGGCAAGCACAAGGGCCAGAGTTCAATCCTCACCTCCCCGCCCCCCAAAAAAATTGCATATTAAAAATAACAGTTCCAGGCTGGGGAGATGGCTCAGTAGAATAAGTGCTTCCCTGGCAAGCACAAGGGCCTGAGTTCAATCCCCAGTTCCACCAGAATAAATAACAGTGCACAGGGGAAGTCATAAATCCTATAGCATTCCAAATTAAATTTTTCTTATAAAATACTTTGTGTGTGTGTGTGTGTGTGTGTGTGTGTGTGTGTGGAATCTGGGATTGAACTCAGGCCCTTGCACTTGCCAGGCAAGTGCTTATTCTACTGAGCCATCTCCCCAGCCCTATAAAATACTCTTACAGCATAATAGCATCTGCTGGTAATACCAGCTATTGAGGCAAGAGGATCACAAGTTTTAGGCCAGTTTGGGCAACCTAGCAAGATTCTGTCTCAAAATATTTGTGAAAGGTTCTGAATTTGAAACTCAGTGATAGAGAGCTTGCCCTACATGTGCAGGGCCCCAAGTTCAGCCCCAATACAGATGGATGGATAGATCAATAGATGGATCTAGAGATGAGCAAATTACTTTGAAATATTCATGTTATATCCAAATAACAACTGAAAAAACTGCAGACCACTGAATTTTTTTTTAAGTAGACTTAACAAAAAATGAGACATTTATACCAGTACATGGACAAAAGGTGCACTGAGGCAGGATGATGGTTTACGTTATGAATATAAATTCACATTAGAAATTTATTTACATTTTTCTCATTCATGGAACAAACCTTGCATGGACCAGTAGCAGCACTGATTACTGTTAGTAATTGATAGTGTCTTTAAGTATTAATTACTGAAGCTATTCTCCGTATTTTTTCATAGAATACAGACTCTTTTAATCTACTGTTTTTCTATCAGTATTATGCAGATATGCCAGCAGAAGAAAGAGAAAAGAAACTGGCTTCCTGCTCAAGACACCGATTTCGATATATTCCACCCAACACACCAGAGAATTTCTGGGAAGTTGGTTTTCCTTCCACCCAGACTTGTATGGAGAGAGGTAAGAGATTAAATTGTGACATTTAAAAACTAAATCTTTAGAATATTGTATATACCCAAGTATGAATATTAACCTTTTCTCCATGATTCTGCTGTGGGTTGGCTGCTAGTTTTGTTACATAAAAATAACTTCCTTTTTGGGGGGGTGGGCGGAACCAGGGATTGAAATCGGGCCCTTGCGCTTGCCAGGGAAGCACTTATTCCACTGAGCCATCTCCCTTGCGCTAAAAATAAATTCCTAAAAATAAAAGGTCCACTTTCATCTCTCCTGTTTATTTGAGATCTAATGTTATCTGTAATCTCTTTAATATAATTACGTGTGTGTTATGGTTTACATTCAGATCTCAAAAAACAATTTTCTTTCATCCTATTTTCAGAAAGTCTTAATTATAGGGCCAGGGAGATTGCTCAGTAGAACAAGTGCCTGTGTGGCAAGTGTACAGTTAATAGCAAAGTTACTTTTTTATTTTTTATTTTTTTAATTTATTAATGTATTTGATACAGGGCCTCACCACACAGCTCAGACTCATAGTGATCCTCCTGTTTTCAGCCTCCCCAACACTGGTATTACAGGTGTGCGTCACCATGCCTGATCTCAGTGGCCAGAGGGCAGGCAACATGTGATCCTGGGGATTAGTCCCTGTGCTTGCCTAAGCAGGCGCTTAGTCCACTAAGCTATCTTGCCAGCATCTTTTAAAAATGTGCTTTAAGCTGTGAGCTTTTAGACCTCACTCATTCAGAATACTGGATGTTTATAGACCCTATTTTAATTTTTAAAAAGATGCTTGTTAGATTGTTGACACATAAATATGGTGCTTACATTTAATATAAGATCATGTGTAGCTTTAAAAGTGTTAATAGATCATGAGTAGTGAATTTTGTTCTCAATGTATTACCTCCATTGTTACTCACTAGCAACACGATAAAAACAAAATATACACACTTAGCTGGCTTTATATTGATTTTTTTCCCAAAGTTTTTTTGGTGTGTTCTGAAGTCCTCATGTTATAATAACTGTCTCTGAGTCTGCACACTCCCACTATACCCTTGCTCAGGCCGATGCCATCTGGACATTTTCCATGTTCTCATGCTACATAACATTTCAGGAGACAATGGGCCACATGTACAGTGATGATTCTGTAAAATTCCATGTCCGGGTTGTGTCTCTTCGTACATGCCATAATCCCAGCACTCAGGAGGCTGAGGCCAACAGATCTCTGGGAGTTTGAGGCCAGCCTGGCATATGTGAGTTCAAGACCAGTCTGCATTACATAGTGAGACCCTGTCTCAAAAAAAAAAAAAGTGTGTGAATTCCATCTCCCAGTGAGATTTAGCCATCTTAATTTGTGTATGTATAGTACATTGTCCATAAAATAAAATTATCTGATGATACTTATCAAGCCATTCCCTCATAAACATCACTGTATTTGGGCAATATAATCATGCACAGTAATCAAGATCAAATGCTCTAGAGCCATAGTACTGTATTATTAGCCTTGAAAGAACTGTTCTGCTAGGCAGCATCCATTTCACAAACCCTTTATTGTGAACATACTCCCAAGGAACTCACAAGAGCTCTTCTATATGAAGGGACCACTTTAGCTCCAAATTTTATTTTCTACATTACTTCATGCTTAGATATTTTTATTGTTTTGCACATATTAGAAATATTTGTACAGATACTTAGTTTTCACTCTCTTTAATAAAAGAATGCACTCATGTTTTAGGGAAATTTTTAAATCGTAGAATATTAGGGGTAAAGATTCACATTAAATTTGTGCAATTGATCATATTTTTATGAGTATACTTCAGTTAAGGTGTCCATAAAAAAAGATGAAATATATTAGCCAAGCAGGGACTTACCCTAACGTCTTAGTTTACCATGCTGTGTAGACCACACAGTCTTACCTTGTGGCTTAAAATACTGAGTGTTTTGGAAGTGCAATGTTTCCTAAACTGTAACTGGAAAACATAATGTTCATAATATATATTGATTGGCTTTTAGGTTTATGATACATTTAATTAGTAACCTACGAATTTTAAGCCTATACTTTTAAGTTGTAAACATCTAAAAAGTTTACCCACAAGCATTAAATAGATATCAGATTACCATGTAGAACTTTTCAGATTTGCCTTTTATACTATTCTCATTTAAGAGTTCAAATGGGGCTAGAGAGATAGTTTGGCATCCTGAGTGTCTGCCTGGCAAGCACAGGGACCCAGGTTCAGTCCCTGGTACTTGCATACCTATCCTGCCAGCCCTGGAACCCCAGGAGCACTGTGCTGGCCACCAGCAGGCGCGGTGGTACATACCTGTAATGCCAGCGCTGGGGAGACTGAGATAGAAGGATCACTATGAGTCTGAGCTATCTAGCAAGACCCTGCACCAAATAAATAAATAAATAGAGTTCAAACGACCCAACTATGTGACTATTGTATTTCCCCCTAAATAAGTCCCAGGTTTTACATTAATATTAGTTCCAAAAGACATAGTAGGGCTTATTTTGGGGGGATGTCTTATTTTTTAATGTACAGCAATCTATATTCATGTATAACTATATTTACTCATCTATTCATGACAGAAATCTCCATTTATTCAGATATAGTCATGTCATCATCTTCTGTAATATCATCATAACTCGCCAACCCCAAACTCCAGCCTGAATCCATTTCCTGTAGAACTCTTGGCCCCAATCTCTGATTCCCAGCAAGAGAGCTTTCTTTAAATGAGCGCTTCTTGTCCTCATAGCCTGCTCATAGCACATCGGCAACCCAGCTGTCAGTAATTTTATCCCATGAATTTTTCACCTGGGTAACAACTTCTTCCAGGTGAGGCTTCACAAAGTTTTCATTAAAGCAAGTATTGAAGACCTGTAAGACAGGAGTAGCAATGAAAATTTTGAGTTAAGGATGATGCAAAAGCTACAAAAAATTGCAGGCACCAAGATTCAAAAAACATTCAATTTCATATGAGTGCTTCATATGAGTGCACTGTGTGTCCATTACAACACACAACATGCTGAATTATGAAGATTCACATTAGACATAACCGTGTCTGTTCATTATCAAGTGTGCATGCTATCATTCCTTTATGTCTGCACTCTGGTTATCAGCAGTAAGTCTCAAGTTCATCTGTTTATGTAGGTATTTTCTCATCAAAAGACGCTCATTACATTATGCATTACAAAAATACTATGAAATTCATATTACTTCAAGTGATATTCTGTATGACTTATAATTTTGGTTTTAATACTATTTGTATTCTATAAAATAAAACATTAAAAAAGAAAATACAAAAAAAGGCACCATTTAGGTACTTAAAAATACTTAATTATAATTTATCATTTATTTTTAAGTTTTAATGTCAATAATATTTATTGATTTTGGTGCCACAGAGGAAAGGGATCATTGATGTAGAGTGTGCCTAAGGAGAGTAACATGGAGAGAAAATTTTCTCTCACGCTTTCACAGAGAGCAAATTGGTCAAGAAATGGCCGTGACTCATCCATATGGCTGACACTGACAAAGGATCTAAAAACTGAGGTACAGGGTTTCAGGTTAAATCCTGAGGGGATTTGACTGACCTTATCAGATACAAAAGTTACATTTCTTGTTATATAGGTCTTGCTCTTTCTTGGTCTTAACCATCCAGCAGAAAAGTATGAAAATGAAGTATAAAAAGTAAATTCATATTAATGTGATGAGCTGTAAAATGCTCAAGTCAACAACTTTGGACATTGACAGTCTTATGGAAAACCCACTACTATTATGGACTATTGGACTATATTGGATTATCTTGCTGAATTCATGCACCTACAGTATTTAAATGACAATGGAATGCCCTTCTCTGACAAAACTAATCAAAAAAGGGGGATACAAATGAATGACCATTTTGTATCTGTATACTCAAAATAGGGTAGATATATAGCTCCATTCTCGTAATTCAGTGAATAGAGAGGATTGTTTTGAGACAGGGTATCAGGTCTGCATCTTGTACAATGAATAACCACTAAGACAATAATATGCAATGTATTAATTATTGGAAATGTACTAGTAATCGGTTGTGAAACTGTCTCATTGCTATTTGTTTCTCAGTAAAAATATTTTTATTTTATTATTATTTTTTTGGTGGAACCAGGGATCGAACTCAGGCCCTTGTGCTTGCCAGGGAAGCACTTATTCCACTGAGCCATCTCCCCAGCCCAATATTTTTAAAAATAATTACAATTTATAATTGAATACATCTGTTGTGTTTTACAACAGCTGTACTAACTTTATCTGGCTGATGATCTTGTTGCGGCTTACTTAGAGGGTACAACTTATATTTTGAGCATCCTGAAAAATCATGCTAGGGCTTATTTTCCTGTTAGATCTTACTTTTGGTGAAATACAGGTGCAGTAAGGAGGAATCTTCATCATGTCTAGAGAAGCTCCAGGTATTTATCTCAATGATAGCTTTTCTAAAAGAGTCAAACTCTCTGGCAGCTATTATTATGTTTCTACTTCTCCTTTACTAAGTCATGTAGATGATGTGTCTGGGATAGAATCTTCCCCTCAAAATTTCATGAGTGTCCTGACCATCTAGAAAGTGTAGAGGCAGGCATGTCAAGCAAGGAAATAGCTACTGCAAAACATCTTTTCTCCCCCAGAAAAGCACTGGGAATGTATCATGGTAAAGTTCGCGTGCAGCAGTTTATACAGTCTGTGAGAGGCAGAATAAGAAAGTACCTAAGAGCTCTGCATCCGGAATTAGACAGTTAAGCCGAGGTTCCACTTCCTAGCTTTGTGAATTTAGGTGAGCTAGTCACCTTCTTTGGGTGTCCATTACCTTCCTCATCTGTAAAAAGTGTGAGCATTGCCTGAGATGGAATATACAAAGCATTTGGTAAGCGTTTGCGGTTTTTATTGTTAGTGTAAATGAGAAGGTATGCCAGGTGTGATAGCGTACACCTTTAATCCCAGCACTCTGAGGTGGGAAGATGCAAAATTCAAACCCAGCCCAGACAGTTTATTGACTTAGCAAGACTGTCTCAAATAAAAAACTGGGGGATGGATGCCCAGTGAGAAGGCCTTGACTCAGTCTCTAATCCACCAAAGAAGAGGAAGATGATGCTGAATAGTGAAATCATTCATCAGCATTACAACTAAAATTGAGAAGAACCATATAGATTTATAAGGCATTAATAAATTTTTACTGGACATATGCTGAACGAAATGTATGTTGCAAATTTAGTCTTCTAAATTTCTAATTTCTTTTAAAGGTTACATAAAGGAAGGTCTTGACCTTTGTCCTCGTCCAAAAAGACGGCAGCCTTACAACGCAATGTTTTCTCCAAAGAGCAAGGAGCAGAAGATATAGAGGCTGAAGTGGAAACAGAAAAACAAAAAGCAGTTTCCTCCCCTTCAGTTGTTGATAGTTAAAGTTGTATTAAACATTGATTTTTTGATTTTCTGTAAATTGACTTATAAATCTTTTTCTATTAAAAATGTTTTTAAATGGCTTTTATCCACCACAAAAAATAACTATTTAAAATGTGGATGTGTTTATAATTCCTTGCTCTTGCATCTTTAAGACAATAAGGTGCTTTAATTTTGCACTCTAACTTAAGAGTTGTTTACTTTTTTTTAGTAATTACAGTTTTGAAAATACGGTCGTTGTCTGATTTGTTTTTTGCAAGGGTTTTCTTTTTTACTCCACCTCCCTTTGATATTTACAGTTAGTAGTGATTTCATATGAATCATTACAAATTTTAATTCTTGGGCTGGTGAGATGGCTCAGTGGTCTAAAGCACCTACTTAGAACAAGCTTAGCAAAGCACAGGGACCACGGTTCAATCCCCCAGCACCTCATCCAGCCAGCCCCGCCCCCTGGTGGGCTGAGCTGGCCACACACACACACACACACACACACACACACAAATAAATAAATAAATAAAATTAAAAAAAAATTTCATTCCCTTAGTCATTTGCTCTTCCATAGGGTACATCAGTGCCTGACATTTAAGTATTAAAAAGAAATGTTAAATACTAATAGTCCTAACTCTTCAGCTTCTTTCTTTTGTGGAATTGAAGTGACTTACTAAGATGACCATATATACCAGTAAACTGCAAAGTACCATTATTCCCTAATTTGATCATAATATGGCAGCTTCTCTCATCATATTGTTCTTTGTCTGATGCAGTGTTCTTTTATTACTTTTTTAAAAAAAATTTTTTTAATCTTTTAATTATTTGATATAGGGTCTTGCTAAGCAACTTGGACTCATAGTGATCTTCCTGTCTTGGCCTCCCCAGTGCAGGAATTGCAGGCATGCGCCACCACACCCAGTTTCAGTGGCCAGCACAGCACACTGGGTTCTGGGGCCAACATAGCTTGTGGTACCAGCTCCTTGCACTTGCCAGGCAGGCACTTAGACCACTGAGCTATATTCCCAGTTCTCTAATGCAGATTTTCAAGGTGAATTTTTTTCGATCTTCTCTGCCCAGGTGTTCAAGTGCAGTTGTTTTATTTCTCTGGATTGGCAAATAGCTTCTAAAATACATTTATTGATTTAGCAGTTTTGTGTTCTTCTAGGACCTAGTGGCTGAGTCATTAAGAAAACTGACTACATGTGTCACCTTTTCAGTGGCATTTTATTTACCAGTGCTTTTTTTGCCTGATCTTTTAATTCATATTCTGATAGAGTTTATAAGCAGGGATATAAGAAACCCTGAATGAAATGACTTATTAAATCTAAGTAAGTTTATAAATGAAATCTTCTCAGTTCCTAAAATTTCCTTACTTAATCTGGTCTTACTGATCAAAATTCTCCCTGAGTTTGTGTTCTCAGAGATAGAAAGGAAGACACTCCACACATTGAATATCTACTAAATGGCACTCTGCTGACCTAATTTGAATCTCAGTATGAGTCTAAATTTTCTACAGCCATTATGTCTTCTGCCCAGTACTTTCCCTCTCAGATCATTTCTCCTGTGTTTGATTTTTGTTCTCATCTGACAGTCAACTAATCTCAAAGAAGCAACCATTTATTGGTCACCTGCTATATGCTAACAACTATTATGCTTTTCTCATAAATTTTTCTTATAATCTTCAAATAATCCTGTGAACTTGTAACTTAACATTAAGCTGCAAGAAATGGAATAAGGGGGTTTTTTTGGTGTTTTTTGTTTTTTGTTTTTTGTTTTTTTTGCTCTGAATGCCCTCAGGCATGGTTTGGCTGGCTGGAGTGTTGTGGGAATCGAACTACAGCAACCTGAGGCTGACAGCTTTGTGGAAGCAGCCACTTAAAGAACTGAGCTACAGCCAGGCCCCCAAAATGGAATAAGGATTTTTTTTTTTGTTCCTCGAATGCCTTCAGGGCACTTTTGGTCAGCGGGAGAGTTGTGAGGTTCGAACTCCAGCAACATGAGGCTGACAGCTTTGTGGAAGCAGCCACATAAAGGACTGAGCTAGGGCCAGGCCCCCAAGCTGCAAGAAATGGAGCAGCAGATTATACAGCAAATGATTTTTTCTCATCTTCAAAGTCTGTAAGTTGGCACCCACGGTGCTGGTGCAGCTCCATGACGCCTTCAGGGACTGAGATCACTCCTGGCTTCTTGCTCTTCTGTACTTTGCATATGACTTTCATCTCTACAGCCAAACTGCTGTGCCACATGTAGAACCATGCCCACATTCTGTACAAGAAAGGGAAAAAGTAATGCTGTTTGGTTTTATCCCCTCAGAAAAGTTTTCTAGAAACTAGGAAGGGTGTCACACACCAGTCTGGGCAATTTAGCAAAGTCTGGTTTCAAAAATAAAAACATTTTAAAAGGAAGAGGGATGTAGCTCAGTGGAAGGCCCTGGATCCAATTGCCAGTACTCGGGGGCCCTAGAAATCCTTACCCTATGACGTTCCCTGCAGTCACTTTCCCACCTCCAGTGGCCAGCATTGGCCCTCTACTAACTGGTACAAATGAAGTTAGAACACGCGTCTGTCCACTTTGAGAATCAAAGCTCATGCTCCTGTCATGCAGTGCCTCTACACCAGGAAACAAATGTGCCAGTACGTGGGTGGGGCAAAACAATGTGCTAGTCCATCTATACCTTCAATAGGTTTTTCTTTTTATTTTCTTTTTATTTTTTGCAGAACCGGGGATTGAACTCAGGCCCTTGCGCTTGCCAGGGAAGCGCTTATTCCACTGAACCATCTCCCCGGCCCTAGGTTTTTCTTTTTAAAGGGCAACCTAAGCCAAGATTGTCTATCTGATAGAAGCTTGCCAGCCATCTAATTCATTTGTCATCATTTTTGCCTTCACTCATCCTATGAGACTGGGTGAACTGGGGATCTGCTCTTGAATAGCTCTACCTTTAATGAAACAGATGATCGACAATTTTCTAGTGCCAAGGATCATACTCAAGGCTTTACTCACGTTAAACAAGCACTCTACCACTAAGATATATCCCAGTGGTAAAGTAGTTTTTAAAGCCCACTTGGAGGAGTGCATTTAATGTGTTCACAACAGGGCTGTAATTCATGTCTCGGCGTGGCTTGAACAACTATAGTGGTACATGTGTGACTGTACCACTTCTACAGTGTGGCTCATGCCACCAAGAGCATGTTAAATGTCAGTGGCAGTTGATGACAGTGCACTCAAAGTTTTTTAAAAATTACATAGAAGGGCTTTATACATTTGTAAATTCGTAGTATTTTCTGTCTACCATGTGTCAGTCACTGAGTATGTGTAGTTACATACAATGTCAGATTGTCTTTAAGCTTTTTATATTAAGCTCTGATTTAAACTTTAGGGCTGGCGAGATAGCTCAGCAGACTAAATGCCTGCTTTGGCAAACACAGGGACCAGGATTTGATCCCTGCTCCTGCATGCCTCGCCAGCCCTGCCCCTAGGCAGCACTGAGCCTGCGACAAGAGGCCAGGCATGGTGGCACACACCTTTAATCTCAGTGCTGGGGAGCCTGAAAACAGAAGGATCACTACAAGTCTGATCTGTGTAGTGATGATACAAGGAGAAAAACTAATCTCAGGTGGATGACCTCCAAACCATCTAGGGAACCTCCAAATGACAGGGAAAAATGATCTCCCGACCTGACCTGCATGAGTTCGTGTTCTCTAAAACTGAAGAATGAATTTTAGGAACAAATGGAGGTTATGAGCAGAATATATTTATTGAGGGAAAGCAAGCTTCTGTCTGAGAGAGGGACAGGAGGGGAGCTAAGGTGGAGAGAATGGGAACTCGTTTAGGTGGATGTGGGGTGGAACAAAACTATGGTCAACCAATGAGATTACAAGCACCATTGCTCAGGTAAAACTGATTAAGTCCAGAACCAAATAGGGAAGGGAGTCACATAGCAAGGGGGCATGAATGTAAAACAGGAGCCATCAGATAAGGATTCTTTTTGGCTTTCTCAGGGTAAAGATCAATCTGGGATGTTAATCTTTAGGGAGGTTAGCATTTGTTTGCTCTTTAGGTCTGGCTCACAGGAACATCCGTCCCTCTCACAGTTGTGAGGTATATTGTCTTTTTTGTTGTCTCCTTTGAGAGCCTAGCCCTGTCTGACTGCCTATATTTTTATCTAGTTTGGCTGCCTGCAACAGTGAGACCTTGTACCAAATACACAAATGAAAAAGTAAATAAACTAGATGCATACTGAACTTGTATATATCAGCACTTAACATTGAAGAAAATATCTTTCCTTCCTTTGGTAAATACTCTGATTAAACCATGTGAAACCTAAGGTTGCCAATGACAGCACTTGAATTAGTTGTGACTATCCAGATTTACTAGAAAACATATGTTCCTTTGAGAGTAAAGCCAGGTAAAAGAATATGCCCAAAGATTTTCCATGCAGTGAAAAATTTTTGGAAAAGTGCAAGTGGAAAGAACGCAGCTAACAGGCTGTATTAGTATCAATTTAAGCTGCCCCTGGTACGTGCATTTTAAGGTCCACGCAGGGCATTCTTAGGCCCTCTTGCTCAGAAGGTTGTTTTTTAATTCACAGTTCATTTACCAAAAAGTAGTGTTACATAAATCTAATAATACAGAGAACTTGTTTACATAACAAACATTTACTTAATGCTTTATCTCTAAAGTACAGTGTCTGGATCAGGCAACATTTGAAGTGTTTTCTACAGAAAAGTAAGCTTTTACATAAACATATATATGTATGAGGATCTGCCGGCCTTTTCTCTAGCAATTTATTTTTTTGGTGGAACCGGGGATTGAACTCAGGCCCTTGGGCTTGCCAGGCAACCATTTATTCTCCTGAGCCATTTCCCTGGCCCCTTCTCTAGCATTTTAACAAGTATGAATTTAATTTTGAAACATACTACAGAAATACACATTTGAATTCTATCTCAAATTTTGTCAGTTACTTCTTCTCAACATACTCAACAGTTTCAAACATCTATTCTCTTTGTCAGTGCTGTAACAGTTCCTCAGTACATAATAGTGTCCTTGAGTTCCTCAGCATGCACTCAAGTAAAATAACAGAACAGTTGTCTGCTGTCATGCCAGCAGAGGCCAGAAGAGAGCTGTGTTTAGAGAAATCATAGAGAAACAAGATTGAGCAAGATCAATGTTTCTAGGCCAGGTGTGGCGTGCACCTGTAATCCCAGCAAATGAGCCAAAGGCAGGGGTCAAAAGTTCCAGGCCAGCACGGGCTGCATGTCTGGAAAAACCACAAAATGAAAACATTTTTCTTAGGTAAATAGTGTATGTATTGGGTACCTTTGGCACAATGGTGAAAGCTCATTGGACCAAAAAGAGCTTTCAGCATAGCTGTTGTTGGAATAAAACAGAAAAGGCAAGAATTTAGGGTCTTAAGTTTTTTTAAAAAAATCAACAACTGTTGTGTACCTACCCTGTGCTGAACATTTGGGATTCAAGGAAATTTACGAGGTTCTGTTACCTAATGGGAGAAGAGGCAGACAGGAAAAGTTGCCTTAAGAGCTTGAAGAATAAGGCAGAGTATAGAAGAAATTTTAAGGGTGACCAAACCCTGGCAGCTAACATGGAAAAACAGGAACAAGGCCTGAGAAGTTGGGGGACCTGAATGTAGAAATGCTGAGAGTCAGGAGGGGCCTGCTCACCTCTCCCTTTATAATAAGTGAACGGAAGCCAGAAAGGGATTGCCAAGGTCTCAGGATGGAGTTGTAGTAAGTGCCTCTGGAACCTACAATTTGGTTGGGGTTTTTGGTTTTGAGGGGGCATTCTTTTCCCTTCCTAAGTATCTGTAGAGCCCCTACAGGGTATTTAGTAAGAGAAGCAGGAAACTTAGCTGTTGAATGTAAAATAAAGTTTTGACTTGAGTATTTTAAATTAGAGTAAGCTGAACCTTACAAAGAACTTCAATAGACAATGATACTTTTTTTGTAAGGACAGAGTCTAAGTCACTGAGTTGCCTAGACTGGGCACAGACTTGTCACACTTTTGCCTCAGCCCCTCAGAGCACATTTGCAGGTGTGTGTGTCCATCAGACTGTTATACTTACAATGGCCTAAATTTATTTCAGTTCTTCAAATTTATTACCTGTTGAAATTGAATTGGTGGGCTAGGGAGATAGCTCAGCAGCAGAAGCACTTGCCTGGCAAGCACAAGGACCTGAGTTTGATCCCTGATACTGCATACCGTGCCAGCCCCAGAACTGGGCTTGGTGGTGCACGCCTGCAGTCCCAGTGCTAGGAGACTGAGACAGGAGGATCAATATGAGTCCAAACTTCATAGCCAGACCCTGTATTAAAAAAAAAAATTGGTAAATCTAGATAAATAATTGTGAAATGAGTTGTGGACGTGGCAGATAGGGTTTTTGGGGGGTTTGGGGATTTTGTTGTTGTTGTTGTTGTTGTTGTTTTGTGTGGTGTGTGTGTGGTACTGGGGACCAAACTTCGGACCTTGCACTTGCCAAGCAGGCACTTATGACACTGAGCTACACCCCCAACCCCAGATAGTGTCTTATATCGATGTTGATATTCCAGTGAAATGCTTGCTGTGCCCCAGCCCAGCTGGTAAGGTAAGGCCACATGGTAAGGCCCAAGCAGCAGTATCCTTTTAAGTTCCTAGGTAATCTGACATGCAGACAAGTTGGAGAACACTCGGGGTCATTTCAGTCTAGTGCAGTGGTGTACAAAAGGCATGACAGATCACAGTGGTCTGGGAGGCTTCTTAAATCTGGATTTCTGGGCCCACCTCAGGTTCCTGATCCCACCTCAGGTTCCTGATCCCACCTCAGGTTCCTGATCCCGCGGGCCCTGATATTTACAGTTCCTACACACCCTCAAATGATGTTCATGCTGCTACTATAAGGGCCACAAGTACCTAATCATAAAAATCACCCAGGATGCTTAGTAAATCAAGATGCCCAGACTTTCCATTGAGGTAGAGTCTGAGCATTTAGATTTTTAACAATTTCCTAAATCAGTATGATTCAAATTAAGAAATACTTTCCTGTTCAAAACAGGAAAAATGTTACAAACTTTAAATGTCCTCCGACAAAATATTTCAAGGTAGATAGTAAGGCATTATAGAATACATATTTGGGGGATGAGGCAAAGGTAGGTCAGGTATGCAGGAGAGTAACTTAGTCATTCCCATGTTCCAAGTGTGAAGAGCACCTAGGCTAAGACATAGCAATGGAATGGGAAATAACCCATGAAGTGACATTGCATCCCAGAAGTGGCCGCTGAGGATACAAAGCTCCATGAGACACAGGGTTTAATAAGCCTATAAACAACTCAGTGATAATAAGTGACGTTACAAAAGAAGAGTTGTTGGGTTGGAACCCCTATTGGAAATGAGGGACTCTTGTTCTGCATGCTAACTACAATTGTGAAACTTAAAAATAGGATGTATCCATGATTTTAAAATGAAATTTTAAAACAAAATGGATCATAATAGTAAGATGCTGAAAATCATAAAGAAAAAACAAGCAGCCATCACCGTTAAATAAGGTGACTGATTTCTTCAATAGGAACCCAGGAAACAAGAGGATGGCATCTTTGAGTTATTGAGGAAAAGAGCTAGAATTCTATATTCAAGGAATCTCAAAATCAAAGATTTTTTAAACAAATAATGGAAGAATTTGTCACCAGCAGACTCCTTCCAAATAAAAAGGAATTATAGAAAAAGTGTACTAGGAAGTATGTATAATCTGTATGTATTAACAGTATTTTACTGAGTAGATATTATAGGAAATTAGCATTAAGCTCAAGAAAATCACATAACAAGCTGTGCAACATGTCCTGCCAAGCATACATTTGGTTGGCAGATGCATAGTATCCAAAATTTAAAATTTAATGCTAGCAGTAATCTAGTCCAGCTTCTGATTATAGTGAATCTGAGAGTGAAGGTGCAGGTGAACAGGTACATTTGATATTTGGAATTAAAAATAACAGTCATGGTATTATGCCACCTTTACTAGTAGTTGTTTCAGTATTTTAGTTGCCGAGCACCAAGATTATTTTAATCCACACAGATAAATTGTTGCCAGCAGAAAATGTTTCTTAACATCTATCTATCTTGCATCACAAGAGTTCTTCCATTAAACTACCCCAGGATCTCATTGAGGAGAGAGGTTCTAATCAAAAGCTGGATCATTTGCAATGTCTAACATCATGTAAGTAGCAAAAACTTTCCAAAACTATGCATTAATTTCACTTGGCTCATCTTAACAGAGACAAATGCTATTGAGTTTTGCTTGCTATTTCAGGGCATGGAGTATACTTATTCTGTACACTGTATTAATTTGTGATTTTTTTCCTGTGGGTAGACATAACTAGGTCAAAAAAAATTTTTTTTGAATACTTGTGCAGAGGCACAACTTTTCCAATTGCTTCCACAAGTACAAGAACTTCTAACATTTCTGGGTAGAAATAGTTGGGAAAACTTTCATCATAGTTGCCATAAAATTTGGATTTGGATGTTTGCATGGTGTATTTTAAATTTGCAGAAGGAGCACCCAGAGAAAGTGCAGCAGATGAATAGGTAAATTTGATATTTGGAATTAAAAATAACAGTCATGGTATTATGCCACCTTTACTAGTAGTTATTTCAGTATTTTAGTTGCCAAGCATCAAGATTATTTTAATCCACACAGGTAAATTCTGCACAATGCTCCTTAAATATTAAATACATGTTGAGTGAATAAATGATTAGAGTCCGAGAGCCAGAAAAACTAGTACTGGTGTAGGCTCAGCCAACCCTTCACTGGGTTGCCTTGGGTCAAGCCTGTTTGCCTTTTGGAGCTTTATGTTTCTTATCAGCAAAAAGAGGGTTAGATTAATGGGCCCTTTGTGGTCCCACTTGGCTTCCTCAGGTTCACACTCTGACATAACAAGCCCCTTTCTGGAGGGCAATCGTCACAGCTTGGTCTGCAGAGCCAGGCTGGAGGACTGTCTCTGTCACCTCGAGTTGGTGACAGTGCACTCAGACACTCTGAGCTTTCATCCCTAAAAGTGATGAAAATGTGACAGTGAGATTGTACAGTGTGTAGCAGAGGTCGTCCTTCCTGTGGTACTGCAGAGGATGCTGCAGAGGCATCAGAACGCAAGCAAGCTGCATTAGCATGGGAGCCGGGTCCAGCAGGTAGGCACAGGGGAGCCAGAGAGTGCGGTGGGAGAGGAGATGTCCTACAGGAAGGGCGGACACCTGAGCAAGGCCTGCACGCCGGTGCAGGACAGAAGGTGCCAGCTGCAGCGCTGCAAGGACAGGGGCTTCGCAGGGCAGGCGGTCCCCTGGCTAGCCCTGGCTCCTCCCCGCCTCCTGAATATTCAAACTGGAGGCAGGATTGAAGCAGCTGTCGTTCCTGGGCCACAAGCATTTAACATGTCATTTTGGAAAACTGAATTTTATTCTATATTAATTGACCAGGTCTCTCTTACAGTAAAGTCAGCAAGACCATGTTGAAAAGTCATTCTGAGACTAAACGAAAACTTAAGGGCCACATTAGTACTTTTAGAAAAACACTCACAAAGGGATTTTCCAAAACCTGCACAGCCCTGTTTCATAATTCAGAGCTTGAAAGAAAAGCCAGTGTGACCTTGTACAGATGCGGCACACCGGGTGCTGATAGCTCTGTGACGAGTAAGTGTGCATTTCCACTACTGGGTGTCCACTCGGCAGCACTCGCCCTTCTCCGGGTGAATGCTGGTGTGTAGCTCCTCTGTTCCACATGGGGGTGGAGGGGATGGGGTAAGGCATACAACTGTTGGACCCTGGAGGCGTCTGGTGGCACACTGCCCCACAGTCTACGCTGAAGCAGTGAGAAGCCTCCATCCACAGGAAAGCAGTACTGTGAGGAGGCGCGGGGAGGAGGTTGCCCCCATCCCCCTCCCCACATTGCCGGTCTGTGAAATCCGATTTATAAACTGAGACATATGTCATGGTTCTACTTGTCCTTTGACAGTATAAACACTATATTTTTCATTCATTAGAAACTGAAACTTTTTGTTTAAAAACTCGCTTTTGTCTCACAAGGCAATAAACCACTAATGTGTAGGGTGTTTTGGGGTTTTTTTCTCCTTCTAATCATTTATCATTCAATTCCTTGGACTTTGGCTTGGCCAATGAGGCCCTTGCTACAATTTCAGAGGCTCCAGAATTTCCCCTTTTGCCTCTGCCTCTCACCCAAAACACTCCCCTTCACAGAATTCTTTCTTTTAAGGCATTCTACCTCTAGGAGTCTTCTGTTAAAATATGAACACCCCCAACATTTTAACTTAGATCATCTTCAGCTCAGTGGTGACTCAACCCTCAGGCAACCTGCTAACATGTTGAGGAGAACCATGTCTTAGGTGAAATTTACACAGTCTAAATTTCTGTGTAAAAATATATAATTGTTTATTCTTTTTTTTAAATATTTTTTTCACATTCTATAGGGATTTAAAGTTTAGCATATCAATGATTGATGGAAAATACCTGTTCCGTGATATGTCTAAGATGTTTGATATTCAGACAGATAGTGATGTTAAGCTCAACTGTTATAGGGTAATAATATCATTATGCTTCTCTTCTGGAGGGTTAACAACCTAAGTTTGCAGACCAAAAAATTAGAGAAAAAGAAGGGCTACAAGGATAGCCAACATTTTGGCCCTAGCCCTTCAAGGTCAATGAGGACTCAGGACATAAGAGAACATGTACTGTAACATCCTGTATCTCAGTGTTGTCCCAAATTTTCTGATCTAGGAGATTATGGAGCCACAGAGGAAAGTGAATGACAATGTAGAGTGTGCCTAAAGAGAGTCACATGGAGAGAAAACATTCTCTCACGCTTTCACAGAGAGCAAATTGGTCAAGCAATGGCCGTGACTCATCCACATGGCTGACACTGACAAAGGATCTACAAACTGCAGTACAGGGTTTCAGGGTAAATCCTAAGGGGATTTGACTGACCTTGTCAGTTACAAAAGTTACATTTTTTGTTACATAGGTCTTGCTTTATCTTGATCTTAACCATCCGCAGAAAAGTATAAAAACGAGGCATAAAAAGTAAAGCCATATTAATATACTGAGCTGTAAAATGCTCAAGTCAACAACTTCTGACATTACCAGTCCTACAGATAACCCACTACTATTACGGACTACTGGACTATATTGGATTATCTTGCTGAATTCACTCACCTACAATATTTAAGTGGCAATGGAATACCCATCTCTGACAAAACTAAACAAAAAAAGAGGGATATAAATGAAGGACCATTTTGCATCTGTATATACAAAATAGGATAGATATACAGCTACTTTCTCTTAATTCAATGAGAATAAAGATTTGTACTAATAGTGTTTGGACAGGATATCATGTCTGCATCTTATACTATGAATAACTACTACATTGCCAACAATATGCAATGTATAAATTATTGTAACTGTCCTACTAATTGGTTTTGAAACTGTCTCATTGCTATTTGTTTCTCAATAAAATTAATAATAAATAAATAAATAAACAAAGGGAACTTCAAATAACTGTACCCAGATTCCAGAGTTGCTATAGCAACTCTGCTATAGCAAGTCTAGCAGGTTTAAAGCTAAAAAACCAAAACCTCAATAGCTCTGCTTCTACACGGTTTTCTTGGTATGTTCCAGCTCCACAGGAATCCCTGAACTCTTTCAGAAAGGCCATGAGATCATCTTATAATAATGCTAAGACATCACTGCTTTTTCTACTATATTAGCATTTTCACTGATAGCACAAAAGCAGGTAAAATTTGTCTTTATCCAAATAGTAGTTATATTGTTCATTACCATAGGTGGTAGGTAAAATTTGTCTTTATCCAAATAGTAGTTATATTGTTCATTACCATAAGCTGACAAGGGAGAAAACGTAATTCTAAGAAATATTTGCTGAAATTGCTATAGAGTAGAGGAAGTTAGGAAAATGTGACAGTGATATGCAACATGGGATCCTGGGTAGGTCCTGGAGCAGGCAAAAGGCTTAAGTGGGAAACTAATGAAATTTGAATGTCTGTTGTTTTGTTAATAGTGCTGTACAGTGCTAAGACACTGGTTTGTGAAAGGTACGACAGTATATGTGACCATTAGAAGAAGCCAGGTGCCAGGGAGGCATGGGAATATTGTTATTTCTGCAACCTTTTTGTAAAATAAAATTATTACAAATTTAACAGTTAAAGATGTCCTTCCTGAAGCAGTAAACAGTTGATTTTATTCACTGTCAGTTTCTTTTTAGTGTTTTGCATGGATGGTTGGTCTTGCGATGCAAGCTAAACTAGCCACTCTGGATGAAATGCCATTTTTGAAGGACTGGTAGACTTGTTATGTAGACTTATTTATTTGGCAGATAGCTTTTTAAAACAAATAAAATTAGACTGTCACTTCAAAGAAAACAACTCATAATATTTGTTGCCAGTGACAAAATTAGTCTTTGAGTGAAAATTGGAACTTCCACAAATTCATATCAGCTACCACATGCTTCACAGCTTCCCACTTCACAATTTTTCTGATAAGGTGTGATTGTATTAATGAGTGTGATGCTTTAATATATGATGAGATATGACAATACCTTATAGATATGAGTTACTCAATGAACCAGTACCTTCCAAATGGCCAGCACAAGGTAGTAAATAACCATGCATGGGTAAAGAGCCAAATTGCAAGATAGAACTATAGATTTTAATGAAAAGGGACACCAAAAAATTCAGATTTATGGTTTCAGATTCTACACTGGAACAAATCTGTCAAAGTTCCTATCCATTGAGTAATGGTTTATATTTAAGTAGAAATGTACTCACTTTTGTCAATAGGAAGCCCATCTGTACTCTTGTAAATTTTATTTTGAATGGAAGTCAGTTTCATCCCAGAAATTTCAGAAGAGCAAAGGTTGTTTATATCCAGTAGTAAGAGCTAGTTTTTAAAAACAGGGTAAGATGGGCTGGTGAGATGGCTCAGTGGTCTAAAGCACCTACTTTGAACAAGCTTAGCAAAGCATAGAGACCACGGTTCAATCCCCCAGCACCACATGCCAGCCAGCGCCGCCCCCTGGTGGGTTGAGCTGGTCACACACACACACCCACACACACACAAATAAATAAAATTTTAAAAAAAATAAAAACAGGGTAAGAAAAAATTGTAATGAAGCAAATCGACTCCACAGATCCTTAGGATTTTCTGTGTGATGTTGTGATATTATAATATCCTAGCGCACAGCTCCGAAAACCTACATAATTCCTTGGTAGAGGAACTATGACACCTTGTGTCATACAGTTTCTGACAGTTTCAAGATGGGAGCTAGGAGACACAAAGTCCAAAGCATCATAGAGTGTTAGAACTTTCAGTTGCGTTGTCCACCCCAGCCCCAATTTTGGGGAGAGAAGGTGGAGCTTAGATGGATCATCAGTAGCCAGTGATTCAACCCTGTCTGCCTAAAGGTACCTCCACAACACCCTAAAACTGGGCTCCGCAGGCTTTGGAGTTAGTTTCAAGACCCTTCAGGGAGAGGAATAAAGAGGTTTATTAGGCAGAACTTTTAAAATGCACACTCAGAATAGAGTGCAGCCCCGAGGCGGGTGGACAGGGGCTGTATGATTTGGAGCTGAACATGGAAACAATGTTCAGTGTGGTTTCTGGGGTGTCTTCAGGGTGGGCAATGCAGAATGCGTAGCAGTGCTGTCAGGTTATACATCTGGAGGGCGCCGTGAGCGTGCCAACTCTTTACCTGTGTTTGCACTTGGGAAGTGTGTCCTCTAACAGAGCTGCTTCCTCAAGGACTCACCTATTGTGTCCTGAAGACCCGTAGCAATTTTTCTTTTAGTAGGTCTCCCAGGAGGAAAAAAAAGGCTTGAGTAACTTGAATCCTCAAGTCGCAGTTTTTCTTAAAAGTAAAAAATTATGACTCTTCTCTCTTTCTGTTTTTTTTTTTTCCTATCCTGCCTCAGTATCCAAATTGGATGACATTATTGGACAGCACAGACTTGTTTTGTATGGAAAACCCACACATCTGGTGTAAGAAGTGCTATGAGTAGAGAAATGATTTTGTTTTACCCCCCACCCTGGCTGGGGCTGTGCTGATTCAGACACATGTCAGTGACACCTATGTCACTGAGCAGGGGTGGCAGCGATGGGTAGGAGGTCCCTCAAGGTGGCCAGTTTCAATGCTGAGTACCTGTTGTAGTCAGGGTTTATAAGGAGAAGATTTAGTACAGGACATAATTTATAGGATTATGTTATAATGTCACTCAAGAGTCACATGCAGAAGAGTGCAGGAGACCAGTCCACACACTAGAGGCCCAAGGAATCCAGCTGAGGGCCTGGATCCCACAGCAGTGCCCTGCATGAGTCCATCTGAAGACCTGGAGCCATGGCCGTGTCTCCACAAGTCCACCTGGAGACCTGGAGCCCCTGGCAGTGTCTCCTGCAAATCTGTATCAATGATCTCTACTAGAAAGGCCCAAAGGCCAGTGGTGGAAGCTAGAAAGCCTGTGCCAGCAGGCTGAGGGATCTGCACTGGAGCCAGGAAAGCAATGCTCAAAGTAAGGACCAGAGCTCCCCCAAAGAGAAGCACAGCCATCCCTAGCAACAGCAAGGACTCCAGCTCCTCCTGCAACAATGAAAACAGCCATGTTCATATCAGGAAAGCCAGCACAGTGAGCTTCTCCAAGAAAACCAACACCATCTTTCCCCCAGTCCTATTATACTCTTGGCAACAACCCTCAGGTGGGTCTTCTACACCCAGAACCAAGCTGATTCAGTTCAGCTGGAACCGGTCACAAGCTGACCCCTACTCAATCTACCACAGTACCTATCCATATTCCACAGTAACAGCCTTGGGCATCACTGGGGCACAGCTGAGAGGTTGGCTGAAGGCTTATCACTGGCTTGCTCTGTAGCAGCTGTGCTCAGAACAGACTCAGATCTGGGACCTTTCGAGAGGCGCTGTGACCAGGAAGTGTAGGCAAGAGTTGAGAGCGGAATTGCAAAAGCCTCTGCAGGGAGGTCTTAGGAGGCAGAAATGGCAAAGGGAAGGGAGCGTGGCCTTGGCTGCAGTGTATTACTCAGCCTCAGCAGTCCCAACACTGAGGTCCTTCGCCCTCACCTCTCCAAGGTTCCTAACAAACATATCAGCACTGGCCAGCACTCCACAATTTAGGAAGCTCTTCGAAGCCTGACAAAAGACTTTTAAAATATATCCGAAAGCACCCTTCATCTCAGTGTCTTTGATTCCAGTCCAAGCTTTGTTGTCACCTAAAAACATTTGTCACACTGACCTTGCCTGGCTGAACCCAGCTCTACCATTTGCTCAGAGGAGCAAGAACTGTCTGTTTTCTCCTTCAGGAAGAAAGGAAACTTTTTCCATGTTCTATTTTATTTTCAGCCCTTTCTGGGGAAAGATAAGCTGACAATGAAACACGAAGATTGGCATGTTATTTTTAAATGAATTTTTAATAGCAAATAATTTGTTCCGTCTGGGAAAGGCTGATCACATTTTCAGCAAGTAGATACAAATCAGGATAAATTGTTTCCAGCATTTAAAAAACAGGTTATTTAGCTTCACATTACCCAATGCAAAGTCAGTTGCATTTCCTGCCCCTGAAAAGGAGCCAAGTGGCTAGCTGTGTTCGTGATCCCTTGAGATCACTCTATCACAGTTGCACGGACCTTTTGCTTTCCACACGTCACCCAGGTCCTGGTGCCGCCGTGTCTTGTCCTGCGGTAGTAGTTCACCACAGCCACTGGCCAAAGCGTCAGTGGTATCATATCCTCACTGTGGGTACTGCTCCTTAGCACCCAGCCTCTTCTTTGGGAAGAGGAAGCAGAAACACACTGAGTACTTGGAGTGAAGGTTGAAATAGTCCCGGGGCCCAATTTTGATCCATCCAGTTCTTTCCTTTGCCCTGTAAGAGATCCAGATTTTAATTTTTTTTTTTTTTTATGGTCAGCTCAGCCCACCCTGGGGGCAGGGCTGGCATGGCATGTGGTGCTGGGGATCGAACCCAGGTCCCTGCATGCTTGCCTAAGCAGGTGCTTTAGACCACTGAGCTATCTCACCAGCCCCAGATTTTAATTTTTTAAAAAAATCTTTTACTTACTTATTTACTTGGTACAGGGCCTTGCTATGCAGCTCAGACTCATAGCAATCCTCCTGTCTCAGCCTCCCTAGCACTGGGATTATGGGCATGCACCACCACACCTGATTTTGGTGGCCAGCAAGGTGTCCCCTGAGTTCCATGGCCAGCGCAAAGTAGAACCAGGGACCAAACTCAGGTCCTTGTGCTTTCCAGGCAGGCGCTTAGGCCCCTGAGCCATCTCTCCAGCCAGAGGTCCAGATTTTAAAGTATACATGAAAAGGGAGGAAAGAACAGATATTTGTGCTCCTATTCATAGCCGCATTGTCCACAATAGCTAGAAGGCCGAAGCAACTCACACGTCCATCAGTGGATGAGTAGATAAACAGAAGTGGGTACATCTAATCAATGGAGTATTATTCAGCATGAAAAAGGAAAGAAATTTGGACCTGTTACATCATGGTTATGCCTTGAACACATCATGCTAAGTGAAATAAGCCAGACACAAAAAATACAGTATGATTCCACTAATATACATAAAATAGGTAATTTTGAGACAGAAAAGAAACTAACCAGTCCTGGAGCTAGAGAAAGGCGGAATGGGGAGTTATTGTTTAATGGGCACAGAGCTTGTGGTAGTGAAAGGCTCCTGGAGATGGGTGGTGATGTTCCAAAAAAAAAAAAAATATATTTAATGCCACTGAAATGTGCACTTAAAATAGCCACAATGATAACTCATGATAAGTCCATCTTAGCACATTTTTTAACAGAGGAAAGCTCTGCTTGTACCTTTCACTGGTCCCAACTCCTTTTCTAAAGAAGACTTCTGGGACTCATCACCGCCAGAAAGGCAATGCTTACAAATTCCCAGTGATGTCCTGGTAAATATTTAACAACTGGCTCTCTGACAAGAGCAAAAAAATACCCATGTGCAAATATTTGTACATAAATTTGTTATAAATGTTACTAATTAAAAAGAAGTGAGTAACGTAATTCATGAATAATAAGATACGCAGCACTCTTTAAGTTTTTTGAAAAATATTTTCAGCCCACAGCACTTACATTTTTATTTTTTAGCCTGTTGATTTTTAGGGAATGATTTAATTGACTCTTGCCAAACTCTTACATCTGCAGCGGGCAGTGGTCGGCAATTGATGAATAAATATAGCTCTGACAGGAGTGGCAGTTGACATTTTCATTCGATGAATAAGACAAAAGTGGAACAACAAGGACATATGCTGGAATGTCACTCTCTTCCAGTGATGAAAGCAGGGTTTTATGAATTAGATAATTTTTGAATGCTGGAAGACTATTTCTCTGATACTTTGCACTATTCACAGTGTAACTGCTATAGGCTTGCCCCATTTTTTTAAGGTTAATCACGGGCTGGGAAGGTAGGTCAGGGATGGAACACTTGCCTTACAGATACAAGTCCCTGGTCTTAAGCACCAGCCTCAAAAAAAAAAAAAGGGTAAAAGTGTAATCTGAACTATTACAAACTTCTCCACCGTACTGGAGAACATTTAGTTAACCCAGTGACAGCCTAAGCCCTTGCCTGTGGCATGTGCTAATTTCCTTGGTGTGGCTGCTTCTGCCGTGGCCGGTTCCAGCCCAGCCGCGTGACCTGCTGCAGGCAGAGTTAGGAGTGATAGAACGCCATGCTCTCCATCACTGTGTGTCTTCCCACGACGTGAGTCACCTTCTGCGCACACATCCGCAGGCAGGAACCATGCCGCGTTGCTGTTTTTTTTACCATTAGGCTTTTTAGCTATGCTGAATTAATTGGCCGGTGAGAAGCTTTTACCTCTTATGCTAAGGGCTTATGACGAGCCCTCTACTATTCAAGGTACTTTACGAATATTCTCACAACATTATGTGTTTTTGATATCATTTATTCCATGAGTGAGTTAATACATCTTAATATTTATTTATTTGTGTTTTAGGACAGGGTCTCCAGGGTCTCACTGTGTAGATCGGACTTGTAGTGATGGTCCTGCTTACAGCCTCCCAAGTGCTGGGACTGCAGACGCGCACCACCACGCCCAGTCTCAATCGCTATCTCAGCGCACCCTGGGGGCGGGACCAGCACTGCAGGCCCTGTGATTGAACTCCCGGCCCCTGCCTCTGCCTAAGCAGGCACTTTAATCCGCTGACCTATTTCTATTTTAATATTTAAACAGCCACATTTAATAACTAGTTCAGGGCCGGGGAGAGAGCTCATAGAGTAAGTGCCTGCCTGGCAAGTGCAGGGTCCTGAGTTCAATCCCCGGTACCGCACAGAACTCCTGAAAGTGTATCTTCGGCTGTCCTGAGTGTGCGTGGACAGCAGGAGGCTGCTCACTTTCCTCACAGGTTCTCTTCAGGCTTCCCTGCGTCTTGGGCAGCGCTCTCAGAACACCTGTTCAACACCTCCTCTCCGGCGCTCCTTGGTGTGACTGTCTTCCTGTCTCCCTGCCTCTCCTTTCTTGCCATTCCAGGCTGGGCTTGCCCTCATGCACTTTCCTTCTTCCTCAGCCAGCACACATTTCAGGTGCCATTTTCCTGGTTTCCTCAGGCACCCCTCTCTTCCTTTTCTGGAACAGTGAGGCACACATTTAAAAAGAGCCCACAGCAATCGGTGCCTACCAGAGAGCTGGAGGAGATCCGCAGCAGGCCATCTTCTTTCTTCTCAGCTGTTCGGTGCCCCATTTGAATGAGCGCAACAATCATAAAAGAGGAAGAAACTCTACGAAGGTGTGTGGGTCTTTGTCTTATTTTCTTTGGTTTCTTATAGTCCTGGGTACCAAACCCAGGGCCTGGGTCGTGCTGAGCAGGTTGCGATGCACTGAGCTGGGCCCCTCGGAGTGGACACCCAGGGCGTGGGTTTCCACTAATGAGGACAGCGTAGCCCGAAGGAGTGGGCAAACAGGTAACAAACCCTCTGATAGAAGGAGCAATGCAAAAATAGTGCAAGTTTCTAGAGAAAAAAAATCTTTTCTTAAAAATCTTAATTATATTTAGTCATCAAATATTAAGTAATTCATGAGTCTTTTCAGAGAAAAAGAGTTTTTATAGGCTCCTTTTAGGAAAAATCATTCTCCTTAACCCTGTTTTGTTTTAAATTATTTTTATGAGGTTACTTAAAGACTATAAACATAAACTCGGCACAAAGCCTGTATGCTCATATCCTTCATATAATCATAAAACAAATGCGCTAAGTTGTAAAATCTACAAAAATCAATAACATTTTAATGAACAACATTAATTTAATGTGCCAAGTGTTGTTCTTGAAAGCAAATCACCGCTGGTGGGTTACACAGTTGGTTTGTTGAAAAATTAACTGATTAATCAATAAAAAATAAGTGTTGTCTTCCTCATTAGTATCACTAAATGGCAAATTATGGCAACATTGATCGCCCCAACCCCCACCAGCTTCGCCCTGCTGTGCAAGCATTCCAGAAAGAAGGAAGGAAGGATTTCCCGTGTCCTCCCATATTTGCCAGAGGAGAAGAAAACAAAACAAAGAGAAATGAACAAGAGTGTATTTACCAGACAGTTCATAAATGTCTTTGGTGTTTAATTTTAAAGCTCAGGATGGCCAAATAGCTGAGCGAATTAAAGCGCCTGCAAGCAGGCTCAGGGGTCCAGGGTTCGATCCCTGAGCCTGCCCTGCCAGCCCCACCTCTGGGGCACACTGAGATGGCAATTGAGACTGGGCGTGGTGGCGCGCCTGTAATCCCAGCACTTGGGAGGCTGTAAACAGGAGAATCACTGTTTAGGAGTCTGACCTAGTAGCGAGACCCTGAACTCCTGTAGACCCTTCCCTAAAATACAAAAAAAATAAAGTTAAAAAAAAAAAAAAAGCTTAAAAGTTGCCAGGGGGACAATGTTAACTTTATTTTCTTTTAGCTGGTTGTGTCTGTTGAACTGCCATTTCTACTCCGCAATAGGAAATGTTATCTTAATAATGCAGAGTGAATCTGTCTCCTGGGGAGGAGTCAGCTTGGGAGTGTCTTCCTTGCCTTCTCCTGGAAGGTGGCAAAGGTGTGTGGGCCTGTGTCTCCTGGGAGAGGGAGGCTGGTTCCTGCTCTTCTCCACTACATTCTTAGCCTGGGCAGCGCTTGCCCTGCCTTGCCCCTGCACCGTGCATTCTGTGCTCCTCAGGCAGTCTCTGCCTCTACTGGGAGCCCCGGGAAGTCTCTATGCTGTGGTTTCATTGGAGGAGGGGGAGCCGGCTCCCCCAGGTGTCCACACCTTGGCCTGCCTTCTGCCCATTCAACACACGGGTAGTGCTGCGTCTTCTCACAGAGCTGCAGGTGGACAATGGCCTTTATAACCCCAGTGGTGAGAGAAGGTTAAAGGGTAGAGGGACACTGAAGAGAAAAGAACCCTCAGTTAATGTCCCAAAACATTATCCATTGCATTCGCTTACCAATGTCTTTCAATAGCTCCGCATTGGTAGCAGAGACTGCAGCAGGGAGCCTCTGCCAGCTTCATGGGGACTTAATGCCGAGGTCAGCTGCACAGCAATGTGATTGGAGTGGGAAGCACAGAACAAGACGAAGGAGGAGGCAGGAAATTCCTAAAGTAGGGTCACCAAAAGTGTGACATAGTTTTCGTCACATTTCACAAAGCAGTGGTTCCGGCACATGTTTTCACTAAACACAGCTATATGCTTATGGTAATCAGCTTTCCGTTATTATGACAAAGTCCCCAAAGTAACTTACCAGGAGAAGCAGCTTCATCTTGGCCCTCAGCCACAGAGGCTTCAGTCCACTGGTGCCTGACCTGGTGCTATGACCCCCAAATGTGGTGACATCACGGTGGGAAGGTGTAGCAGAGGAAGCTGCACAGATGCGGGCGCCCACCACCTCCTGCCAGGGGACCTCACTCCCCCCCAGCTCGGCTTTCTCCTAAATGCTCTGCCACATGGCACTAGTGCTGTGGACTGGTGGCCAGGTCTTTTACACATGGGCCAACTGTAGCAATGCCTAACCTCATTTGAAGATGTCACAAGGCTAAATCTGGAGTATTAGAGAAAGGGAGGCCTTCCTGGCTCGTGTTTGGCAGCTCGTGGGGTACAGGAGGGAGGGGTGTCTGTAACTTCACTCCTCATGTCCTCCTGCACCTCTCTTTCTGGCTTTTCCTGAGACTGTGGGGCGGAGTTCTGTGCCCAAGCCCCCCCTCCAATCTGCTGGGAGCTGGGAGGGCTGAGAAAACAAAGTGCAGCTGGGCTGGCCCTTTGAATTCTGGGCCTGAGGTACCCAAGGACCCAAACTGAAAAGTGGAGGTAAGAGAACTATCTGTAATCATGTGCAAATTATTTCCTTTCCCCTCTTCTCTTGCTCCCAGACAGTACACTGCGGAACCTCCAAGTGTCATTCACTTTCAACAATGAAGAATAATTCAAAATGAAAACTGACAGACAGATCAGCTTCTGATTTAACCTAACTGCTGATTACTTGTGACACCTGAGAAACCATAGTCAACCTCAGGAGCTTGTCTATTTGTTAGTAGTGTGATTTAGCAAAAATTACTTAGCGTTTCTTAGCAATGTTCCCTCCTTTATGTGTGGAAATATTACACACAAAGTGAAATTATGTGTAAATTTATTTGCAAACAAGAGTTCTATTGAGATGTTTGCTGTTGTTATTCCATGCGGATTTCCTCAGAGAGACAGAAGCCACATCTGTTTAGGAGCTACAGCATCTGCCTTCCATGAATGTTGGAGGACTGAATTCTTGAAAGAGTCTCTTGTACTAATTATTTTAACAGAAATCATTTACAGTGGGTTTTGGAACCCTGGAAAGCTGAGGGAAAAGGATGAGGTAACTCAAAAAGGAAGTAACTGATGAAGCGCTGCTGGCCTGGGGCTGTGCAGCAGCCAGAGGCTTGGCTTGTTAGCACCTGGGGCTGGAGGGAAGCCGACCTGGAGCTGGTGTCCATGAGGTGGGCCAGGGTGGGAGAAACTAAAAACAGGAACTTCTAGTTATTGGGATCAAGGGCTGCTGCCACCCACGTGGCAGAGACAAGCTCCTCCTCCTCTCCCGCCACCAAGTCTCGCTTCAGCGCCCCTACAGGTAAAGTCAGCAGATCCTGCTGACAAAGGAGAAAATACCTTGCCCGCCCCCGGCCCCCCATCCATCCAATGCTAGACTAGACCCCCATCCCACCCCAGCGGGTGCTGGGATAGTACAAAATCCTATATGGAGATTATATATATATATATAT
>NW_004524651.1:1706996-1714159 GCF_000260255.1 Octodon degus | reverse complement strand
ATAAAACTATTGATCTCTGTGTATTTCTCAAACTACCTTATTGCAGGGTACTGTATTTTCAAACCTGGCTGACCATGGGTAACTGAAACTAGGAGCCTAGGGTACCAGAGGACAATTTTATAGGACACAGACTGCCGGTCTCAGCACCAAAGCCATGTGTTGGGGTAGAGGCTAAGCTGAAAGACACCAGCTTACAAACCCCATTGCTATTTAATAAAGGATAGATGGAGGGTTCCTAATTCTTCCACATTGTCTCCAGAGACATGCAGAAAGTAACAGTTTTGTTTTCTCCTACCCTTTCCCACCTTCCATATTCCTGCTGAAACATTAGCCGTCTCCTCGCTCAGTTTATCGGGTGTCAGCTCTGTGTTTCTTGAGGGTTTGCTTGGTCATCTCAGTAGACAGCAGTAGAGGAGCCATGGAAATCAGCACCGCAGCTTTTCTTCAGACCATGCGGCCTAACCTGGTGCTATGTGTGAGTGTGAGAGAAAATTCCACCGAGCCCTCTCAACCCAAGCGCCCGACGCAGTAGTGCGTTGGCTCCCGGAGTCCGGGCAGTGCGCGTGCACCGCAGCGCTGTGCTTCGGCCTCCGCGGCTGGCTCACACGGCACGTGGGGAGGATCTGTGTCCTCTGTCATTATCCCGGGGGAAGCGAACAAGAATCAGTGTTAGGGGCCAAGAGCAGCCGTCCGCAGCAGCCTAGCACATGGGACAGTCTCATGAGCGTAATTCGCCCCTGAGGTGCCTCCAGCGTGCAGACTGGTGCGTCCTGGGGACCAGGGCCGTTTGTTACAGCGGCCTATTTCATCACACAGTGGCTGACTGCCTGACAGACAGTCCACTGTGTGGAGCCTGCAATCTACAGGAAGAAACCAGCAAGAGTAAATATTTGTTGATGTTTATCCCTGGCCGTAAATACTGTTGGACAGCTCACTGGTTAAAATAAAAGCTAATGCTACAGAGCACTTCCTCCACATACTGGCTAGAGGTAAATAAGCTGCATATCCACTCTCTTATTTAATCCCAACAGACACATGGGTGGGGTTAGCTGCCAGCCTTTTGTGGGTCTGACTACTGGGAATCAGCCACTCAAAGCCTGATTCTCTCTGGAATCTGATGGTATTGAGCTTTTGACCTTGCACAGCGAAGCACATGAAAAATCATGACCCTGCCAATGAGGAGCCACCCCAAGGACCCCAGGCAGAAACAGAGGCTTGGGCTCTCCTCAATGGTCTCGCTAGCAACAGAACTCATTGGTCCCAACCCTTGGGTGACCGGGCAGCTTATCAAAGAGGATTTCCTTGGAGGATGCAAAACTGCAAATATGCAGAATTCAGATCTGAACAGAGACAGAAGATAGAGTTCAAGTGAACTCAGCTGTATAGAAACCCCAATGGCTCCTGTCACACAGGCTTTACTTTCAAGGACTTGTACATAGAGACAAGAGTGTGTTTTGCTAATGACAGGTGACATGAACAGCTTGGAGGGTGACAAACAAGTGTAGGGTGGAGAACACACAGGCAAGGATTCCAGCTGCCCCAGGAGGGACAGGAGCCTCCACTCCCCAAAATGGACATCCTGATGGAAGATTTGAGCTAAATCATTGACATAACAACCTTACAAACAAGTATAAATATCTGAAAGGAGAAAATTGTATTTATTCTGGCAAGGTACAGCTTCTAGCCTTGTTTCCATCTAAGCTCATGGCTCCTGACAATGATGAGCTGTTCCAAGGCTTGTGGAACCCCCATCCCCTGCTCCCCCATAGTCCAGACCAGCAAGGGACTGGAGTATTTATTGCACAAGGTGAAAGAGTGGGCTAACAGGGTCTGGTTTGGCGATCAAATTCTTTATTATAGCTCTCAAAAGTATAGCCAACAGGCGAGTGAGATAGCTCAGTGGAATAAGAGCCTGCTTAGGCAAGCACAGGAGCCAGGGTTCGATCTTCACCACCATCAGCTGCACCAGCCCCACCCCCAGGGCCTGCTGAGCAGGCTACTGAGTCTGGGCATGTGGCACATGCCTGTAATCCTAGAACTGGGTAGGCTGAAAACAGGAGGATCACTACAAGTCTGAGCTATCTAGTGAGACCTTGTATCAAATATATAAAAAAAATTTTAAATTAAAAAATCTTAAAGTATAGTCAAGCCCAGAAACTATGTGATAATAGAATATTTCTGCCCTTTATGCTGATCTAAGAGATATTTATAGGAGCTAAACTTGTAAAATGTGCAAAATGTAAGCTCGAGGTGGTGGTGCACATCTGTAACCCCAGCACTCTAGGAGGCTGAGGTAGGAGGGCTACAACTTTAAGCTGGCAATCTAGTGACTTAGTGAGACCCTGTCTCATGGTCAGTGCAAAGGCCCTGACCCCCAGCACTGAAAAAAGAAGTATAAATTGTAGGTATTCAAAGTCAGAGAAAACTTGCTGAAGAGTCCCTGCCTGCGATCTTCCCTGAATACTCACCTGTGGTGGAAGGCGTAGGAAGCTCGGGATGCAGCATCGACACAGGCCTCAGTGAGGCAGGGATGGGAATGAAAGGAGTATTTCTTTTAGAGTATGTATGTGGGCATGTGTGTGTATGTGTGTATGTGTTCATTTTTTTCAGTATTGGGAACTGAACCCAGAGTCTTTGTACTGAGTTACATCTCCAGCCTCCTTTTGTTTTGGTTTGTTTCTTTGTTTGTTTTTGATACAGAATTTCATTAAATTGCCCAGACTAGGCTCAACCTTGTAATCCTCCTGCCTTGGCCTCCCAGAGTGCTGGGATTATAAGCATGCATCCCGACACCTGGCTTAAAATACATTTTTCAGTACACATATTTGTACAGGATGTATATGCATTTTGTATGTGTATATCTATGCATATAACACTTTAAACACTCCTTCCCCTTCCTATCGAGACCTCAGAAGCCCACATGGATACCAGAGCCAGCAGCCCCTCTTCATTCACCTGTTTACCACTCATTGTAAAATACCTGCTTCCTGGACTCCCTCTGCAACCCAGTGGTGTAGGTAAGACTGTAAACAACGAGCACGGTATTTGTGGTGCTTCTTCTTAAGGATGTGGGAACTAGGACAACAGGACAATTTTTCTAAGACTGCATCTCCACACAGTGACAGAACAGGTCCAAGAATGATTCCATCTGTCTCTTTCAATCAAACCGAGCATGGCATCCTGTCCACACCCCAGCATGGTTAGCACATCTAATCCCTCGAGCTCTCTGTGGCTATGTTGACAGAGAACATTGATCAGTGAGACCAAAAGCTACAGCCAGAGCAGTTCTTGGACATTTCCTATTGCAATTATTTTAAGAAGCACTTTCAGAAGGGCAGCGATGACAGCTGAATGGAAATTTGGATGCACCAATGAAAATGACTTGTAGGCAGAAAATTTTCTTTTTAATTTTTCCTTCCTTATATGATTTTACTGATTATTAAGTAATCATTGCAGAAAATAAAACAAAGCTTAAACTAAATCACCCATAACGCTCCTCCCACCTCATTTCTGGGCAGTTTCAACCTTTGGTAGAATCTTCTGCAATCAAACATCCTCAAGTAGTTCAGGTATAGTGGCACAAGCCTGTAATCCCAGCGCTGGGGAGGCTGAAAACAGGAAGATCACCATGAGTCCAAGCTGTGGAGTGAGACCCTGTACCAAACACATTAAAAAAAAAATCCTCAAGTGTTCTGTGATCTGCCCTCCCTCCAAAGGGCTTCTCATGCACAGCAAACAGCCAACATTAGGCTTGCTAGGCCATCTTCGTCTTAGGCAGAATCCATAGCTCTATAAAATGAATGTTCAAGAAGGAAACTTCTAGAAAGAAAGAAAGAAAGAAAGAAAGAAAGAAAGAAAGAAACTTCTGCTCAATAAAAGAAGAATCTACTTTCAGATTCTGCTTACCAAAGCCAGAACTTGAAGATTCATACTTCTTTATCTGCTGCTTTGTTTTATTTTGATTTTGGACTTGGTTGTTTGTGGCACTGGAGATTGAACTCAGAGCCTCCACCCTGAGCTACGTCCCCAGCATATTTTCATTTTGAGACAGATCTTGCTAAGTTGCTCAGGCGGGGCTTGAGCTCGCAGTCCCCTTGCCTCAGTCTCCCAGAGTGCTGGGAGTACGGCATCGTACTCAGCTTTTTTGCTGTTAAACTTACCTAAATGCCACTGCCTTTGCCCTAATTTCATTTATGTCTCGTATATGCTACATCCACATAGCTTGAAGGTCATTATATGCAGTATTTTTAATAATTATGTTAATGAAACAGCTCGCACAATGAAATAGAATGAGACAAGAGAACCTTTGGTTTGGTCTTGTGGGTGCTGAAGGCACTACTTGTGTGCCTGCTTTGGGCTGTGATTCTTTTTGTTACATCAGGTGTAGAAACTTCCATTGGTGGCTCGTGTCAGTGTTTGAAGAGTTTTGGATTTTGGAGCATTTCCAACTGGGAGGCCAACCTGTAAGCTGTTGGTGCTTCCCCAGAGAGGTGGCTCCCACAGGAAGGAGGGACACCCAGAGCTCTGGGCATCTTGATTAGAAAGCCACAAGCCCTTGCAGACAGTGCTGCCTCTGGAGTAGTGTTTCTAATATCCAGCAGCCCCTTATTAGCGATTCTGTTAAAGCCTAAGTGAACCTTATTCTAACTTTAAATATGGTTGCTCTTTGAACAAAATCCATCTGAAGTCTCACTCCCTTGAAATGGAAACTCACACCTAGCAAAGTCGGGCTGGGGCATAAAAATCAAGTCACAGACATCATTTCCTGGCCACCTTTTTTCCCTCTGAAAACAGCTGCTTTTTCTCATGCTCCCCAACTGTTAAAATTAATGTAAAGGAGCAGGAGCCATCAGGCCCAGCTGCGCAGCTTCACGTGAGAATTCCTCATCCTTCTAGCTTCTCACAGTTTGTTTTCATATTTGACTTCGATATGGCTTTGAGGTCACTGAACCCCAAATTGATTAAATCCCTGGAATTGTCTTTGAGGGGCAGTCATTCCACAAAGTGTTTATTAAATAGAGTTATCTAGTGTCTTTCAGATTCCTTTACAGTGAACTAATTCCCTGCGTCTCTGGAATCCTTTGATGTCCCAAATGCTTCTGGAACATTTTACATGAGATTTTTTTTTTTTTAAATAGGTTCTTCTTCCTTAGAAACAGGAAGTTGACAAAAGTCCTAAACATTTATTTTAGTTCCCAAAATTGAGATGGGAGATCTCCGATGGATTCTAAAAATAGTAAAAGTTCTTCAACACTGTATTTGGTCTTCACCAAAAGATTCAAGGGATTTAAATTCAGTCTGAGATTTATCTAAAAGTCACATAGTTACATTTGAAGGAGTCCTCACACTCATTAATATTCTTCGCTCTCCTAATGCTAGCCTAAAATTTGCTTTATTTCTTTTCTTTGATTGAATAAATTATGATAATAACAATAAGCGTCTCTAACAATAAAAATGTATGGTCTGCTGCACCATTCCATTCTGTTTTGTAACTGGAATTGGCATATTGCAGCCATATTTGCCATGGTGTCTTTTTACAAAAAAATTTATTGAGGTAAGATTCACATAACAAAATTATCTTAAAGTGAGCGATTCAATGACTTTAATACTTTTACGGTGTTGTCCAAATACCACATCTATCTAGTTCTAAGCCATTCCCACCATGGCAGAGTCAAGTTCCTACCCATGCACTGCCTCTTTCCATCTCTTCCTCCGCCTACCCCCTGACAACAACCAATGCTTTCTGTCTCTATGGAGTTATCGCTTACAAATATTTCTTATGAAACCATACACTATGTGGGCTTATGTATCTGGCCCTTTTTACCTGCATGTGGGTTTGGATTCTCACCACCATGGTAGCATGTCAGTACTGCATCCCTTTAATGGCTAAATAATATTCTACGGTGCATATATACTATGTGTTCACCCATCCATCCATCAGTGGACATTTGCCTTTGTTCTGCCATTCGCCTATCGTGAATGGTACTGCTGTGAGCCTGCACATGCCTGAGTGTGAGCACGTGCTTGTTTTCAGTGTGTGCCTACGCGCAGATCTGCTGGATCCTATGGCAGTTATAGGTTTAACTTTTTGAGTGTCTAAGCTATTTTCCACAGTGACTTTGCCATTTTACAGCAATGTATGAAAGTTCTGGTATTTCTGGATCCTTGCCAACTTTTTTATTTAAAAAATGTTACGGCCATCCTAACCTCATTGCCTGTCGTTGTGTATCAAGTTTTATGGGACTATATCCATACCCGTTGTTTATATGTTTATGGCTGGTTTTACTACAATGGCAGAGACTGTGTGTCCCACAAATCTAAAATATTTACTGTCTGGCTTTTCAGAAAAAGCTGCTGAACTCTGTTTAAGAAAACTGGCCTTTTGTTTTTGCCACTTTCATGGTTTCCTAAAATTAGACCAAATAATATCATTGTGACCATGGGCGAGTCTATTTTGAGTCTTCAATTTCCATGTCTATACAAAGATAATGTTGAACTAGTTGATTTCTAAGTTCTTTTTTTTTGGCTATAAAACCATATTTCCAAAATGGATAATTTTAAGTTTATACCTTTGATGTTGTCTGTAACCTGTGTAGTTTTCCTCTAGCTGAAATCAATGTTTTCATCCATGAATTATTTTTGATTCAGTCAACATACAAGCAGGGGACCTTAGCCACTCCCTCACTGGTCATGTTTGTTCTCAATTTCAATTTGCAGAGATTCAGTGGAATGGGCCTGGGAACGTCTGCACAGATACCAAGTGGGAATTCTTGACCCTTGTAGAGAGGAAAACAGAAATCCTGTTAAAACTGAATACATTGTGTTGGTGGTGGTTTTTAAGCACACAGCTGTGTCCAATTTAACACCAATTTTTCTTTCTCTAGTTCTGCCTGGGGAGGCAGGACCAGGAAGAAAGCAGAAAAAGCAGGGGCTGAGATTATTTAGTGATATCTCACAAAAGGAATTTCTCAAGTTGAGTGACTTTTATTAAAAACTCATTTATTCTATTAAGAGTTTGTAAAAATAAACACTATCATTAACTGCTGCTGCTGGGGGGTGAGAGAGAGAGAGAGAGAGAGAGAGAGAGAGAGAGAGAGAAGGAGAGAGAGAGACAGACAAACAGAGAGACAGAGAGATATTGAGAGATTGGGGATGGAGTCCAG
>NW_004524651.1:1701710-1706896 GCF_000260255.1 Octodon degus | reverse complement strand
AGACAGAGACAGAGAGATATTGAGAGATTGGGGATGGAGTCCAGCACTTTCACACTAAGCAACATCCTCAGCCTTGTTATTTTTAACTTGCCTAGGCTGGGCTCAAACTTGCTGTCTTCCTGCTTCAGCCTCCCAGAGCTCTGGGATTGCAATTGTGCACTGTCACACCTGGATAAAGTTTGGGTCTTGTACGTTCCCAAAAGCCCATAGTCCCTAGCCTTGGCACTGTCAAGAAGTGGTAGACCTTTTAGGGCGTGGGACTAGCCAAGGGAAGTTAGATCACTAGAGACTGAGAGAAATGCTCTAGAGGGGAATATTCAGACCCTGGCTTTGTCTCTGCCTCTCTCTTTCACACATACATACCAAACTCACTCACACACACACACACACACACACACACACACCCCCCAGGAGGTGAGCAGCCCATCCCACCAGCACTCCCTACCATCATATTCTGCCCCACCACAGTAGCCAATTAACCATGGACTGAATCTCCTAAAACCATTAGCCAGAATAAGCCTCGTGTCTATAAAAGTCCATCATCATGAGTATATCATCGCAGTGACAGAAAGCTAACACAGTTATGATCTGATCTCTCTCCCAACAGTCAGGTACGAGATCCCAGGAAATACAAGCTTAGTCAGTCACTGCCAAATGGAGAAACAGAAACTAAATTTGTATTCCTATAATTCAAGGACCTGAAGGAAGCTGAAGTAGGAGAATCACAAGTTCAAGCCTAGTCTGGAAAATTTAGCAACTTGGACCCTTTCTCAACAAACGAAACAAGGGCTGAGGATGTAGTTCAATCTCCAAAAATCCCTGCAAAAGAAAAAGTGTTTCACTCCCATTTGCAGGTGAATTGGTTGCTAAATACAGATGAAACCCAGGTGTCCTGACTCTAGTTCAATGTAAAGAAGTATCATTTTCAGCTTAGCAGAGCCGAAGCAAGGTAACTAGCCATCAAGATGAAGTGTACAGGCCAAGAAGCCTGGCGGTTCTCCTGGTTTGCCTGTTCTGACACCAGGGCAAACATTAACTGCTGTGGTCAGGAAGGACCCATCTGGCCCACAGGCAACTGAAAAATACCTGGGCATCTCTCACGGATTGACGAACTAGACTATGAATTGAGAACTGTGTTATACTTCGTTCAGCCTAAGGCAAGATAGGCCAGTGGGTTTGGGGTCTTTTTCCCTGCTCACCACTCTGTTCCTAACATCTGATTATATAGTATGGGGGTGTTTTCCATACACACCAAGCAAGCAAGCAGTTCGGCAGTGGTGGGCCCTCTGATTCTAGTCTGTGCTGACACTGTACTGAGATGGTGGCAGAGGCAGCAGGGGCTCATCCCCACAGGGCTGCCCCCCACTTCCACTCTAGCTGTAAGTGGTCAGTTGTCACCCACACTTGTAACTGGCCAAATGGGGTTCCCATGTTCTCCTTGGGCTTGATTAAAATTTCCTAGAGTGACTCACAGAACCTAGAGCAACACTTACTAGCCTTGCTGGTGTGTTTGAAAGGATACCAGAGATGACAGGCAAAGGGGGAAGATGCACAGGGTGAGGTATGCTGTGTCCCCATGCCCACTCCGGGTGCCACCCTCAGGCACCTTCCCCTCTGTAGCCCAGACTGGTGATGTCAATGTACAGTCAAAAGAAATGAGGATACTCTGGGAGCTTGGTGGCACTGTCTCTAAACTAAGGACATCCAGAGGCACTACCATCCAGAGGCAAGCCCTCTGTGGAATTTTCTAGAACTTTGTCCTTGATTGATATAAGGTTGCCATAATCCAGAATCTAAATCCAGAGAATGTTTCATGAGAATCAATAGGTATCACTGAAATTGGGACATAAATGTGTAGAAGGTGGTGGAGGAGATAAGATGTTTTAAGAGGAAGACTCTTGCACATAGACTTTCTAGGTTCTTCTGGGTGTCAGTTATCTGCTCAGAGTATTAACATATCTGTAAAATGGGGATATTAGTACTGGTCTTGATCTTCACCAGAGATCAAAGAAGAAGTCATGTGAATGGGATTAATTTGAAAATGACAAAGGCTCAGAGAGATAGCTCAGTAGAATAAGTGCTTGCCTGGCAAGTGCAGGGTCCTGAGTTTGCAAACCCTTGGTACTGCAAAAATAAATAAATAAATAATAATAGTAATAGGGGCCTGCCCCTTAGCTCAGTTGTTTAAGTGGCTGCTTCAACAAAGCAGTCAGCCTCAGGTTGCTGTGGTTCAATCCCACAACTCCAGCCAGCCAAACATGCCCTCAAGGCATTCTGAGCCACCCCCCCCAAAAAAAAATAATAGTAATAATAATAAAAGAATTCAAATGATTTGGGGCTGGGGTGATAGCTCAGTAGAATAAGTGCTTGCCTGGCAAGCACAAAGGCCTGAGTTCAAGTCCCGGTTCTGCCGAAAAAAGAAAACTACAGACTGCTCTAGATAGCTGGCTGCTCTTCTGCAGTATGTGCTCATGTGTTGTACATGTCTCGTGAATGTAGGAAGTGGGCTTTCAGCAGCTAACATCTGCAACTATGATTACCATCCAATGCGCCAGAGGGCCGGTGAGATAGCTCAGTGGTCTAAGCTCCTGCTTTGGCAAGTGCAGGGACCAGGGTTTGATCTCTGGTTCCATATGCTGCACCGGCCCTACCTCCAGCGCGTGCTGAGCTGGTGACCGAGTCCAGGCGTGGTGGCGCACGCCTGTTATCCCAGCGCTGGGGAGCCTGAAAACAGAAGGATCACTACAAATTTGAGCTGCATAGTGAGACCCTGTAACAAATACATAAAATGAAAAAAGAAGAAGAAAACAAAATGCACCAGAAAGAAAAGTATTATTTATTATGGGCCTTCAAGTGGCTATTGCATTTTCAGACATGCAGCAAGAGATATGGCTTTGCAAATATATATGACACAGTATGGCCAGAATGGGCAGAGAGTGGTCGACAGGGGCTGTGTATGGAGGCTGAGCACGCCACACTGAAGTAACGCTGGTGACACTGGTGATGTCTGCAGCCCGGAGGCACTTGGGTGTGTGTGTGTGTGTGTGTGTAGGAAGCCCTCTAAAGTGCAACAAAGCAAAGGTGATCACGTGGAACACGCCACAGCTGTCCACGCACAAGGACTGCTGTTCTCTCATTCACATTGCGAGCTGGCAGGGAAGGCTTCTTCACAAAGCTGTCTTAAAACTAAATCTCAGCAGATTTTCTTCTGTTCAAGTAGAATTAAAACAGGAAGTGAGAGTCAGAAGTGTGCTGGACTGTGACAGAAGTCACATTACGCAACCACAGTGTCCTCATCTCTTAGGACGCTCAAGTCTCCTCCAGGACAGCGGGACATTCCAGAGCTTCCATCTGAGACTCTGTGGAAACCACTTCAAGAGGCTGTCGCTGGCTTTGATTCCCCTCCATGGCAGGGCAAAATGTTCTCTGGTTCTGAATGGCAACGAAGCTCGCACAGAGCTGCTCAGATGGGGGAGGAAGCTGCTGTGGAGGGCCCATTGGAGCTGAGAAGAGACGCAAGTGTTTCCTTGAATGAAAAAAACCCTTTGTGGAGGAAGTCCTGCATCCCCAAGCAAGTTCTGACTAAAAATGCTGAGCTGAGCTCTCTTCCAGAAAGGAAGAGAAGAGATGGCTGCCTCCCCTCAACTGCAGGCCTCGTACATAACCAAACTGGGCTCACTTTCATTCCAGTTCATCTCTTGAGAAAAAGTTAGTGTCACTAAAATTCCCCAGTCTCCCACAGCTTCTGATTTTGCCTGTTGCCATTGATGCTCTTTAATTACTTGTACAGTTTGTCTCATAACTGGCAGTGAACAATCCTTAATAAACTCAAATCACAAATACAGGAAAGAAACCAATGAACCAGTGGAGAGCCCAGGGACCATATTTTTCTTAATGTATTTAGTACAGGGTCTCACTACACAGATCAGACTCCGCATGCTACCATGCCCAGTCTCCTTTGCCATCTCAGCGCATCCCGGGGGCAGGGTCAGCATGGCACACACAAACCCCTGTCCCTGTGCCTGCCTAAGCAGGCACTTTAGTCCCCTGAGCTATCTGCCCAGCCCAAGGTCTGTATTCTTATGCTACAGTTTCATCCTGTCCCAAAACCCACCAGCAACTCGAATTTTCATGTTGTCATTCACCCGCTTATCTACTACTTAGCTGAGATGTTATGGGTGAAGCATAGTATGGAAAAATCATCCTCTAACGCTAATGGTGGGACTTAGTGCCCCTGAGTCAGCTGGGCAACTTATTAAAACCCAGGCTTCTGGGCCAGGCCCCCAGATCCCATTCTCTTGTCATGATTTGGATTTTGAGCATTTCCTCAAAGGCCCATCCATGTGTGGAAGCCCGGTCTCTAGGTTGGCCCTACTGAGAAGTGGTGTAGGAAGCATCCAGGTCATTGGGAGTATGTTCCCACCAAGCTCTGTGGGACCCCACCCATCTTTGCTATCTTTCACTTCCTGGTTGTGAGGCGGATGGGGAGCCCTGCCAACATCTGTGTTGCAGTGGGCTGCTGCACTTCCGGCCCCAAATAATAATGGGGCCAGTTGATCATGGACTGGACATTGCAGAACCCACAGCCAAAATAAAACTTTTCTTTTCACAGTTCAATTAAGTCAGGTATTTCACTATACTAATGGAAAGCAACTAACTCCGTAGCCATGGCACAGGGCCTTGAAACTGGCATTTCTTAAAAGTTACCAGTTCATACAGGTAGAACTGGCCCTAGGATCACACTCAGAACCACCGCTGTAATATATGCACCATAAATCCCTAGAATATAGGAGATACTTATTAAATATTCATTAGGCTGAATTAAAGCACACTTGAGAAAATCCCGGATTCTGGGACCACAGATCAGCTTGTACAAACATTTACACTCTTTCCTAGCTGGGACAGAAACACGGAGTGCGAGGCTAGCTCTGCACAGCCGGGTGTTTTCCTTTGGATATCAGATGTTGAGAGCAGAGTGTTTTGTGGCTTATTTCTCTGCTGAGCTGACACAGGTGTGGCTTCATGGGGATCAAGAAAAATAGGGCCTGGGGCGCAGCTCAGAGCTAGAGCAGGGGCTTAATCCTAGCACCAAGGGGGGACATAAAATAATACTATCAGGGACAGGGATGAGCTCAGCGGCATAAGCACTTGCCTGACAAGTGCAAAGTCCTGAGATCAATCCCCAG
>NW_004524651.1:1699708-1701349 GCF_000260255.1 Octodon degus | reverse complement strand
CCGGGAATCAAACACCAGCCCCTGCGACCCCTGCACCTGCTTGCAGGTGCTTTAATCCACTGAGTTATTTGGCCAGCCCACACTTCAAGTTCTCTAGAAAAAAGAAACTACTGTTGCCAAGTGAAATCATGGCTCTGTTCATCTTTAATATGGAAGACAAGAGAGTGCATCACCTCTCCCCACCCAAAAAAAAACCCTTAATTCTCTGCAAGTTATTCCCATTTATCTAACTTTGGGATATTTATTTATTTATTTATTTATTTGAATTACAAAGTTACTTTTAATACTTTGGGGTGTGCCTCACAGGAATAAAAAGCACTGGGAAAGGGTAACCTCCTCACCCCCAGGAATGGCCCGGGAGAGAGGCTACCTGAGGGGAAGGAAGCACAAAAGGGACCACCTCCGACTCAGAGCAAAGGGAATGCCATCGGTGTTGGGACCTGTCAGCTCTAAGGGCGGAAACGCGAGCTTGGTGGGACTGGCGCCGGGCACACAGGCGAAGGCCACAAAGCTGCTTGGGTCCCTCCTTTTTGCTTGCCTTTTTCTGCTTCTGCTGCATGCTCGCCGAGTCGCTCCGCTTTTTCGTATGCTTCCGGCTGGCGAGCTCACTCTGGTCATGGTGATGGCATCGAGCAGCAGCTCCGGCCTTCCTCCTTAAAAGCTGAGAAGGATCTCATCTCACACACACACACACACACACACACACACACACACACCCCTCAGGCTGCCTTAAGGCAGGTCTGGTAAGGCATGTGGAGCTCGGGATCTAACTGAAGTATCCTGGGCCTCACTGTGTTTGCATAAGCAGATGCTTAAACAACTGAGCTAACTGGCAGGCCCCTAGGATAATTTTAAAACTTCATTTTCGCGGGTACACCATTCCACACTGGCCCTGCCCCAGGGCGCACTGAGCTGGCGACCGAGTGCAGGCTTGGTGGTGCACACCTGTCATCCCAGAGCTGGGGAGGCTGAAAACAGGACAATCACTACGAGTCTGAGCTGTGGAGTGTACCAAATGCATCTTTAAAAAAAAAACAACATACACACACACACAATAATTTTTATGACCTCAAAGTCTATAGTCTAGGGTTGTTTGTGGAAAGTGCCAGCTGCTTATTTTAAATACTTTTAGACTTAGGCAGTGGCTGCTTTTCTCTAAATACTAGCAGATCACATTCCCTTGTGCATCCACGGGGTTTTCTCACTATCGCCTAGTTGTTTTATAGCTGTTTCCAGAGTGAGAAACCTGAAGAAACATAAGTGATTGTCTCAGTTACTTTTCACTCGTTGCTGGGACAAAATACCAACACCCAAAATTAAGAAAGGAAAGGTTTGTTTAGCTCAGCGGAGGTTTCCGGCCATTCTCCGCTGGCTCCACGGCAGACTGCAGCAGCTCAGGACGGCAGAAAACGAGGAAGAGCAGAGGCGGAGAGCAGCCGCGGGTCTATCACGCCTCCCTTCCTTCCACACCAGTTGCAAAGCCCAGAGCTCCTTGGAAGCGGCGCGGCCGGGACAATCGGGCACCTTCAAGAAAGTGTCCAGGCAAAGCTCAGAACTCCTCCAAGGAAGTGGGGTGCAGAAGCGCTCCCCAATTGCCTTATATGCCCTTTTTGTGCTGAGTCACCCTAGAAGGGGCCCTCG
>NW_004524651.1:1693768-1699062 GCF_000260255.1 Octodon degus | reverse complement strand
AAACTCAGTTTCATTGTTATGTTTATCTTTTTTCTCTTTAAAATAAAAAATTAAAATTAAAAAAAAACTATATATTTTAGAAAGTTAATTTCTCAGCAAAATGTACCAGCGTGTAGAATCACTGTGTAACTCAGATCCCCTCGCATGCAAGGCCCTCCTCTATCGATGTCCCTTGCCAAAACGGTACGGTTACACTCCACGAGCCTAGGCTGGCACCGTAGTCTCACCTGACATTGATAACTCATGTGAGGATTTATTCTTGGTACTCTAGATTCTATGGGCTTTGGAAAGCACGAACTACAGGCCTCGGTCACTGTAGCACCATACAACATCACTTCCAGGGCTCCCAGAGGTCTGTGCTCTGCCTACCCCCACCCTCCCTCCAGCCTCTTGCAGCCATTGACCTTCCTGGTCTCACTTGTTTTCCCTCATCCAGTGTCACCTACAGTAAAGCTTGCCTTACCCGGGGAGAACGTTCCAAGACGCCCAGCAGATACCTGAAACTGCGCAGCACTAAAGCCTATAGAAACTATATTCCCACTTACATGCAAACAAACCTTTAAAGTCTTCTCTAGCTTCACAAAGAGATCATACAGGCTACAGTAACAGTAAGTTGGCCATAATTTTATGGTTTGAGGTGTGACAGCGTAGTAACGTAATTTTTTTTTCTATTCTTTAGAATTTTACCAAAAGAATATTTGCTCCCAAGTAGATCTTAGCAATTGCACTATGATGTTCATTTTGATTTCCTTATCTAGTAGTGAGCTTTCTCCTGTTTCACTCAAAGAAGCACTTTAGGGGCTGGTGAGATGGCTCAGTGGTCTAAAGCACCTACTTAGAGCAAGCTTAGCAAAGAACAGGGACCGCGGTTCAATCCCCCAGCACCACATGCCAGCCAGCCCCGCCCCCTGGTGGGCTGAGCTGGCCACACACACACACACACACACACACACACAACAAAAAAATATTTAAATTTAAAAAAAAACAAAACGAAGAAGCACTTTAAGGTTTCTCTTTGGCATATTCAAGTCACCTATGTCACTACGGTTGCATTTAGGGGCCATTATCAAGAAGTTACACAAGGGCCAGGATATAGCTCAGCAGCAAAAGCCCCTGCCTGGCCAGCACAAGGTACTGAGTTCAATTCCTGTAAGCTGAAAAGAAGTTACGTGAAGAGAAGAGTGACATTATTTTTTTTTTAAGGAAAGGTTTATTTAGCTCATAGTTTGTGGAGGTTTTGATTTGCAATCATCTGGGAGAGCGACGGTGTTGAGAAGAGTTAGGCGAACATGAACGCTGCAAACCGCAGCAGTGAACTTGATAGCTGAGACAGCTGTTATGTGAGCACCGTGACACACGCACGTTGTAGGGACACTGGGCAAGAGGGTGACCTAAGGGCCGGCTGGCTGGGGCCAGATAGAGCAAGATTTCTTCATGTGGCTCACAATAGTACATAATTCAAAACTTGTAGTTGCTCCTTTATGAAATCTTCCATTTTATATTTCAAAGTTGACTACAGATAACTGCAAATGTGAGTACAAGAACTGTGGTAAGTGAGAACCATACAAAGCCTTTTCACATCAGCTTCTTTCATGTCTAATGTACTGTACATTTTTTGTTTGTTTGTTTTGGGGGAGTACTAGGGTTTGAACTCAAGACCTAGAGCTTGCCAGACTGGTACTTACTCCACTGAGCTATCGCCTCAGCTCTGTACATTTGTTTTTTCCATGTCTTCTCATGGCTCAAAAACTCACTTCTTTTAGTGCTGTGTAATATTCCACTATCTGGATGTGCCACAGTCTATGTATCCACTCACCTTCTAAAGGCAACTTGAGCACTTCTAAATTTAGGTAATTATATTTATTTATTTATTTTGTTGGTGGCTCAACCCACCCTCAGCGCAGGGCTGGTGCAGCATGTGGTGCTGGGGATCAAACTATAGTCCCTGCGCTTTGCCTAAGCTTGCCTAAGCAGGCACTTTAGACCACTGAGCTATCTCACCAGCCCCTAGGTAATTATAAATAAAAATGCTATAGACATCCACGTGCAGGTTGTTGCTGTTGTTGTTATTATTTGGGTGCTGGCCATTAAGTGTCTCACCCGGTGTGTTAGTCAAGTGCTATTGCACTGAGCTGTACTCTAAACCCTGGGTGTTTTTGCATAGTCCTAAGCTCTCAGTTTGCTTGGATAAATATCAAGGAGGGGAAGTCTGGATCCTACAGTAAGGGTATGTTTAGTTGTGTAGGAAGATGCCAAACTGTTTTCCAAGGGACTATGCCACTTTTGTGCTTCTAGCAGCAAGGAATAGGGGATCCACTGCTCTCAGTCCTTGCCAGCACTTGGTATTGTCAATGTTTCCAGTGTTCATCACTCTATAGATGTGTAGTTGCATCTCATTGTTCTCTAACTTGCAATTCACTAATGACACATGATATTGGGCACATTGCCTTATGTTTACTTGATGTTATTTCTCTCACACATTGAGCCTTTTGTGTTGTATCTAAAACATCATCACCAGAGCTGGGGAGATAGCTCAGTGGCCTAACACCTGCCTGGCAAGCACAAGGACCCAGGTTTGATCCCCGGTACCACATGCTATGCCAGTCACCAAAACTAGGCATGGTGGCGCATGCCTGAAATCCAGTGCTGGGGACACTGAGACCGGAGGATCACTATGAGTCCAAGCTGAGTAGTGAGACCCTGTATCAATAAACAATGATAATAATAAAAACTATCATCACCATACCCAAGGTCTTCTGGGTTGTATGTTCTATTTCAAGAGTTTTATAGGCTTGAGTTTTATACTTAATCCATTTTGAGTTCATCTTTGTAGCTGATGGAAGGTCTATTTTTAGAATGACTGGGGCCAGCCAAATGGCTCAGCAGATTAAAGCACCTGCAAGCAGTTGCAGGGGCTGGGAGTTCGATCCCTGGTCTTGCCATGCTGGCCCTGCTCCTGGGGCACACTGAGATGGCAATTGAGACTGGATGTGGTGGTGCACACCTGTAATCCCAGTTCTTGGAGGCTGTAAACAGGTGGATTACTATGAGTTCAATCTAGTAGTGAGACCCTGAACACCCTGTAGACCCTTCCCTAAAATACAAAAAAAAAGAATGATTGATTGACTGAGTTTATCCGATCATTGAAAAGATTATTTTCCTTTCTTCTCTGATTCAGTAACCCATCTCTTCTTTCACCATGTCTTGATATCACAGCTCTTTAGAATATCTTGAAGTTGGGTCATGTCAATCTTCCAATTTTGTTCTGCTCCTTCAATATTTGTTTTCTCCATCAACGTTGACTTGACCCTTCTGAGTCTTCCTTTTCCCTGTAAATTTTAAAGGCAGTTTGTTCATATCCACAAAATAACTTGCTGGGATTTTGATTGCAACTGAATTAAATGCAGGGAACCACACTTTGTGTGGCTAAGCCTGCTTGCCTGCACAGATGCAGTCTCCCTCATTTAGTTAGAAATGTGTTCCGTGAAAGCCCAGGATAAAACAGCCAACGGGGAGGTGCTGTGAGGCCAAAGAAAGAGGCAGGCAGATCCAGGGTGCAGAAGGTACAATTTCTCAGGGACTTACTGGCTGAGGGGGCAGGAAACCCAGTGCCTCCCCTACTAGGGCTGGGGAAGGGTCTCACAGAATGAGCAGGACAAAGCTGATTTCATCTAAGCTGGAATGTGCCTGGTTTATCTCAAGTTAACATGAAAGACATCAGGCACATTCCTAGTTCTGAGGACACCAGGATCTGGCTGGAATGTGCCACATGCCATTCTAATGGTTTTGTTTCTTTATAATGTGCTGCACATCTTTCAGGACAACAGACCAGGGTTATGCAAGTCGGGGTGATTAGAAGTAAATAGGGCAATGGCCAGATCGGGCTGGATGCCCGCACTTTTCTTTGATATCATCATATTATCATCATCAGAAATGAGATACTAGTGTGTTGCACAACCTGGCCTCGTGCCCCCAGCATCGAGCAGTCCTGCGTCAGCCTCCAGAGCAGCTGGGGCTGTAGGTGCACGCAAATGCATCCAGCTCTCTGGTATTTTTTATACAGGTTTTGTGGCTTTCCTGATATAGATCCTGGAAATATTTGCCAGATCTATGCCTAAACATTTTATTTTCACAGTGGTGATATAAATAACAGTGTTTGAAACTTTGAATTCCACTTGTTCATTGCTGGACTATAGGAAAGAAATTGCCTTTTTCATGTGTTCTGCAGCTTTGTTATGATTGCTTATTAGTTCTAGGAAGTGTTTGTTTTCAACACTGGAGTTTGAAACTAGAGGCACTGTACCACTGAGCCACGTGCCCAGCACTTTTGATATTTTTTGTTTTGAGACAGGGCGAGGCTGCTGAGGCAGGATTTGAACATGTGATCCTCCTGTGTCAGCCTCCCTGAGGACAGCTGATAAGTATGGGCCACTGCACCTGCCTGAGCTTTCAGTTTTTAAAATCAATTACTTTGGAGTTTATATAGACAATTCTGTTATCTGTGAAGAGTGGTTGCATGAATTGTTCCTTCATGATATATTGTAAAATATTTTCATTGCCTTCTTGCATGCACTAGAACTTCCAGTTTGACACTGAAGCACCATAGCAAGAGGGTTATTAATCAGTTTTGTCCAACACCCACAGCTTAAAGGAAGAGAAGTTGAATTGGTTCATGACTTATGGGCATTTGGTCCATGGAGAGTTGGCCTCAAGGCAAGAGCGTCACCGGGGCAAGGTGTGGGAGGGAAGGGCAGCCTGCTCTTGGCAGCTGGGAAGCAAAGCAAAGGAGCAGCACCAGAGAGGGAGAGGCCAGGGACCAGCTGTGACTCCCAGGGTCGCTCGTCCACGGGCCACTACGCCCCCAGGAGAGTGCTTCTCTAATCCCTGTCAAATTAACACAACACCCTAACTGCCACACCATCCGTGCTTGCTTCTGAGCTTTGTGAGAAAGAGTAGTTGATCGCTGTTAAAGGTGATGTTTGCTGCCGCTTATCTGTGGGCTTATCAAGCTGAGGAAGCTCATCTTTATTTCTAGTTTCTGAGAGTTTTAAAATATGTATATAATGAATGATTCTGAATTGTATCAAATGCTTATGTGTCTGTTGATATGATCATGTAATTTTCTTTAGCTGGTTGATGTAATAGAGTACATGAACTAATCTTCTCCCTTTCCCTGTCCCTCTCTCTCTTTTTCTTCCTCTTTTTCTTCCTCCTCCTCTTCTTCTTCTTCTTCTTCTTCTTCTTCTTCTTCTTCTTCTTCTTCTTCTTCTTCTTCTTCTTCTTCTTCTTCTTCT
>NW_004524651.1:1686738-1693637 GCF_000260255.1 Octodon degus | reverse complement strand
CTCCTTCTCCTTCTCCTTCTCCTTCTCCTTCTCCTTCTCCTTCTCCTTCTCCTTCTCCTTCTCCTTCTCCTTCTCCTTCTTCTTCTTCTTCTTCTTCTTCTTCTTCTTCTTCAATTTCTTTGTATTTTTTTGGTTGAACTATTTTTAGAGGAGGATTATTTTTTGTTCTTCGTGCCAAGGATCAAGCCCAGGGCTTCCTGCTTGCAAGCAACATTCTACCACTGAGCTAAATCCCCAGCTCCAATGAACTGATTTTCAAAGATTAAAAAAAATGTGTATAGATGAGATAAATAAACACCACTGGGTTGTGATACACAAGTATTTATATACATTGTTAAATTTGATTTGTTAAAATTTCATTGAGGACTTTTGTGTCTCTCATGATACTTGTTGGTTTGTAATATTATTTATAAATGATGTCTTTATCAATTTATGGAAATCAGCTCATGTACTCCATTACATCAGCTGGCTAATGATGAAAATTACATGATCATATCAATGGATGCGGTTTTGGCATTAGGTAATGCTGGTTCATGGAACGAGACAGAAAGTATTTCATCTGCTTCTACCTTGTGGAAGAAATGACAGAGAATTGGTATAGGTTTTTTGTCCTTTAACTGCTTCATAGAATTAATCAGTGAACCCATTTGGACTTACTCCTTTCTGTTTTAAACATTTATTAATCATCAATTCAACTTTCCACAGATATAAACTTATTCCAATTGTTCTTTCTTGTGTGAGCTTTGGGAGAGAATGTCTTTCAAAGAACTGATGTATTTCATCTGGGTTACTAGATGTGGGTACAGAACTGTTCGTAAGCTTCCTTTATTACCCTCTTAGCACGCTCTTCTCATCTGGGGCATCTGTACCCATTGCCCCCTTTCATTTTTCTTATTGGTAATTTATATGTCTTCTCTTTTTCTTAGTGTTGTTGGACGTTTCCTGCTTTAATCCATCTTTTTAAAGAACCATTTTTGGGGAGTGGGGCATGGTGACACACGCTTGCAATCCTAGGACTCAGGAGGCCAAAGCAGGAGGACTGACCCTTGTTCCAAGTCACCCTGGGCTACACAGAGCATGTCAGCCTAAACTGCACAGTGGTACCCGGGGGAGGGAGGACATAAACACAAAAAAAATAAAATAAAACAGTTTTTAATTTTTCCATTGCTTTTCCATTTTCCATTGAATTGTTTTCTGCTCTAATTTTATATTTTTTTCCTTCTGATTAGTTTGGGTTTGATTTTCTTTTTCTAGTTTTCTAAAGCAGAAGTCTGGATTACTGACTTTAAAGCCTTCTTTTCTCACATATGCATTCAATACTATGAATTTCCCTCTAGACATTGTCTTCGCTACATTCTACAAACTTCAATAAATTGTATTTTTCAAAATTTAACTTGAAATGTTTTAAAGTTTCTCTTGAGATTTATTTTTAACTTTTATGCTACTTGCAAGTATATTTAATCTTCAAGTACTGTAGTTTTCTAGATATCTTTCTGACATTGATTTGTCATTTAATTCCACTTTTATCTGGTAGCAGATATATGATTTCTTTTTTTTAATTTTTTTTAATTTATTTGAGAGAGAGAGAGAGAGAGAGAGAGAGAGAGAGAGAGAGAGAGAGAGAGTGGTGTGTGTGTGTGGCCAGCTCAGCCCACCAGGGGGCGGGCTGGCTGGCATGTGGTGCTGGGGGATTGAACCGCGGTCCCTGATGCTCTGCCAAGCTTGTTCTAAGTAGGTGCTTTAGACCACTGAGCCATCTCTCCAGCCCCAGATATATGATTTCTATCCTTTCACTTTTTTGTCTTTGGGGTTGTGGGGTGTACTGAGACAGGGTCTCATTATGCAGTTCAGGCTGGCCTTCAACTCATTATGGAGCCCAGGCTGGCCTCAAAATTGTGGGGACCATCCTGCCTCAGCCTCCTGAGTGCTAGTATTACAAGTGTGTGCCATCAGGCCTGGCTCTATCCTCTGAGTTTTGCTAAAGTGTATTTTATGACCAAACTGTGATCTGTCTTGGTGAATGTGGGCATGAGCCTGAGAAGAATATATATTCTGCTTTTGTTAGATCAAGTGCCACATTCCATGAATGTCCATGAGATCCACTTGATGGGTGATGCTCTTGAGCTCAACTGTGCAGCCTCATGTTTTCCTGCTGATCTCTGATAGAAGGATAAGGATATTGCCAACAATAATGGTAGCGGTATCCACTTCTGCGTACAGTGGCTTTTCACCTTGTTTGTAAATTCTGTGTTTAGGTGCATGTTAAGAACTCTTTATCAATATGTAATGCCCTTCTAGGGCCGGCCAGATAGCTCAGAGAGCTAAGCGCCTGCTTAGGAAAGCGCGGGGGCCGGGGTTCGATAGCTGGCACCACATGCCTTGCCGGCCCCACCCCCAGTAGTACTGAGCCTGTGACTGAGTCCGGGTGTGGTAACGTGTGCCTATAATCCCAGTGCTGGGGAGGCGGAAAAGAGGAGAATAACTACTGCCTGGTAATTTTGTCTTTGCTCTGAAGTCTTCCTTTGAATTTTTTTTTTTTTTTTTTTTTTTTGTATTTTAGTACAGGGTCTACAGGGTCTCACCACACAGACCAGATCTGTAGTGATCCTCCTGTGTTCAGCCTCCCAAGCGCTGGGATTACAGGCGCACTCCATCAGGCCCAGTCTCAGGCTCCCAGCATGCCCCGGGGGCGGGGATAGCACAGCACGCTGGGAATCAAACCCAGTCTCTGGGCTCGGCCTGAGCAGGTGCTTTAGTCTGCTGAGCTACGAAAATAATATAACGAACCCTGTTTTCTTTTGATTTGTGTAGTCTAGTACATCATTCTCCACTCCCTGTATTTGTGATGTATGTGTGCTTTTATATTTATTTTTAATTTTTATTCTAGTAAATGTTTACAGTATATTATAATTGCATTCATTATAGGGAGTTGATAGATGCCTCTTGCTTAGGGCTTTTCTCCCATGTTCGCCTTTGCTATTCGGAATCTCCTCACCTGTTTCCTTAAAGCTTTAGGATTTTTCTCTCTAGTTTTGTGAGAAATGTTGTTGGTGTCTTGATTGGAATTGAATTAAATCTAAACATCAGTTTTGGAAGTCTGCTCACTTTAGGCATATTGATTCTGCCTACAGAATCAGGCTGTGTTCCTCCGCCGACGTCTGTTGGCCTGCTTTCTCAAGCACTGCGCTTGCACCACAGAGGTTTTCACTGCCTTTGTTGGGTTAATTCATGCATATTGAATTTTGCTTGGAGCTGTTGTGAATGTTACTGTTTCTCTAATTTCTTCATTGGAGCATTCCTTGTTGTGATACAAATGTCACTGGTGTTATATGATGACGTTGTTTCCTGCCATCCTACTGAATGTGTTTATTACCTCTAGGGGTCTTCTGGTGGACATTTATAGGACTTCGATGCAAAGCATGGTGTCGCCTGCGAGTAAGGGTACTTTGACTCCTTTTCTGATGCATAATTCTTTTATTTCTTCTCTTGTCTGATATCCCTGGATAAAAATTCAAGTACTGTATTGAACAGGAACAGTAATAGTGGATATCCTTGTCTAGGTCCTGATTTTATTTTATTCTTTTATCTTATTTTATTTTTGCACTACCAGGGATCAAACTCAGGACCTTGTGCTTGCCAAGCCTGTGCCTATGCCACTGAGCTATCTCCCCAGCCCCTATTTTATTTCTTCTTGGTTTTTTTTTGAAAAAGGGTCTTGCCCTTGAACTCACTGTAGCCCAAGATGGCCTTGAACTTGTGGCCATTTTCCTGTTCCAAAGTATAGGGATTATAGGCATGCGCCATCACTCCTGGCTCTGATTTTAGAAAATAAACTTTCACTTTTTCCCTATTTAATTGTTTAAGTGTATTTTTGAATTTTTTTATCTTTCTTATTTAATTTTTATGTATTTGGTACAGGGTCTCACTACACAGCCCAGATTCAAAGTGATCCTCCTGTCTCAGCCTCCTGAATGCTGAGGTTACAGGTGTGCACCACCATATCCTGTTTCTGTGGCCAGGTTGGCAAAGGTCCAATGTGGCATGCAGTACCAGGGATTGAACTTGGGACCTTGTGCTTGCCAAGCAGGTGCTTAGACCACTGAGCTATTTCCCCAGCCCTTTTTTTTTTTTTTTTCGTGCTTGTGCTTTTTTGGTTTTTGTTTGAGCCAGGATCTCATTATGTAGTTTAGGCTACCCTTGAGCTCATTCTGTAGCCCAGGCTAGCTTTGAACTCATAGCAATTCTCCTGCCTCTACCTCCAGAACATCAGGATTATAGGCATGCACCACACACCTGGCTTCCCTATTAATGTTATATTGGCAGTAGGTTTATCATAAATGACTTTCATCAAATTTAGATAAGGTCTTGCTATACTTTTTATTTAGGATGCCGGTCTACAGGGTCTCACTGCATAGATCAGACTCGTAGTGATCTTCCTGTCTGTCTTGCTGTACTATTTTCTTCAAGATTTTTATCATGAATGGGTATTGGATTTTGTCAAATGTATTTTGTGTCTAGTGACATGATCCTGTGATTTTTTTGTCCTTTCTTCTGTTTGTGTAGTGTGTTATACTTATTGATTTGTGTATGTGAAGACATCCTTGCATTCCTGGGGTGAAGGCTACTTGGTCATGATGCATGGTTTTTTTTTTTTTTATGATTTGCTGCATTCTTTTTTTTTTAATTTTTTTTATTTATTTGAGAGAGAGAGAGAGAGAGAGAGAGAGAGAGAGAGAGAGAGAGAGAGAGAGAGAGGTGTGTGTGGCCAGCTCAGCCCACCAGGGGGCGGGGCTGGCTGGCATGTGGTGCTGGGGATTGAACCGCAGTCCCCGATGCTTTGCTAAACTTGTTCTAAGTAGGTGCTTTAGACCACTGAGCCATCTCTCCAGCCCCGATTTGCTGCATTCTATTTGTCAGTATCTTGTTGAGGATTTTTGCATCTATGTTCATTAAAGAGATGGGCTGTTTTTTAGAAAAGAGTCTTCTCTCTCCTCTCTTCTCTCTCCCTTCTTCTCCCCTTTCTGGGTCTTTTTCTGATTTTGGAATGAAGATAGTGCTAACTTCAGGAATGACTTCGGGAGTCCTCCTACCCCCTAGTTTCATCACATTATTTGAGGAGCACTGGCATTAGGTGTCCCAGTAAGTTCTTGCAGAATTCAGTAGCAAATCCATTGAGCCCTGGGATTTTCTTTACTGGTAGGTTTTTAAAATTATTATCACTGCCTCAATTTAATAACCTGTTATTAGATTATTTGGGAGTTTTATAAATTCTTAGTTCAGTTTTGTTAATTCATATGTATCTAGGAATCTATTTCTTTTTCATTCTACAACTTTTTGAATTACAGATTTTAAAATAGTTATTAATAATCTAGATTTCAGCCATGTCCATTGTGTGATATTGCCCTTTTTCATGTCTAATTGCACCGTGGGTCTTTTTTTTTCTTTTATGTATTTGGTACAGGGTCTATAAGGTGTTCAGGGTCTCCCTTTGTAGATGGGACTCATAGTGATCCTCCTGCATTCAGCCTCCCAAAGCACTGGGATTACAGGTACATGCCACCATGCCCAGTCTCAATCACAATCTCCTTCATGGGCTCACTTTGGGTTTTTTTTTTTTTTTTGGGGGGGGGTTGCGGAACTGGGGATTGAACTCAGGCCCTTGCGCTTGCCAGGCAAGTGCTTATTCTACTGAGCCATCTCCCTGGCCCCCTCAATCACAATCTCAATGTGCCTGGAGGTAGGGCCAGCACAGCATGCTGGGGATCAAACCCGGCCACTGTGCTTCTTTGCTTTTTCTCAAAAAAGCAGGGAAGGGGAGTGGAGATAGCTGAGTAGAATATGCACTTGCCTGGCAAGGGCCTGAGTTCAATCCCCAGTTTGGGGGGCGGGGAGGGAATCTTTTGAGAGGGTGTTTTGCTGTCACTATCACAGAATCTCACTATCACTGTGTAGTCCGGGCTGCTCCTGAGCTCACCTCAATCCTCCTACCTTGGCCTCCTGGGTTCTTGCCAGACACACGCCTGCCTTCTCTCCTTTCTTGGCAAAACTCTGCTCTGTTTTTGCAGTTTACAGTAACTGTGGGGTGGGGGGAAGGCCTCCCATTGCTGCCGGTCATTCAGGCCTCCTTGGAGTTGCCCACTCTCCCCAGCCCACCTCTTCTCCCTGGGCGCTGGCTTTGTCTACAATCTGCCAAGCCCTGAGTTTCTGTCAGTGCCTGTAGCCCCTCCTCACCCCTCACTTCACAAGTGTAAAGCCTGACCCTGGTGGGAAGGGGCTTGACCCCAAAACAACCCAACCCTGCTTCATGGTTACTACAAGCACCTTATAGTAACAAATAGTCGGGATCCTCCCCCTCATAGCTAGTATCAGTGTTGTCATTTATTTTGCTGACACAAGCATATAAAATATACTGTATAACTGAATACATTGTTGCCCTTGTTTTGAACAAACTGTCGCCAGTAAGATCACTTGAATGCAGGAGAAATTAACTGCTTTTACTCTCCCCTGTGTGTTCTCCAGGGTGCTTCGTTTTCCAAATGTAGATCTCAGTGTCTCACTTGTAGCATTGCTCTTCTCTGTGAAGAATTTCTTAAACATTCCTTGCAAGGCAGCCCTATGGGCAACAAGTGCCTTTACTTTTTATTTGTCTAGGAAATTATTTTATTTCTCCTGATTTTGAAGGATAACTTTGGAGAGGACAAGATCCCAGGCTGGTAGTTCTGTCTCTTGGTATTTCAAATACTGTTTCATTCAGCTGCTTTCTTGCTTGTGTGGTTTCTGAGAAGTCAGATAGATGTAATCCTTATCTTTCTCCTGTGAAAATAAGTTGATTTTCCTTTGATTTCTTTCAGTATTTTTTTCTTTGATTTTCTGAAGTTTAACAGTAACATTCCTAGGGT
>NW_004524651.1:1671057-1686638 GCF_000260255.1 Octodon degus | reverse complement strand
TTTTTGGTATTTATACCGTCTTGTATTCTCTGACCTTCTGTTTCTGTGGTTTGTGGAAATTCTGTCATTATTGCTTCAGATATTGTGTTTTTTTCCTTTTTCTCCTCCGCTTTGACATTCCTGAATGCGCCATCTACAATTCTTGGATACCTTATTTTTCCCCTAAGTATTTGTACTATTTTTTTTCATTGTGGGGAATTTCCATTGCTATGTCCTTGAGCTTAGGAATTCTTGCCTCCTCCATCCTAGTCTACTGATGAGCCCATCAAAAGCATTTTTCAGCTCTGCTTTTTTTTCTCTCTAGCATTTCCTCTTTATTCTTTCTTAGTTTCCATTCCTATGCTTACATTATTCATCTGGTCCTGCATGTAGTTTATTTTTTTTTTCCATTAAAGTCCTTAGCATAGTACCCATAGTTTTAAAAACTGCTTGCGTGGTATTTCCAACATGCCTTCCATGCCTGACTGTAGCCGTAATGCCTCTTTATTCTCTTCAAACTGGGTGCTCTGCCTTTAGTATGCCTTGTAATTTTCTGTTAAATATCAGATGCCGCGTCCTATGGAAGAGGAGCTAGAGGTGTGGCAGTGAACAGCGCAGCGTATGTGTGGGGTGGGGAAGAACTCTCGGGGCTGACGCTGGGGTCCTTGTCCGCTGGCGAGCCTGCAACCGTGGACTGTGACCTTCCGGGTGCTTCTTAGTTCTGCATCCTCAAGTGGGCCAGGATGGAGGGAGGGAGTTACAGTTCGCTGTTTCCATTCACCAGGTCTGTTAGGCTCTGGTGAAACCCTAGCAGGTTAGGCCCTAGCTTTTCCTAAGGACAATCCTTGTTAATCAAGAACAGGCTGGGAGTGTGGCTCCACAGTGGGACCCTTGCCCAGCATGGGTGAGGCTCCCTAGATCAGAGGGAAAGGAAACACCAAAGCCCCCTAATACACAAGCTCAGAATGCTCTCGAGGGTCTCAAAATGTTCCCTCTTCCTCCTGGTTATGCAGGTGTCCCCCCCCCCCCCACTCACCGTGTACAGCTCCTCCTCCACCGCCTGGTGCTGATCCCTGTGCACCTCCTGCTGTTCTCCATCTCAGGCAACTTCTGCCCCTTAGCAGGGAGTGGCGACTTCCACGCTATTCATACATCAGGCTGGGAAACAGAAGCAGCCTTGATAACTTTTTTTAAAGTTTTCTTTTTGTTGCTCTTTGGAAGAGAAATGCTCCACCTAAACATACTGGGAAAAAAGCAAGGAAGGCACTAATGAAGAGTCTGGTAGCATCTTTTCAGTGTATTTCTGCAGCAAAATCACAAGTCACATTCTTAACCATAGCCTGCTCAGCTGTAAACTCAGCTTGGCCTTCTGTGTAAGCAGAAGTTGAAATTAAAAAGTGAATAACAACCACAATAATAAATATATAAATTGAAGCTGTTTGGTCCCTCTTAATCTTCAGGTATAATGTCTTTCCTCCTCATCCAAGAGTCGTAACTATTTTCTATAACAAAGACAGGTTAAGAAGAAAAAGAATTTAAAATATATTCCATTGATGCCTTCAGAAATGAACCTCCAAAGACACAGAGAAATCTCTCTGTTTTTGTGCTTATATTGGATAAAGTGTAGACAGCTGCTGTGTAGAAAAGAGACTGGGTAGAAAGGACATGGCACGTAGGCCAAGTGGGAAGCGCTGCAAAGCCCGTCAGTCCAGATTTTTTTGTGGCCTTTCTATGTGACATTCCTTCCTCCCGGGGTCAGGGTGGGAGCACTCAGGAATGAAGGTCTTCTGACCTGCCAACCAAGTAGCTGAGAGAATTTCTTTATGTAGAAAACGGAGGAATGTTAGAGTAATACTTCTAGGCTTTGTGGATTGCTTTGGGAGAAGGTGCTGTGGTTTCTATGACCCATCTGGGAGAAGAGAAATTCTTGTTTAAATGCCCTGTCTTGGGAGAAAGGAGGACAGGAAACAGAAGGACAGGAGAAAGCCAAAGAGGCGCAAGGGGTGCAATTTCTTTCTTTCTTTCTTTCTTTCTTTCTTTCTTTCTTTCTTTCTTTCTTTCTAGAGCAGAACATATTTACTGGGGGAAAGAAGGCTTCTGTCTGAGAGAGTCAGAAGGGGTCCCCAGCGGGTTGCCCAAAGAGTGTAATTTTCTAAGCCCCAACAGATTCAGCCTCCTGGAGTAGGGTCGAGTCCTTGAATTCTTTTTTTTTTTTTTTTTTCCCCAAATATTTATTTATTTATTTATTTATTTTGTGTGTGTGTGGCCGGCTCAGCCCACCAGGGGGCGGGGCTGGCTGGCATGTGGTGCTGGGGATTGAACCGTGGTCCCTGTGCTTTTGCTTAGCTTGTTCTAAGTAGGTGCTTTAGACCACTGAGCCATCTCACCAGCCCGAGTCCTTGAATTCTCAACACACAGAATTCAATCCAGAACCAGAACAGTGCAGAAGGAGCCAACTTTGGTAGCTCTGGCATCCTCCTGATTCTGTTGGCAGCTGGGAGAAGACTGTAAGAAAAGTATCCAACCTCTCAGGCAGCTTTCGTTTAGTTTGTTTGTTTGAACAGACCACTGAGAGATGGGCCTAGAGGTTGTAGTTCAATGGCAGAGCTCTTGCCTAACTCGAGCAAGGCCTTGGGGTTGATCTCCAACATTCCAACGACAACTAGAAAGCACCTTTGGGAAACAGCTACCACATGCCAGACGCCGAGCTGATCACTGGATCTACCTTTTTGTAAATTGAGAAATAATATACACACCAAGAGCAATCTGGCTGCCTGTACTTTAGAAACCATCACCTACTTCAGAGAAAGGAGAGAAAAGTACATCAAACTCATGTGTTTGCAAGCTCTTAGCTTTGGACACAAAGTACCCATGCAACTCTCCCTGGTCCCCACCAACCACCCAGTGTCGCTCTGCTCAGTTGTTGTAACTGCTGCGTACAGTAGGATCTTTGTATGATTATGCTTTTGTTCTGTCTTTTTTTGGGACAGGGTCTCACTATGTATTCTAGGCTGGCCTTGAACTCACTTTGCAGTCCTGGCTGGCCTCGAAGTTGAAGCTAGCTCCCTGCCTCAGCCTCCCAGGTGCTGAGATTACAGGCACATGTCACCACACATGCCACCACACACGCCACCACACCCGGCTCCTCTTTGTATGAATATACTACAGCTTCTTCGCTCCCTTGGGGGTTCGTATTTACCTGGCTTGCAGGACTTGGCCTGGAAGAGATGCTGTGCAGACATTCTTGCTTCTCTTTGTGTCCGTTAGAAAAATCCCAAGGCAATTAATAGCTTGGGTTAAGGACATGAGTGTCTTCAACTTTATTAGAACTAAGTGATTGCTTTCAAAGTAGTTATACCGATTTATGCTGCCGCTGGTAGTTTCTTCCTATGTTTTATGTTGTTCTCAATATGTGTATTTATTTATCAGATTGATCTTATTTTCCTGGTGAAAATGGAATGTAATGCCACTGCGGGCTTAGCTTGCTTTTCTCTGGTGATGGCAGTATTAAGCATCTTGGCTACGTTTATTTGTCATTGGAGTTTCTGTTTTCTGATTTGCCTTTTCACTCATTCGCTCATTTCTTTCTTTCTTTTTTTTTTTTTTTTTTTTTTTTTTTGAGACAGGGTCTTGCTCTGAACTCAAATTCACTATGCAGCCTCGGCTGGCCTTGAACTTGCAGCAATCCTCCTACCTCAGCCTCCCAAATGCTGGGATAACAGGTGTGTGCCTCTACTCCCAGCTTCATTTGCTCCCTTTCTACTGGGTATTGTATGTCTCTTAATTTGTAGCAATTGTTTACATATTTTGGATACTAATCTTTTGCTATAGAAACTGCAAAGACTGTCTCCTTAATTGTGGCTTCTTTTTTTTTTTTTTTTGTATGTCAAAAATGAATTTTTATTGTTGAAATTAATGGTTAGTCTTCATAACAGAGAATGAATGTGGTGTATTCATTTCTTCCTTCTCAAATGTTATATTAAAAGGGAGCGACTTATTCAGTAAGCAAAATTTTATAGTAAATTTTAAGCAATACATTGTGGCTACTATGAATTTTTTTGTAGCTTCAGAATTATTTCTCCAAATAAAGATACAAGTGTACAGACTTGAATATTTAAAAACTAGGTATACACATATACACAAAAACAAAATACAACAGTCTCATGAAATCAAACCACCATTAATAGAAATGTCTTGATTATGCCCATAGTTCTCTCTCCTTCCTTCCCCCAATACAATTTTATCAGTTAAAGGCGTAAGAAGCCATCAGCTATTTCAGGCTCTTAAAGAGTCATAAGCTCTGTATTCCATTAATTTGGTGCTGGCACTGTGCCCATAAGATGGCTTCCTCTTTTGCTTTATTTATATTATCATTGGTGGACAGAGTTTTTAAAATGAAATCAAATCTATAAGAAAATTTTGAATAAACATAAAAGATCACCAAGGCCTCCAATGGAAAGCCATGAAATGTTCAGCATTTCGTTGAGATTTTTCGGTTGTAGCTGCCGTTACCTGAGAGCTACTGTACAACTCTCAAGCTGCGAGGACTGAAAGCAATGCAATATAATCCTCATCTTTCAACAGAAAAATCACTCCTCTGGTGGTGGCAACCCGACTTCTCTGCCCGGATGCTTAATCCACCACCGCACCCCACCCAAGGAAAAGCCGGCTTCCCATCCATTTGTGAATGCCTTTCGGCATTTCTTTATTGCATAATAAGTAGGTGACAGAATTCCATGGCTTTGTAAGAAGGAGGTCCTCAGAAATAGAGCAGAGTCTGAATGAGCCTCCTGCTCTGTTCTTTGTATTTAAAGTGACTGATTCCATTATTGGCCCTTTACTTCTCTGTTTCACATTTTGAGTCAGGATCCTCAAAATCATTGTTAGCCTTTGTATTTAAATTCTGTTGCTTGAGTTCACTGATTACTTTGAGGACAATTAACTGCTTAAGTTTCTTTCATTTTTATGGTCTCTATTTATTCATGTAGCAGAGCTGGGGATCCACCCCAGGACCTTGGGATTCTTCGGCCAGCCTCTTCTTTGAGCTACATTCCCAACCCACACTTTTAAGGTTTCAAGTCTTTCCATCCACAAATATGGTAGCTACCTCCAGATTTCTTAAAATGTTTATTTTCTGGGGCTTCATAAGTCTTGCACATCACACACATCTTCCATATCACTTGTTAATTTCACTCTTAGATACACTATGGTTTTGCCATTATAAAGGTATTTTTCAGATGCTTACTATGATATAATTGATTCTTGATATATTGATTTTGTGTTCAGGAACCCATATGTGGTCTTAAAGTTGGAACTTTGATGTGTGACTCCTTGTCCAATTCTTAGTTCGGCTTTAGTACAGGGACTCTTTTTCTGCTTTTAAGCCTACTTGTGGAAGATTTTTAAACATACTTTGTGGAGTGTCAGGCAAATTGCACACATTCCACAAGTATCTGTTAAATAAATAGTGGGCAGATAAAAGCATCTCTGCTTGGAGAATTATGGATTTCTCTATAATATACAAGTTTCATATTCAGCGATAGTAGTATAATATAATATTTTTATTCCTACCTTCCAATTTTATATAGATGAAATGTAGCTTGGTAGTTTGGGGTTTCTGCAAGCGGAACAATACAACACACAGCAAATATTTTATAAGATTATTTTATAATGAATCACCCAAAGAATCATATACAAAGTGCAGGAAGTCTGCCCATACACTAAAGACCAAAGAATCCAGCTGAAGGCCTGGATCCTGATATCCTGCATGAGTACTGTTGAAAGCCTAGAGCCTATAACAGTGCCTCTCACAACTCCAATTAGAGGCCTAGAGCCCATGACAATGTTTCATGCAGGCCCACTTCATGAATCCACTGGGAAGCCCCAAAGGTCAATGGCAGAAGCTAGAAAGTCTATGCCAGTGGGATAAAGGATCTGTGCTAGCAGGCTGAGAGATCTGCACTGGAGCCAGGAAGCGATGTTCAAGGTAAGAACCAGAGCTCCCGCAAAAGCGCCACAGTATCCTCAGCAACAGTGAGGTCCTGAGCTCCTCCAGCGATGAAGAAATCTGAGTTCCCATCAGGAAAGCCAATGCAAAAAGCTAAGCACTGCACAATCTTTCCCTCCTGAGCCAGAAAGCAATGCTCAAGATGAGGATCAGAGCTGCCGCAAAACGAACTATAGCCATCCTCAGTGACGATGAGGTTCCAAGCTTGTCCAACAGAACAGATAGCTGGATAGCTTCACCAGGAAAGCCAGCATGATAAGGTCCTCCAGAAGAACAGCCCAAGAGAACCAGCAGCTTCCAACAGCTTCTCCAAATAACTTCCTTAACAGCCTCTCAACAGCTTCTCTAGTTCTGCCCCTTTGCTACTGCCAACAATCCTCAGGTGGGCCTCCCACACCCAGCACCATGCTAGCTCAGTTCAGCTCAGCGTAACAAGTTGACCACCAGTTGGCAATCCACCACAATAGTTAAAATAAATACTTAGAACAGACCTAAAGAAGGGCAGAGGAAATGGAATATCACAAACTGATATGGGGGGCATTGTTGCTAGGCAACTGACTTTATTCCTAGTAGTGGCTAACCCCAGACTCATTTCCCTCCCTCCTCTTCTCATCTGATAGAGAAGAAAAAAAAAAGAAAGAAAAAGAAAAAGAAAAAGAAAAAAACAAGACTGTGGGAGGGGAGTTAGATAAATTCCTCTGGAGCTGTCTTGGGATGGGGCTGATTTGAGTCTATAGAATTCTCTGGAGTCAAATCATCCTACCCTTCCTGATGGGAAGGGGGTCAGAGACTTTTTTTCATTTCTTTTTAGTAGCCCTCAAAATAATCCTTAATCCAAAGTGGCATACTTGGGGCTGGCATATTCTCCTTTGCAAGAATCCTTTCATAAGCAATCATAGGCTTTTTTTTTTTTTTCAGACCAGGCATTGAACTCAGGCCCTTGAGCTTGCCAGGCGGACACTAAAGTAGTAGGTGCTGAACGCAGCCCTTCCTGCACACTAAGCAAGCGTTCCGCCCCCCAGCCGCATACCTAGCATTTGCTGATGTCCCTGACAGGCTCCTGGCTCCTTCCATCCCTGTCCTCCCTCCCCCATATCGCCTCTCGGAAGCACATCTGACAGTCCATATATCTGAGCCTCTGCAAATTCCTTTGTGTTTGAATTTTCTGTGGAGACTATTCTGATGTGAACATGCAGGCCAGGCCAGAGGTCCCCGTACAGTATCTCTATCTTGTTCGCCCCAGCACTGCTGGCAAAAGCGGAATCCTACTCCACCCTGACCTCATTAATCCCTTTGGAATGTGACCTGTATTTTTGAGAAGCTGAGGAAACAAATTAGGTAACTATCCTCCACAGTAACTCCTTAGAGGAATTCTGAAATGGAGCCATCTAAGTGACCCTTCGGCCTTCTCCAGGAAAGGATGCGTGGTTGCTAGGAAACCAACAATAGGTGCTCACCACACCTAGCATGAAAATGTTCCCAACCTAAAGCACTGCAATTATATTCAGAAGAATTTTTAGCTGCTATTCTATTGTCTTTTAAAAAGTCAATTTGACAAATATTTGTGGAACTTACACACACAGGAACTGGCTCTGTTCAGATCTAATTATGTTCCTCCTCAGTTTAAAAGCCTGCCGCATCCTTGGCACCCCTCACCCCCCAAGGGCACAAAATGCAGTCGAGCTGCTGAATCGGACCCAGGTAGCCAGCCTCCCTTTAGGCCTCCTCCAGCCTCACCTGGCTACTCTGCCCTGCGCCACACACTCTCGAGTCTTCCCGCAATCCTCACAAGCACAGTGCCTTTCCATTCTTTGAAACACAGCTTAAAAGATGCCACTTCTCAGCAGAAGGGATTGGCCACTGATGGCCCGAGGTGTGCAAGCAAGCAATCAAGAAACAGTCTTTCAGTCCACCACGCACCGAGCACATGTTGTTTCCTTTCTTTCTTTACAGGCCATAGCTGGAAATTGTCCTCTGCCCGCCTCTGTGCCACACAACAGGCTTCCCACTGGTGACACAACTGTTGCAGATGGCAGGTCTTTTATTTCACAAATTATGGTCCTGACTTAATTAGAGCAGAGTTGAAGAGTTTAAAATTTAAAAAGCAACTAGTAATTATCCCGGAGTGGTTTTTAAAAATTATATATGCTTTGTATATAATTTTTATGCTTGTATAGGGCTAGCACAATAATGGAGATGTCTTTTTAGATCCAGGCTTTGTTCAAGTTTTATTAAATTAGGGTGCTCCCAGGAGGGTTCTTCTCAAAGGAATAGGCATTGTTTGAAACTCTGGTGTCAAAAGCTCATTCCTAAGGAAATAAATGGCTTCACCTGATAACACTAAACAATCTTTCAGTTAACTGCCATCAAGCCTGGGTTATTAAGATAGCCAACTTCTGGTTCTCCTTTGGCTCATGCTTGCAATTCACTCTAAATCTCCGTGCCTACACAGGCACTATTTTCTACAGCTCTGCATGTTGTCATTGCTGCCATGGATACAGATGTGTCTGATGCTGCCACGGATTGCGAAGCCTTTTCCCATCTCCTTCGTATATGTTTCGTGGAGCTAGAGTTCATTTCCCAGAGTGATACTAAATTATAGCCAGTTGTACTGCCTGGGTGCCACCAGAAGAGCAGAAACCAATTTGGACATTTTGGAAGGAACTTAATAGAAGGAGTTCATGATATAAACAAAGAGAGCAAATGTAAGAAGCCTCAAAGGCTAGCAGGGCAAAGGGAAGGAGCAAAGGAGCCCAGGGTTTGACACTGCCTGACAGATGTTCACAGATGCCACTCGAGGGAAGTACTATGAGCATCTTTGCTTCTGATAACACTGAGCTTCCCATTGTTTTTCTGTTTCGGGAGGTCCTTGCCAGGCTACTAAACCCCTGTCCTGGGAGAGTGCTTCCATACCAGTAAGCTCTACATTCTTCAGCCCTGTATTCCATTTGTATTCATCCCACACTCTTAGAATCTGATCCGATACCTACCTTCCCAGCTCTTCCTGGGACATGCTGCCTTGACCCTACAGTCCTTCAGCATCTAGTCCCTTTCCTCCCTTAGCAGAGTCAGCACTTCCTCTTCCAGGGCATATGCAGTCCTTGGTGATGACTATGAGGAAGGTCAGACAATTCCAGACAGTTGGGTGGGGGCTTCTCTTCTTCCCACTCCAGTCTCGCAGAGGCATTCCTGCTGCATCGACCCAGAGAGGCTAAGTCAGAGGTATAGTTCTGTTATGATTTAGATTTCAATGGTCTCCCAAAGTCTCACGCGTTCAGAAGTGGGATTTCTGGGTGGTGACTAGGTCCTGGGAGCACTGCCCTCATCTGTGGACTAATTCATTGAGGGTTCCATAGCTGAATGTGTTTTCAGGAGTGAAACCTGGTTAAGGGAGGCGGATGTCTGGGGTGTGACCAGAAGGTACCTCCCTGCCCACCTGTCCCTTGCTTTCTGCTTCCTGGGCACCACAGATTGAGCAGCTTTCCTCCAAATGCCCTTCTACCATGTCATTTTTCTCATGAAGCCAGCCAACTGTTCCCTCTCCCATCCAGATGTCCCCCAAAGCATCGCGCACTCACAGGCAGGGATGTGGGGAGCTGGAGGGATCATGGGTGATGCTGGCTTAGGCTGCTGATTGGCTTAGAGTAGTTCTGGATGTGTCAGGATCCTTCGTAAAGAAGGAAGATCCACTCTGGGTATGGGCGGCACAAACCAATAGGCTTATAGCATGGATGGAATAGAAAGGAAAAGAACAAGGAAGTCGTACCGCTTCCTGTCTGCCGTGCCACAGACTGTTTCCCCTCTGCTGCGCTGCTCCACCTTGGAGCCAGCCAACTGCGGATGGAAACTTCTACAAATAGTGAACTAACTGAGTCAAAATAAATCCTTCTTCCTTTAACTTGTGGGTGTCAAGTAGTTTGTTCCTGCAAAGAGAAAACCAGGACATATGTCAAAACAAACCTCTCCTCCATTTAGATTGCAGGGATCATGTGTTCTGTCCCAGCGATGGAACAGCTGACCACTACAAGTTTCCTAAGATAGTTGGTGGAAGCGGGGAGAGGTCTGGCAGCACTCTGAGGACCAGAGGAGCAGGACCCGTGCGTGCCTCAGAGCCACAGCTCTGCGCAGGAGCGTTCTCCAGCCCACGTCTAGTCTGGGTGCTCACACACTCCTTGTGATTCCTCTCCGGGGTGCCCTCCACTATGGGCTCCCGTGAGAGCCACTCCTCTCTTCTTCATGAAGGCTTTTGAGACAGACCAGTCTTTGTTTTATTTTTATAATTGAATTCTGAAAATAATTTCTAAGGGAAAGACAAATGCCTCTGCATTATCATCAGTTTCCATATTTAAATTTCCAGTAGTTTTCTAATTTCTCTTCAAAGAATAGATGTCTGTCTTTTAACATTTAGTATTCAAATACCTGTTCATAAATCAGCATCTTAGTCCTGGTTTTGCCACTCTTATTCCCTGTGGATTTTTCTTGGTTTGAGTCTATGTTTAGCAGAACTTTCTAGTATGTATATATAGACAATCTCTTTAAATCGGAAGGAAACTCTTAGTGCACTGCAGGATTATCTGCCAGGCTGAGCCTCACTTATGTACAAGTCATTTGCCTAAAGCATTTATCATGTATTCGTGAAAAATTCTTTCCATGTCAGGAAGATCCAAACCATTTGATGTAAAAGGAATCTACTAAAAACCACCTAGGATCAAGGAAAGCAACAAAGAAAAGTCAAATTTTGGTTAATAATTATACAGGGCTATCAAACCCACAGTTTACTCTCCTAAGCTATAACCTTCAGAAACATTTTTCTGGTTCTAGGGATCAAGCCAGGCCCTTCTGTGCACTGAGCAGTTCCTCTACTTCTGAGTTATATCACTAGCCCTAGAAATCCCGGTCTACATTGAAGCTATACTATTTAACCCTTTGAGCCTTTCACATTCATCTTTTTATAAAAAGAATAAAAGCTCATAGCTATTTGGAAAAAAGCTATTTGGAAATAAACCACCCTTCAGAAACTCACATGGCAGGGCCAGGGAGATAGTTCAGGGGAATAAGTGCTTGCCTGGCAAGTGCAAGGTCCTGAGTTCGATCCCTGGTACCACAAAAAAAAAAAAAAAAGACAGAAAAAAGAAAGAAAGAAAGAAAGAAAGAAAGAAAGAAAGAAAGAAAGAAAGAAAGAAAGAAAGAAATTCACATGGTCAGGAGTGTAGCTCAATGGTAATATTCTTGTCTAGCATGTGCAAGGTCCTGAGTTTGGTCTCCAGCACAGAAAAAAAAAAAAGGAAAAATGACACAGAAAACCCAACCTCATTACTCCAACATTCAAAATTAACCTTAGTTAATTAACACCTTAATACATATCCTTCCCGAGTATGTATGAAACATCTCTGTGATTGTCCCACTTGGATGCTCACCCCCTAGCTTAGCACTGTTTCATTTTGAAGATTTCTTCATACTACAATTCCACAGTTTAGAAAATTCATTCTATTTATTTATTTTTTATTTTTTATTCTATTTATCTGTGTAGGGTCTCACTACACAGATCAGACTCATAGTGATCCTCCTGTTTTCAGCCTCCCAAGTGCTGGGATTACAGGTACGCCCAGTTTAAAAAATTCATTTTAATTGGTTTAAATATTCCATTGCATGACAGAGTTATAATTTATTATCTTTTGTTTTAGGCATTTAGGAACCACATTAGTAATTATGCCTTGACAAGCCTGCCTGAAAACACTGGAGGTGTTTAGTTTGTTTGTTTTTAACAAGGAAATACCGTTATCCTGAAAGAAGCTGGCGTCTCCCTTCTCAGCCTCTCATTCTCACTCTCTACTGTCTTTGCTTCTGTGTTCCCTGGAAGTCCTCTTTCCTTACATTAGAGAACAGGAGTGTGAGATAGAGGTGCCTACAGGTGGTGACTACAGTGATGGCTTTAAAGAAGATATGCTTTGCTCTCATTTACAAATATGGTAGGTCTCTACTGGTCCTACACTTCTTAGGCATATGCACTTGGATGTTTAGATGTTCAGAATCCTCCAGGGAAAACCAGAGGGAGAGGAGAGAGAAAAGGACAAGACAGTGAGAGAGACATAGAGGGATAATGGAGCTCCCTTGATTCCGGAGGCCGAGGAGCCTCAGCCTGGCCAACTCACCTGCAAGCAGGAGCCCCTCAGATGCTGCCAGTGTGGTTCCATCCCAGAAGCCTTTCCAGAGCCAAGAAGGCCGGTGGCTGAAGGCTTGAGCCCAGAGGATACTGGTCTATGTATCAGAGACTGCGGTCAGAGAGCCAGGAGTTCTGACATCCAAGGGCAGGAGGAGGAAGAGGAGGTCCCTGTGCTGGGAGACAACATTCCCCTTTCTCTATAGAGGACAAGTCTTCCCGCTTAACCCACCAACCCACTGGGCAGCTTCTTCTGGAAACATCCTCACAGGCACACCCAGAATGATGCTTTACCTGTATTACACCTTCACCTTGTCCAAGAGACACCCCAAATTAGCTGTCAGACTCAGAAATCCCTGCTATGCGAGTGATGGGTTATGAATGCCAAGGGGTATCATTAGGTGTATGTCTTAGTTTATTTTGGTGTCCACTGAGTTTTCTTATCCCTTTTGTATTTTCCTAGTGAGCATTAGTGTGGGGAATAGGACTGGCCTAGCAGTCTTTCTGGCACTAAAAACCTTTATGCAATTGCTCTGCACTATGATGTATATGAAACTAATTATACCAAAAATTATAAGATTGTGATGAGGCTTAAATGACATGATGAATAAGGTGTTTGGCTCAGTAGATCAGGTAGCACACTATCATAGTTTCAACCACTCAGGAGGCTGCGGCCGGAGGATGGCAAGTTTTAGGTCAGCCTGGGCAATTTAGCAAGAACCTGTCTCAGAAGAAAAATAGCAAGAGCTGGCTGGGGATGCAGCTCTGCACTTCCAGGGTTCAATCGCCAGCGCTGAACAAGCAAATCAAGAAATGCAATTGCATGACTTACTGCCTGACAACACTTTTCAGGCGTCCTATGACATTAGCCCGTCATCATCTTCATTTAAATAGCTTTGAATAGGCAGTCTGTAGCTTACACTTGCACTTGTAGCTGCCACAAGAACTCTGAGGGGTTAGCAAGGACAACGACCCTTTCTGTCCCCCCGTGCACCCACCTGCCATACCTCACCATGATGATCTGCTGATGCCCACTTAAATGGTCATGCTGGACTGAGTTATGATGAACCGTGTGGTGGACAAAAGCAAACAAATGACTGACTGGGTCATTGAAAGCCATGCTCACTATTCTAGCAGGGCCCAGGGCTTCAGACTCTCCAGCTTGCGGCAAGTTACTTAGAACACTGTCAGTCTTTGGCCAATGGTCATAACAACAGTGACTCCAGGGCCGCACCTCGTCACCTGGAATTGATGCTAGAAGCACAAAGAAAGAGAAAGCAGTAAAAATGATATTTCTTTTTAAGGGTAGAATCTGGAGTAGAACATTCTCTTAAGACTTTTTTGAATGGCAAGTGGCCTACTGGCCAGAGGTGAGGACACAGCATTCCGTGGAAGGCCTGCTCTGTGTATTTAACAGCCTCCTGCACCTGACAGCATTTGCAGTGCAGGCATACAAGAACGAGCCTGGCACTTCCTGACACGATCAGCACCCTTTTCAAACCTCTGTCTAGGGAAGGGAGATGGTGCTACATTTGGGAGGAGGAATTAAAGGATGGGCTTATGTAAAACTGATTCAAAGTTGCATTTTTGAGCTGGGGACAGAGCTCAGCAGCAAAGTGCTTTCCTAGCATTTGCAAGGCCCTAGGATTTGATCCCCAGCACCACACACAAAAAAATTCCATTTCGGGTCAAGGTCATGACTCCCAGCCTCTGCACAAGAAGCAGAAGCCTCATAGTCAAGCTTCGCGTTTACATAGTTCATCAATTTGCTTTCAAAGAGTGGCTCCAAAGTCAGCAGCTTAACCAAATGTTAACCAGTAGACAACCCAATAGCCAGCAGACGGGTCCCCAAGGAGGAAGAAAGCAGGACATCCTGCCACTTGACTATCCCAATCCTTAAGAGCCGAACATGACAGAACCAAAATTCTGTTTCAAACTTCTGTTGCATATTAGCTTTCAACCATTAATTGGCCCAATATGTTTCACTCTTTGTTTGCCAAGTATTTCTATAAACGAAACTGAAAAAACAATCTTTGGTTTCACTAAATATTGGGATGGGAAGAGTCACTCCCATTAGGGAATCGACCTATTTTTCTTTGCTAAATCAGCAGGACAGGCAAGGAATGAAACAGGAGGGTTAGACCTGGTAGAGGGCCTCCCAGGGCACACCACCAGAGGCAGAGACAGAAGTGATGTCAGTCGAGGAAGAGATGGAAGTGATGTTAGCAGAGGGAGAGCCGGAAGTAACATGCAGGTTTTGCACTATGGTGGGAGGGAAGATGTGGGTGCTAACCACCTCACACAGATCGTCAAACCAGAGTGGTGACAAAATGCACGCAGTCCAAACATCGGAGTTTAAAGTCTCTGGCCGAAAACAGCATTTGGTGATCCTTGGCTTGCCTTGGCATTTTTGTCCAAGATAGAGAAAGCAAGGAAGGCAGCTGCAACGCTCTATGTAAGGCTGGCAAAGCAGGAGGGCTGCTGGGGGATGTGGAAGCCGGATGTCCCAGTGTTTAAGTCAGTCCCTTGCCAACTTAAAAAAGGAACAGGTATAAGAGTGTTTACCCCAAAGGTATGTGCAGTGAAGGGTATAATGTCTGTGATTTGCTTCAGAATTACCTGTGGCAGCAGAAGGGGAGTAGGAGGTAGTAGGGGGGGATATAGAGAAGACAGGATGGTATGGGTTGAAATTAGGTGGGGTTCATTCTGCAACTTGATTGACTGTGGATTGTGTCTACTGCGCTGTTAGACATTTCTCTTCATTAACACATAAAACAAAACAAACAAGTACATGACTCATTCTAAGGCAAAACAAACTCCAAAAGGAAGAGTGCCTTACAGACAGAACAAACTTTCAGAGAAAGAAATAACCCATCAGTGGAGGCTCACACAGTCCCCACTGGGAGAATGGTGCATCTACCGGGGGCACAGGGTGGGAAGGCAGAACCAAAAGCAAGTGGCTTGGCTGGGCCTGGGCCACCTTCTCCAAGGGCTGTTTGGAAATTTGTGGGGATGTTTTCATGTGGCAAATTCATTGGCAGCTATGCTGGCTCTCAGTGGATGGAGGAGACTGGGGATGCTCAACATCCTCTAATGTAAGGACAGAGAACCGCCTCGCTGAGTGCCAGGAATGTCCAGACTGAATAGTGCCCACGAGAGGAAGCCAAATCCCAAGGTGGCCCTGGGGGAGCTTTCTTCAATGAGAGGTGGATTGAACTCAGGACCTTGTACTTGTTAGGCAGGCACTTATGCCCCTAAGCTATCTCCCCAGCCCTACAAAGAGATTTTTAATTCTTTGAATTGTTTTCTTCGTCTCAATTGAATTAATTTCTGCTCTAATCTTTATGATTTCGTCCCATCTTTGGGCTCTGGGTTTGGTTTGCTCTTCCTTTTCTAGTTGTTGAAGGTGCAGCATTAGAATATTTATTTGTTCCC
>NW_004524651.1:1657075-1669402 GCF_000260255.1 Octodon degus | reverse complement strand
TTTCCAATCTGAGTTCCTCTATACCTTTCTGCAGCTGTTTCTTTATTTCAGAAGCCATTGATTCATTGCTTTCAGCTGTGTGTTTCCCAATTTGTTCTGTGTTAGTGTCCTCTGCACTTGTTATGGGTGGGCTTGGGTTCTGAGGTTACATTTTGTTCCTTCTCGTCATTTTGTGTAGCACTGTCTTCTGACCTTTGTTGCAGTTATAACCTTAGCACGTGCTGAAGTTCAGGTTCAGATCTACAAAGTTTGGATTTATCCAGCTGTGCCTGGCTTGGGTCTGGCTGCTGTGCTCAGCTGCTTCCTGCTGCTGCCCTTGGGGGTGAACCTGTTGTGCCCCTCTGGCAAGATTTTCTGCTCCTGGACTAGCTGGGTGGCTCTGTCCCCTACACTCTCTGCAGGGATTGCAGGTGCAGGGATTCACCCCAGGCCTGTATGCCAGGCTGAGCTAAGCCTGGAGGGGACACCGTGGAGTAGTGGGGAGAGGCAGCTCTCCCACACACTCACCAGGCCTGGGCTAGGACTGGAACTGGGGGTTCCCGGAACGTGGCAGACATTCCTACTGGGCGGGCAGGGTGGGGGAGGTGCTGCGGAGTGGTGGGGGGCGTCCCAAAGGAGTGGAAGAGGGTCTCACCCACACTGCGCCTGGGCTGGGACCAGTAATAGGTCCCGCCAGAGCAGGGTAGCAGGAAGCTCTCCCACACACTCACGGGGCCTGGGCTAGGACTGGTAGAAAGAGATTTTTAAAGGCACATGATCTATATGTGGAAAGGAGATGGTGAAAAAGGAAAAGTAAAGCTCATGTGGAATTATAAGAGGTGGGGGCCAAAGAGTCTGGCACAGGGATGCACACCTGTAATCCCAGCACTTGGAGGCTGAGGCAAGAGGATCATCCTGAGTTCAGGCCAGCTTAAACTGTACAGTGAGACTCTGTCAAGGGTCAGGGGAGAAAGGGAGGGGAGGAAAAGGATCAAAGACAATGACTGTAGTCTTGTCAAGGTTTAGGAATTGACACAACATAGACATATGGTAGAATTTCTCATAATCTAAAACATGTTGCACAAACATGGTTGAAAGATAACTGGGGAAAAATGGTAAGATATGTAGACAGGAAGTGCTGCCAGGAACTAATGCGCCTGTCTCCAGTGAGCCTGTGTTAGCAGTCGCCCACCGGGAGCCATCCTCCCTCCATCCAGGAACAGCAGTTTTTATGTAAAAAATAAATAAATAAATAAAGTTTACTTTGGAGCTACTATCAAAAAATCCTTTCAATTTTTCTACTTGACTTCAAAATTTTTACCAAGGATATTCATGCTTACAGTAGCACTTCCACTGGACCTCACACCCAGGAGATTTAGAAAAAGTCTAGGGTAATCCTTACCCTGCCCCTTCCTCCTCCAAGTTTAATATATGGAGATATATATGTATATATCATGCGCCTATATATATATAGGGGCTATATATTGAACCAGGGGGCTACAGTCTCACCTAGATTAAACATTTTGTAATGCATTTTGAGACAGGGTCTTTCTAAGTCGCCCAGACTGAACTCAAACTTCTATTCCTCCTACCTCAGCCTTCCAGAGCACTGGGATTACAGGGGTCCTCCACATGCCCAGCTCATACATACCCAGCACATACAAATAGCTTAAATTGGCACATAGTAACTGACTGGGACATGTAGTAAAGCACAGGCCAGGCCAGGTCTTCCATCTGGCGAGCAGGCCTAACCTATCGCTCAGAGCCTGCCCTCAAGCAGCGGTGGTGTGGTCTAGGGAAGCAGGGACCCATTGAAACAACTCTTTGCAAGGACACCAGGCCCTCGCATCGCATCATAAATGGGTTGCACAGTGGTGAATGGTTAAGTGAGGAGGAATAGCTGCAGCTTGCAGCCTGCACCAAGCGCTTTGTGAAACAGGTGTAACTACAGTTCTGAGAGAAACAGGTTCTGAAGAACCATAGGAGAAAGAGAGAGTCCTCTTGTGGAAGATACAGAGCTGGGACAGGAAGACTAGCCAAGGCCTTGTCCTTGGCATGGCCTGATTTCTACCTCACTGTACCCAGCTGTCCTGGCTGGCGGGGGCACGCACTGCCTATGCCCGAGCCCAGCCCTCAGTGGCACTGGGCTCCCAGCGGCACTGGACCCTCAGCTTCCACACTCTGCCTGCTTTTGACTCAGTACTGCTCAGGTCCTTGGGTTGGTGTGCTCTGGCCTCAGGTCGCTACCCAGAGGTTTTGGCTAAATGCCACCCATGCCTTGGCCGGAATGAGGGGAGGTCATTGGCTGCATCTGGACAGCCACCCAGGCCAGGTCACAAGCACAGCCTTCTGACGTGGAGGAGGACCTGGGTGGATCATGTAACCAGATCCGAGGGAGATGTGTCCTGAGCGCTCTCTTTTTCTCTCTTATGTGTCGACACATTCCTTTTATTTATTCATTTAATTCCTTTTTTTTCCCTTCTAAAAATTGGTAGAGAAACTTATCTTGGTAGACAAAATCTAACTTGGTAGAGAAATGTACCTAAATGCATCATGAATGATAGCTTGGGATAATTTTGAATAAGATTTGCTAAAATGTTGAGATCTAGCAAGTGGAGCAGTATGGCCAAAACTTGTGGGGTATGCCTGGGTGAGGAAGCCCACAGACAGGTAGCCCACTTCAGACAGAATCTTTCCCAGGAGGCTGAGGAATTCCTTACAGATTTTTGCCACAAAAAGTCACATACCTGGAGCTGGGGAGATGGCTCAGTGGAATAAGTGTTTCCCTGGCAAGTGTGAGGGCCTGAGTTCAATCCCTGGTTCCATCAAAAAAAAAAAAGAAAAGAAAGTCACATACCTGAATCAGCTCTTGCATGAAGACTCCCTCAATGTGGCAGACCTGACCTCCCTTCGGGCCCCCAGACCCTCCACCCAACAATGATGAGATGGAAACAGATGAGCAGGAGAAGATAGAAGTCTCTAAGTGTGGCTTTCTCCCTGGAATGAGAAACTCCTGGCCCTGCTTGCTCTGGTGAAGCCAGAAGTGTGGGGTCTCAAAGAGAAGAGCCTTCTGGTGATTGCATGGATCAGCACCTGACCCCCGAGATTGAGGATGGAAATGATTTTGCGGTAGCAATCCAGGACAAAGTTCTGAAAAGAGTGAGTGCAGCCAAGACCAGAGCAGAAGACTTCCAGACAACCATTTCCATGCACTTCTCAGAATGTGGGGACGCTGGAGCCAAGGCCTCTAAGGAGACCCATAGAATGATTAGCAGGCCCTGGTGCATGAGAGAGACGAGGCAGCCTATGGGCATCTCAGGGCCCTGGTGCCGAACCTGAGGGCCTTGTATGCAGAGCTTTAATGTGTCATTAGCAGCAACCTGGAGAAAATTGTCAACCCAAAGAGTAAGGAGAAGCCATCTATGTTTTGAGCCCAAGACTGGAAGAAAAATAAACCTGTTCTTTGTTAAAAAAAAAAAAAAAAAAAAAAAAATTGCTAAAATGTTGATAAGCAGCACCACAAGAAAAAAAAGTTGGTATGTGAATCCCTCACAATACATTATCAGGAATCAATTTTAAATGAATTAATCCATCTACCCCTCCAAAAGCAAATCTACATGAGTCATGTGATGACCTATGATCAAAGCAATCCTCTTATGCAAGTCATTCTATGTTGGGGTCATAATATTCATGACAGTCTAAAGTAAGTCATTGTGTTCATTCTAAATATTAAAAAAACTCTACATCATAGATCACTTATACCTTAAATTATTTCCATTACAGTTCAGTAATTTTTTTTTTCTAGTACTGGGGATTGAACTCAGGACCTTGCGCTTGCCAGGCAAGCATTTATTCTATTGAGCCATCTCCCTGGCCCCAACAGTTCAGTAATTAAGAACAATTTTTTCTTCTAAAGATTAGAAACCATGTATTCTACTATGCAAAATGCCCAGCTAGACAAATTAAAATGATAGTAGTAGGGGGCCAGGGAGAGAGCTCAGTGGCTTAAGTGCCTGCCTGACAAGTGCAAAGTCCAGGGTTTGATCCCTGGTATCAAAGAAAAAAAAAAGCAACACAGCACACCAGTGGGGGAGATGTCTCAGCAGCATAAGTGCCTGCCTGCCAAGCACAAGGACCTGAGTTTGATCCCCAGAACCGCATATCATGCCAGCCCCAGAACCTCGAGTGCACCATGCAGGCCCTGAAACCTGGCATGGTGGTGCATGCCTGTAATCCCAGTGCTGGGGTTGCTGAGACAGGAAGATCACTACAAGTCTGAACTGTGTAGCGAGACCCTATAACAAATAAATAAAATGATAGTTGACTATATTAAAATATTCACGTGGGGCAGGAAAGAGCAAGAGTAACATTGTACGTGTGTGTGTGTGTGTGTGTGCGCGTGCACGTGCGCGCATGCATGCAATACCAGAGATTGAACTCAGGATCTTGCACTTCTAAGGCAGGCGTTTATGCTGCTGAGTTGTCTCCCCACCCTGTATTTTTTCTTTATTGACTGGTTTTACCAATGCCGTACTTGGATTCTTGGGTTTGTGCTTATTTGGGATCATTTTGGCACCGGCACGAGTGTTCTGAATTTTTGAAGGGTGTTGGGGGTGGGGGGGTTGGTTGGCACACACTTCTCCTAATGAAGAATTTCTGATAAGCTGTAAAAATTTCATAACATACAGACACTTGAGAATGGCAGCATGTTTTCCTTGGGAAAAGTATCTGCAGACACGAAGCAGCTGGTGTTTAAGTTCTGTTTATTCTGTGCAGAGCAGTTTGGGAGTCCTAGGGAGATTCTATACGGACGGAGCTTTCTAGTTAGTTTCTAGGAAGACCAGTTTTGCGATATCATGCAAGGGTGTTGATTACTGAGTGGTTAGCAAAACTGTATCTACTCAGCTCTTCGACTTCATGTTTCAATCATATTCGGCTCCGCATTTGAATTCATTCTAAATTGTAAATACAACATAAGTTGATGAAGGGATTTCTGGGCATTAAACTAGAGTGTTTTCCCCCAGAGTTCTGGTAGGAAATTAGATAATCTAGCATGGCGTCTTCCACATCAATGGATCTTTCAAGTGGTCACTCACGTGTCTGTTGATTGATCGTTATGCTTTGAGCAGATCAAAGAAGTATTAAAAATGAATTATGAAGTTCAGTTCTAGCCTCAGGCACATGGAGTTTCACTCATTTAAAGCAAATGTGCTTCTTTTTGAAATCTTATTTTGGTTTCTGAGAATTCTTCAGCTATGTTTAGAGAATATGTTTTCCACGCTTTGCTTCTAAGAAACATAAATTATAAATACGCTCTTACATTTACATAGCTAAAAGTATGCAGATCGCTTTGGATATATGGGTACCTACACGGAAGTTGATTGTGGCATCCATTCTGCCTGTGTGTCCCCTACAGTGGCTGTGGAAAGCTGGTCAACCCGCTGGGGGAAGGGTCCTGGGGACGGGCTGGAAAAACGCTCTGTAGTATGTCTGTAAGCAGCACCATCCACCCTGGCCAGCGGGTCTCCTCTGAGTCCCAGCCTGCCAGGCCTTTCCCACTGTTCACAGTGCCTGGCACAAGACTCCTGGGAAGCCCCTACCCTACCAAGGATCTCTTCTCACTGAACTCAAAAACCAAACAAAACAAAACCTCAAATAAACAAATAATTTCATCAAATAGGCTGCATAAAACCATTTTCCTGAATCTGCTGGACAACAGAGGGAGGAGGAGCAGAGACAGCCAGAAGCCTGTTTGAAGCCCAGAGCCCCATTCGCACACCCAGAGCCTCTGAGTTCTCAGCCCTCAAAAAGCAACTCTTGGAGCCAAGTTTGTTACTTGTCTCAATTGCGAATCCGAGGGAAAGGCTCCGTACTCCCTCTTTTGGCTCCAGTGTTCTTCGTACTGTTGAGAAGCATGTTGGCAGATGACAGCCTTCATGGTTCCATTTCTGTTCTTTGCAGTGCTGGGGCTTGAATCCAGGGTCCCAAGAATGCTAGTATTTGCCGCGCTGCAGCCACAGCCTGACAAGTGATTTTTGTTTTACAAGTTGCTCCGCATTCCAGAAAATTCCTTCAGCTTCACCTTCTACTCTCGCTCTGGCTGAATAGTTGTCTGTTGATTGATTACAGGGTTCCCAGCAGCTCCGGGAGGAGCCCTGAACACGAATTAGGGGGTTCAGGCTTCCCATACGCAGGTGGGGGAGTTCACCTCCCTTGGCCCACAGCGGCGAGACTCCCGGCCTCGCACTTGTGTGCGTCTTCCTGTTGGCCACCAGCTCCCAGGGAGCAGGCTGGGGAGCTGCTGTAGACCTGAAGCCAGGGAACATGGATGCCCTACTCTGAAAGCCCTGGCAAAATTAGGGAGACCTATGCCAAGAGGGTGGGGAGAGAAGACAGCCCTCCCCAAGAACTGTTTCTGCAAAAATCTCAGTCTCACTCCCTCACCAAATGCCTCATAGATCCACCTCCAAGTAGTTGTGTTTTATGTAACAGAAACTTCTAGAGAAGATGGTCATGAATTTGCATATGTATTTTGGGATAGTCTTTTTCCAGAGTCTTTGAAATAGCTCCAGCTACCAGAGCTGTTGATTCTTACAAGTCCACAGCAGCATGCGTTTTAAACTTGGGGGATGAGTCCCCATCGAAATGTCAGTGTGTCTTGGGCACAGATGCCAGTCCACCCTCAAATCTGAGATGTGGTGGTCTGTAATTAAGGTGTACTTCTCTCATTTACCCACTACCCCCTCGCCGCACATGATGGAAACAGCCCAAGGTTAGGAAGCAGGACGTTTGGAGACTGGTTCAGCTCCTTCCAAACTGAGGCTTTGGGCAAGTTGTTTACCCTAACTGTTGGATTTCTCAATTGTGTGTAACCCTCAGAGTTCACGCCCAAGATGGAGAATTCTGCCCTCCTGGCAGTTAGATCCTGCACCTTTTGTGTGGGGTTCTGGGAAGGTTGGCATAGTTTGAGATACAGTAGGAAGAGCAGAAAGTTACAAAGAAGACAAATATACTGGGAAATGATGAGAAAAAAGGAGAGAGACGAAAGCCAAAAGAGGTAGGGAAACAGGCAAGAGGGGCGGGGAGGAGGAGCCGTTCTGGAGCAGCTGTAGGACATGGGAACCATTCAGAAAGAGGCAGAGCTGGGGCCTTTGTGGGATCATCACGTCCCCCTTTACATCGCTAGATATTTCCATTAAATAAGCAAATCATTATATCAAGTAGGTTATTTAGAACCATTTTCTTTCATCAGTTTAGGAGTGAAATAACAAGACCAGGGAAGTAGCTCAGCACCATAAGTGCCTGCCTGGCAAGTACAAGGTCCTGAGTTCAAGCCCTAGTACCAAACACACAAACGAAGGAGTGAAATCAGTACCTGGAAGCCTGTTAGACTGTCTCCCGGGCTCCATCCTACCTCCCAGCTATACTTTGGGGACCCTGCCCACCCAGGGGTGACTGCTGCCACAGGAAGGGTGTCCATGCATGTTGATGAACTTACTGTTTTCTGGGCACCTCCCAGGTTTCCAGCCTGAAGGCTGACAGCGAATTACCACCTCTTTTGATTTTATTGTCCTGGGTCACGGGCCCCCAGAGGTGTGCAGACGACCCCTGTCTGGAAAACCCCCTGGTGACAGGCAGAAACTTCCCAGAAACCCCACTTAGGTTTCTGGAAGTCTCTGGAATCCAAAGGAAATCACATAGAAAGTCAGCTGAAACACTTATGCACTTCACACTTCCAACATTTCCTGATCTTTCATTATCAGCAAATAATAAAATGGGGATAAAAGAATAGAGTTGAAGGAAATATCGTTTCCAGTGTGAGCACGTAGTACTCTGCCACTGTGAGCTGCTGCAAGCCTGAATAGTTCATGCAATCACCTGAACTGATGGGTTTAGAAACTTTTCCTTTTTCTTGTCCTATGAGATCTCATTTCTTCTGGTGATCCCCAAAGTGCAGTGAAATATTTTTATATAGGACTTATGTTTAGAAATAAAGCTAGAGGAATTCATGAAGGTTGACCCATCGCTTTATTTGCTTTGTGCTTGGGAAAGTGGTCCCATCAGGTTTCACTGCATGACTTTTCTGAGTCCTCGTGAAAGAGTAAGCTGAATAAAGGAGAGAGAAATGAGTTTGGCCTGGTGCTCACGACCCCGCTTCTCTACCCTGCTTCTCATCCATCACACTCGCAGGACCCGGCAGGGCTCAGGCCTTCGCTCACCACCATGGTGCTGTGAACGAATTGCGGAGAACCTGTGTTTGTCTGGGATGAAAAGAAAGCAGATTCCCTGGAGCATTTGCCTGGGGGGCAGAAGTGGTTCCAATGGGGTGGGAGGGGCATTGATTTATTTACTTAAATATTTATTTTTGTAGTCCTGGAGGTTGAATCCAGGGTCTTTGCACTGAGCTAACCCCCAGCCTCTTTTATAAAATTCATTATTAAACTTTGAGATAAGGTCTTAGTAAGTTCACTGAGTTGCCTGGGCTGGGCTTCAGCTTGTAATCTTCCTGCCTCAGCCTCCCAAAGGGATGGGATTACAGCTATGTGGCATCACTCCCAGCTGGAGTAGCATTTAGATTAACGAAGTCCTTATGTGGACAGAATGGCAGACCTCACATATATCTGTAACTCTGGGGAACACAGAACATCCAGTCCCATAGTCATAAAGATTTACTGCAGGGACCAGCGGTGGGGACAAACATTCACCAAATTCCTCCCTCCTCACTGCATGGGTTCTCACGAGAGCTTGGGCTGTTGGAAATGTGCATCATGGGGCCTAGGGATGTTTTCAAAGGGAACAACCACGCTGCCATTCCTGTCTCTATTTAAGGAATAATTTCCATACTACTGAAAAGCGATTGTGATATATATATATATATATATTATTTTTTTTCTTTATGTATGTGATACAGGGTCTCACTACACAGCTTGGACTCCTAGTGATCCTCCTGCTTTCAGCCTCCCCAGTGCTGGGATTACAGGTATGCGCCACCACCCCAACTCTGTCACTGGCTTAGTGTGCCCTGGGGGCAGGGCCAGCGTGGCATGTGGGACCAGAGATCAAACCCTGGTTCCTGCAATTGCCAAAGCAGGGGCCTTAGTCCACTGAGCTATTTTGCTGGCCTAGTTTTTCTCAAATAGAAAAGTAATAAAGCTAGTGTAGAACATTTAAAAACATAGACAAGAGATAAGAAGAATAAAATAATCCAGAATTATAAAATTTTAGTGTAAATCATTTTGGGCTTCTTACATGTACATTTATGTTTATGGAATATATATGTATATATAATAAAAATAAAATATCATACATTTGCTTGGTACACCAATATTTCAAAATTAACCACAGACTATGACTATGTCTCCATTGAACTAAGTATTCTTTTATATCGGGATTTGCCTTTTTGAGACAGAGTCTCACTATGCAGTTCAGGCTGGCCTTGAACTTGAAGCAGTCCTCCTGCCTCAGCCTCCTCAGTGCTGGGATTACAGCTGTATGGTACCACACCTGGCCTATATCAGGATTTGGAATGATTGAGCCCTACTGCATTACTGGCTGATGCAATGATTTATTTAACCAAGTCCCAGAGACTGCCCATTATTCCCAATTTTCTGCTATTGAAAACAATAGATCGAAGGAGCCTTGTGAGCAGATCTCCTTGGCAGACATCAGCAAGAAATTATTTGGCATGAATTTGGAAATGTTGGGCCAGTCAGATAGCTCAGCGAACTAAAGCACCTATTTAGGCAGATTGCAGGGTCTGGGGTTTGATCCCCAGCATGCTGTGCTGGCCCTGCCTCCAACAGCGTGCTGAGGTGGGATTGAGACTGGGCTTGGGAGGCTAAAAACAGGAGGATCACTACAAGTCCCATCTGTATAGTGAGGCCCTGTAGACCCTGTGCTACATACATTTCTTTAAAAATGTGAAAATGGCAGGTCTCAGAGCATGCCCTAACTTGCAAGGTTATTGACATGCAACTGTGAACACCAACAGTCAGCCTTGCATATCCAGTTTTGACAGCATTGCATATTGCATATTATCTTAAAAACAAAACAACTTCCAGTCCCGCAAAAAAAAAAAAAAAAAAAAAAAAAAAAAAAAAAAAAACTTTTTGCCAATTTGATGAGAAAAAAAGGTTGGGTTCTATAGCTAGCTCTGAAATCAAAGCTCTATTTCTGTAATTTGATCATGAATTTCTGTGATTGTTCATGAAACTGAGAGGTTTTTCAAGTGTGCATTACCGTTTATATTTTCCTCTTTCTTTTGATGACCCCCAGCCTTTTGGCGTGCATGTTTGTCTTTCTTTTACTGAGCTACAAGGTCTCTTTGAATAGAACCCTTTGTTAATGTTCTTGCCAATCTTTCCTGGCTTGCTGTTAGTCTTCATTTTATTTACAATGTTTTTTGTTTGTTTACAGTGTTTTTTCGTTTGCAGACTTTTTCGTTTTTTGTGCATAGAAGCAACTTTCTCCTTTATGTTTTCTGGCTTTGCCTGTGGACCATCATCAGTGAACTGCATGTGTGGCTTGCAGTAGCGCTTCCGGTGTTTTACAAGATTAAATAGCAACTGATGACAAGGATGAACTCTGACTTCTCCTTAAGTGTCCTGTATTGGTTAGATTGTAAATTGTTCATTAAAACACACTTTAATTGAGTATATACTATGTTTCAGGACTATCCCTACTGATGAGGTGGATACTGGCACAAAACTACCTCTTGATAAATTCTACCAATGTCTTCAGTAATGAATGATGTGACTTTTGAAGAGACCAGGGCAAGAAGGAGAGAATCAGGATGAATCAAAAATTCTTGTCACCTGAGAAGTATATACTTTGGAACTGGGTATGCTGGCACACACCTGTAATCCCAGCACTGGGGAGGTTGAGACAGGAGGATCGCTGAGTTTGAGACCAACCTGGCGGCTACAAAAACTAGAGCACAGGGCCAGCCTGAACTTCATAGTGAGACCCTGTCTCAAAAAGAAAAGAAAGGGCATGCCAAATTAGCTCAGCAGATTAAAGCACCTGCAAGCAGGTGCAGGGGCCAGGGGTTCGATTCCCAGGCCTGCCATGCTAGCCCCGCCCCTGGGGTGCACTGAGATGGCAGTTGAGGTTGGGCGTGGTGGTACACGCCTATAATCCTAGCTCTTGAGAGGCTGTAAACAGGCAGATCACTATGAGTCCAATCTAGTAGTGAGACCCAGAACACTCTGTTGACTCTTCCCTAAAAATACAAAAAAAAAAAAAAAAAGAAAAGAAAAATGTATACTTCAACAGACTCTAGTCTAAATTTATTATTATTATTATTATTATTGTCATTATCATTATAATTTGAGGCACTGGAAATTGAACCCAGGGTCTTCCCACTGAGCTACATCCCAGTCTTTTTTATTTTTCATTTTATTATACAGGGTCTTGCTAAGTGGCTGAGTTCCCTCGCTGGGTTGGGTTTGTGCTCCTCCTCGCTCAGCCTCCCAGAGCACTGGGATCCTGCACCCCCGTGTCCACATCATTCTGTGGCTCCTGGGTGTCAGGAGTCTACCCAGGGCATGCGGCTGGGGGGGGGGGACTGGTGCACACAGACCCTGGGCGTCAGCTTTCCATTGCTCCAATAAATGCTTGCGCTCGTCAGCTTATAGAGATGAAAGGGTTATTTTGGCTCACAGTTTTAGATGCTTCAGTATGTGGCGGTGTGCCTGTTGCTGTGGGGCCTGCGGTGAGACAGTGTGTGAAGGGGGCAGTGCTGGGCAAAACTGCTCACACGGAGAGTGGAAGGCCGAAGAGAGAAAGGAAGGTGCCAGGGTCCCTGATCCCCTCAAGGGCAGTAATGACTTCCCCTGACGCCTAACCTCTTTTTTCCTTTTGGCGGAACCCGGGATTGAACTCAGGCGCTTATGCTTGCCAGGGCCTCACCTCTTAAAGTTTTCCACTACATCCAAAGCACAAAACTGAGGATGGGGTTTCATCATGTGGGCATTTGGAGCACCCCAGAGCCAACCCAGTGCCTTCTGTTGGCAGCAGAAGAGTGCAGGTCACACTCTTAAGAGGTGTGCTCCGGGTGGGGAACACTGGTGTGGGCACCTCTGGACGATAGAATGTGCCACCAGCTATATTTAGAGCCTCATCATGGGGTGAAATGCAATGTACAGCACTAATAATGCGGAAGTACAGACCTAGACGTCCTGGACTCATCCTGGAGAAGGGGAGGAAGAGGAGCCAGCAGGCAGGAGAAGGCCCGGGACAAATGCCATCTTTCGTGGCAGCTGCCACTTCCTGCTGAAGTTCCTTAGGAAGTAGGATCGAGATAGGTTCCTCTTTTCCCCTTCCTGATTTTTTTTTTTTTTTTTTTTT
>NW_004524651.1:1639943-1656405 GCF_000260255.1 Octodon degus | reverse complement strand
AAAAAAAAAAAAAAAAAAAAAAGCCAATTCTGCCCCTTCTTCCAAGAAAAAAATCATACAGTTTCCCAAACTTTAAAGAAAATTTAATACCTAAATAATTATCCATGGTATATTGCTAGCTAAAGTTTAGAATTTCCTCTACTGGATGGTGAATGTGGCCCTACATCTCAGAGCACTGTTAACCTAAGAATCAGAGGTAACAATGTTTCCATCTCCAGGAAACTACAGTGCTAGAAGTTTCCTAAATGGCAGGTACTAGGCAATAAAATAATTGAGTCCCTCTGTACAAAGCCTCTAACTCCACTGAAATAAACAGTCAATGTATAAGAGATGGAATTTCTAGTATTATTATAAAATGGCCTTCCTGAAATGAGTTGTGACCTCTACAGAGAAGGATAAAGAACTAGTTATCTGCTGTTCCTTGAATGTTGTTTGTGCTCATGCAAATGATGCCCTGTGACACCCACTGATGCTTAACTACTGAGCTAAAAACAAGTACATGGCAATTTGGACCCCTTCAGAGTCTGCTGGCTGTTTTGTGGTCTTATGCAACTTGTGTGTTGTATACAAGAAGACTTGACCTGGAGCGGTGTCTAGAACTGTATAATTAGAAACACTTCCCAAGGAAATTACAGTGACAGCTGAAAGCTTGAGGATTTCTGCGGGAGCCTGGAGCTGCAGATATTCATTATAGGTACTTGGGAGGCACAGCTATCCTTGCTGCAAACCATGTCCAATGGTTGTGTCGCCACTGAGTACAAGCATTGAGGACTCCCAGAACTGCCCAGAGCCAGAAATCGTGTCTATGGCAACACACTGCTCCATTTTCAAACTTTTCATTGCTTAAAAAGAGATTGCTTCCCTTTTCTTTCTTTCTGCTCCTTTTCTTCCCACCAATTTCAGAGTTCGTGAGTTCGCTCCAGGTCTAGCATTTCCTGGTAGTTAATGACCAGCTGGGTTAAGTGCCGTTGGCTTTACTTCCAGCCGGTCCTTAATTGCTGCACCAGAAAGCACTTTCCAATCAAATTATTGTTTAATCCAAACAAAAGAAAATGAACTGTTACTGCCCTCAACAATGATCAACTCTCCCTGAGCCTGCGTACGAGTGGTGGAGGTTTTAAGTTAAGGAGATCACAGCTCCGGGTGCATGGAGAGGGGTGAGGATCGTGAACACTTTCGAGGTGGCTTTCATTTGGACTGGGTTATGCTGACTGCATACAGTAAGACCCAGGACCACCACCACACACCAGCCCTGTACATAAGCCAGGGGCTCCAAAGCCCTCCGCGGGAGAGGCAGGGGGGAAGGCGGCTTCCCTGAGCAGCGGGTGCATGAAGGTGGCAAGGATGGTCAAACAGGCTCCCGAGCCCCAACCAAGTGCCCCTCCCACCCCAGCACAGATTGGGAGGGAAGCCAGGAATGCCACTGCCAGGAGGGTGCAGTCATCATTGTTTTACAGATGGAGAAACTGAGACTCAGATAGGTGAACCTGGCTGAGACCCATTACCCCAGCAAATAGCAGAGCCGGAACTTGATTCTGTGTGTGTGTGTGTGTGTGTGTGTGTGTGTGTGTGTTTTAGGACAGGGTCTATAGGATCTACAGGGTCTCACTATGTAGATTGGACTCTTCTCCTGTTTTTAGCCTCCCAAGCACTGGGATTATGGCGTGCGCCACCACACCGAGTCTCAATCCCTGTCTCAACACGCCCTGAAGGTGGGGCTGGCACAGCATGCTGGGGATGAACCCTGGCCACTGCGCTCTGCCTAGGCAGGTGCGCTGAGCTATCTGACCAGCCCCTAAACTTGATCTTAGCCTCTCTATCACAGCCTTACAATTGCTGTAAATTTCATGCAATATAAACGTTATGATCTGCCCCATCTTTGAGTGTAAAGTTCAGTGGCAGTATATACAGCCATGTGCTGTGCAGTGCTCACTCGTCCTATCCCAAGACCCTTTTCATCTTGCAAAACAGAAACTCTATACCCATTACACCCTAACTCCCATCCTCTCCCGTTGCCCTGGCAGCCACTCTTCTCCTTCCTGTCACTGATAGTGTGACAACTCTAGGCACCTCATAGAGGTGGGTCATGTATCATTTGTGCCTTTGTGGCTGGCTTATTCCACACAGCACAGTCAAGGCCCGCGTACCTTGCAGCATGCAGCAGGATTTCCTTCCTTTGGAAAGGCTAACTTCTACAGATGCTCCTGGTTTAGCAACTGAGGGTCCTGAGACTGGGTTGTTAAATGGGTTGGTTCCTACATGAGGAATTGAATATGGTTTGTACATCACAATATTAAGAACAAAAAAGCCGTCAAAGGACTCTCCAACTTGATGACTGCTTTTATTTGCATAACTCTTACGTGCAGTTATTACTGTATAACAACATAAAACTATAGCACTGTACTATACAATACTCTCAGCACAATTACAGTACTGTATAAACAAGGCAGACTGTACCAAAAAAGACACTGAGGTTCTATAAACAAGATGCACAGGACTACACCAATAAAGGATGAACCTACATTTGGTGCCTGCAACAGGGACCCCAGGGAATGTCATTAAACTTTTGTTCTGGATGTTTTACAACTAAAGTTTGGAGACCAAAATTTAGAGAACTAGATGGGCTAAGAGGATAGCCAATATTTTGGCCCTAGCCCTCTAAAGTCTATGAGGACTCAGGACATAAGAAAACCTCTGCTGTGACATCCTGTGACTCAGTTGAGTCCCTAATTTTCTGATCAAGGAGATTATGGGCCCACAGAGGAAAGTGATCAGCAATGTGCAATGTGGCTAAGGAAAGACACCCAGAGAGAGAAAAACAAAACAAAACAACAACAACAACAACAACAAAAAACCTCTCTAAAGCTTTCACAGAAAGCAACTTATTCAAGCAATGGTGGTGACTCATCCAGACGGCTGACACTGATAGAAGATCTAAGAGGTGCTGTACTTGGTTCTAAAGTAAATCCTGAGATTTAGCTGACTTTGTTAGACAGCAAAAAGTTAATCTTTTATTTATATAGGTCTCACCTTAACTTGGTCTTAACCATCCAGTAGAAAAGTGTAACCACAATATGTGAAAAGCAATGCGATAATAATATGCTAAGTGGTAAAAAGTTCAAATCACTAACAACTTCTGTCAGTTGCCAGCTGTACTGATAACTCATTGCTATTATGGACTATTGGACCAAATTGCTGAATACAACCAAAATACTTGAGTACTTTGTACCAAGCACTTTGGTACAAAGACAAGTTCTCTTGGTCTGGCATCAAGAGTAAAACAATCTCCTAAAGAGTTCCCAACCACAGCTGGAATGGAACTTCCATCATTCACACAACAGAGTAGTAAGGGGAGAGATGTTTGGAGCCCCCAAAGCTGGAAGCTGATCCTGTGTGGGAGGGCAGGATGAGGGATCATTGCCTAAAATAGTCAAGCTACCTTAGTCTTGAGAAAAATATACTGCATGAACATTGTTGGCTGCTAGTCGTTAGGCAGCCTTGTATTCTGTAACTTCCAAAGGTATAAATAAATGCCCTGACTATTGTTTGGGGATCCTTTGCTAATCATGCATGGGCTACCACCTGACCTCAAAAAGAGGGCCCTCAGTTCAAATAGCGCACCTCACTAAGCCCAAACATTTGTTAAACAGGTATGTTGTTGAATGAAGAATATCTGTATTTCAATCATCTTGTTTCTTTGTTCATCCATGGGTGGGTGCTGGAGTTGCTTCCATCCTGCAGCCTTTGTGGAGAACCCCTCTGCAGGTGTCTTTTTTTTTTTTTTTTTTTTTTTTTTTTTTCCGGAACCAGGGATTGAACTCAGACCCTTGCGCTTGCCAAGGAAGCGCTTATTCCACTGAGCCATCTCCCCAGCCCCTCTGCAGGTGTCTTCACCCCCCAGCCTCCCTGGGCTTTGTCTAGGTGCTCAGAGCCTGCAGCTGTCACCACATGCTTCCTGCCCGTGGAAGCTTTGCAGCCCATCAGCCCCCACTACTTCATGGGCCACAGAGCTCATACAGGGTGGCCCGGGGGCTCTCCAGTCCCACTCTGGCCTCTCTGAGGACTTCCAGTGCTCAGGCACTGGCTCCTGTGGGTCAGCATCACTCAGTCGCAGGACGGGATGCAGCTCAGCAACACTGTGCCTGCTCAGCATATGTGACACCCTGGGTTCAACCCCAGCCCTGAAACAAAAAACCATTCTGCTCTGCTTGAACTCTTGGGCTCCACACCCAGACCACAGACTTCCATGGGGCTCAAGTCTGATCTGCCAGGTCCCCAGTGGGTTGAGGACAAAGCGGTGTTCCAGGCCCAGAGGGTGCCACTCATAGAGGGATTTGTGGGCACATGAGGAGTGTGTGGGTTGTCACACTAATATTTAGCTTGTGAGGCCCAGGACTCAATGTCCCACAATATTGGAGGCCATCACTTACCATAGGAAATGTGACCTGTATCCAGAGCTCCATTCAAGTGGAGTTGTCACTGAAGTGGACCCGGTGAGCCCGGCGCCTCAGCACTGCCAGCCTTCCCAGACTGGCCTCCCTTCGCTCCCCTGGTCCTAAGGTCCCAGTTCAAAGGCACCTACTTAGGGGCCCTCCCAAGCTCCCTGCAGCACTGCTATTCTTCAGGCAGGATCTCTTGGGGCAATTTGTTCATCCCAGACATGTTTTTCTCTTGAGTACCTACTAAGTGCCTGCACTAATAAGTCTTTAAGATGAATACAACAGGGTTTTTGTCCTCAAGGATCTGCAGGGTAGAGTGGTCACTGTGCCATATGACATGTGCAGAGGGTGGGCTGACTCTGCCCCTGGACTCTTAGAGGTTTTACTGGGAAGAGAGTGTTTTAAATTGTGGTTTAAAGGGGGAGGGGGAGAATCAGGCAACACAAAGTGCTGGGATGCAGGCCTGGAGGTGATTTGTAGAGCTCTCCCAGCAGGAGAGCAGAGCAGGCCCTGACGGCCACCGCGTTATGCAGGGGCGAGGGCCAGAGCGACCTTGGGCTTCATGGAATGATGCTTTCAAGGCCCTGCCTGGGGCGTGGGCGCTCGTCAGCCTCCTGGCCTTGCCAAGGACGCGGGGCCCCCCAGCTCTGCTCCTGGGAACGGTTCCTTTCTCACGGAGGACAAGAACTCGCATTTGTGGACCAGCAACTTGATGTGCCAACTGCCCTGCACAGTTCTGTTCTCTCCAGAAAGGGCCTCTTCGCGGGGAGAGCTGGGAGGCAAAGTCCTTGCTCGAATGTTAATTTCAGGAAATTTAATTGGCGTAAATGGTAAGTAGTTGGAAGCATTATTTTCACATCGAATCAACTGCGGATATATTATGGAGGAGAAGGCTAAAGGAACACACTTTTTTTTCTTAATTTATTATTTGAAGAGGTAACAGCCATGATCCAAAATTCAAAACGTGTATAAAAGAGTTGAGAATAGAGATCTACACACCTAGACTCCAACACCTCTCCTGGCAGGTAACCCCGCGGTGGCAACCTTCTGCCATGGGTACTGCAGCTGGCTGGCTGTGACCAACAAAAGCTCCTGAAAGAGACATTCTATCCACAATAAATATGTAAACACGTATGTATGCAGCGTGTTTTAAGAATTCAGACGCTGGCATAATACACTGTGGCATTAACAGCATGAAGCTGCACACTCCTCTGCAGCTTGCTGTTTTCCGATAACACGTCTTAGAGATCTTCCCGCAGCACCTTCGGGTGATGTATCTCATTCCTGGAGGAGTTGTACCCCATGCTGTTTGTATACTGTGCCAGGCCTTGTTAGTCATCTGATGGCCCCTTCCAATGTTTTCTGTTACCGAAAACACTAGGCCAAATATAATTCCGAATAGCCTCCCTCAGTGCCTGTGCTTGTGTATCTGTAGGTAGATGCCTGGGATGTCACAAGGTGCACTGTGTTTTCCAGTCAGCTGTTGCCAACCTCTTGCTGACTATATAAATGAACACCCTGCCTCGGGCAGTTCCTTTCTCCCGTCAGGAGACAGGGCTCCATCTGACCTCAGCTTTCCGTGTTCTGACTTTGCCTTCATTTCTTCATCCTCCACCATCCTCTCCCCAGGAAATTTAAGAGTATGCTGGACGTGGAAGAATCTCTCTCTCTGTTTCAGAGTCCTTTCTGTTTCTTATTCAGGGAACTGTTTATTCATATCACTTGCCCATTTTAATATTGCGCTGTTGGCTTCTTTCTTATCAATATTTAGGATTGCTTTAAATATTAAAGAAAGGGAAACTTCGATGCATCTCAGTCGTAGAATGTTCACCAGGCATGTTTGCGGCCCTGAGTTTATCCTCAGAATACACTCAAAAAAATATGGAAAGGTGCAGTTTGTGATATGAGTTATAAATATTTCCCTCCAGTGTGCTTGCCTTTTGATTTTGCACCCCCCTATAGTCATTTGCATTTTTTGGTAGCTGTATCTTATTTGGGGGCGTCTATGTTTTTTTGTCATCCTTAGAAAAGCTGTACCTCTACCTGAAGTGATTAAAAATATTCTCTTATTAAATCATTCCACTGGGCTGGCCTGATAGCTCAGCAGACTAAAGCACTTGCTTTGGCAGAACACAGCAGCTGGGGTTCGATCCCCAAGTCTGCCATGCTGGCCCTGCCCCTGGGGTGTGCTGAGACTTCGATTGGGACTGGGTGTGGTGGCACAGGACTATATAATCCCAGCGCTTGGGAGGCTGAAAACAGGAGAATCACTACAAGTCCGATCTATGTAGTGAGACCCTGTAGACCCTGTTCTAAATTCATTTAAAAAATAAAAAAATTAAATCATTCCACCAAAAGCTTACTAAGCTCCAATTCTGGACAGAGTACTCTATCAGGTCCTAGAACTCAAGGGTTGAATGAAACAAACCTTTACAGAGTTCTTCTGTGATGGTCTTTTGGTAGCACTCTCCCAATGTGCTTTCATGGTTTTGTTTTTTGCATTTACATCTTTTTTCCACTGGGAGTTTCATTTGGTGTAAACTCTTAGAGATTGCCTTCCCCTGGGTCAGCACCCCAGTTGTCCCAACACCTTTGAGTGAAGAATCCAGTGTTTCTTGTGCTGAATGGAGGTATGAGTTTCACCCTATGCCAAGTTCCCTCAACTCATTCATTTGTAAGCTAAAAAGAAGACATGAACATGTTCTCCCTCAAGCTTCTGGGAGAGATCCCACAGCTGATAGTGTTTTCTGCTCTGTCCTTGGGGAACTTGGCAGGAAGCCTGAGTATTCCTGACACTTTTTTGTCTTCTTTAACCTTTCCAGTCATTTCCTGCAAGGCAGAAGGTGTGTATCCACTTTGCGAGTGGGAAACTTACCTGGAAGAGTCAAGCATGTGGCGACAGTCTGGGTGGTGGCCCTGCTCCTGGGCTCCTCTTCAGGGAGCTGCCCACTCCTATGCCCCCCTTCTGCTTCCCTGAGAGAGACCTCACGGGCAGCTGTCCAGGCCAGGACCCGGCCACAAAAGCTTTGCCAAGGCTTCCTTTATAATATATCAACACGGAGGCCTAGGAGGATGGTCTCTGTAAATTATAATGGCGACAATCTACCAGGAGCCACACTTTTAGTCTAGGGGCCAGAGAATCCTCGTCTGCAGAGTCCCTGTAGACACCCAGAGAAAGCGAAAGTTGAGCACAAGAAAAGGCATCACCAGGTGTTCATGTCTGTGGCTCCTGCAGGCCTCCCACATCCTTGAAATCCATTCTTCCTAGGTTTTGTTACCTACAACCAAAGGGGTGGGTGTGGGGGGCTAGAAAAGGCCTCGGACAGGACCAACCTTAGAATGCTTTCTTCCCAATGACTTCTCCTAGGAATATGTCAAAGGGTACCAGCTGCTGAGCCACCTCTGGCTCATGTGTCAGAGGGCAAAGGGGGCACAGCAGTCTGCTCTTACCACAGGGAACCTGTCCCCAAAGTGTGGATGGTGTGAACCCTCTGTATACTGGTATTTTCTACATATACAACCGCCCACACACATTTAATTACCTTTTAATATAAATTAGGCACAGTACGAGATGGACAACAATTACTACCAGTACACTAGAACAGTCACAACAATATATCGTAGTATGGGTTATATGAATGTGTTCCTTGACAGCACCAGGGCAGATAGTATTTTCGGACTGTGGTTGACTGTGGTAAGGAGGGATACTGTTGAGATTTTGGCCAGGGTGACGGGCTCCAGAGACCAATGTCCTCAGCTGCCCATGGACTGAAGCCATGTGTCAACAGCCTCTAGGACTGCGCCGGTGCAAACCCAAAGCCAGCTTCTCTTTCCATTGGTAAAAGACAGGTGATCACAGACTTCCGTGATTTACTGAGAGAAGGTGTTTGCTGCTTCATCCAGCCACAGGGTGAAGATGTCGGAGGGAATGCGGGCTGCAGCTTAGGCAGTGTTTTCCATGCAGAGGCATCCTCCCTTCCCCAGGGTACTTCTGCTTTCAACAGGCATTTTGCCTGTCCGCCGGGTTGGAGATCTGGATGCCAGGTTTTCCTCATAATGTCCCTAGCCCTTGACCTTTCTTTTCCATTCTTTCTGCCAAGTCTAACTTTTCTTGCCCGGGGCCTGAGTTACTGTACTAGAGTCCTTATGTTAATGGCCCATGTGCCTTTCATGGCCTGAAATGCCACGTCTCATGTGTAAATGAGGGTCAGAGTTCAGGGAAGGCTTTCTCTGTGGCCTCTCTGCCCCTGGAAGTCACCTTCCGCAGTCTCTGACACACACCTCCATAGGAGGGCCCCAGAGAAAGCCCAGCCCCAAGCTTGTCTTTGTGGAGCCAGACTTTCCTCACCTGACTAAGGCTACACGTGGGTTGTGGTGAGAACACAGAGCAACAACATCTGCAGGACTCACACAGCAAGGGCTGCCTGCCTTTGTTGTTGCAGGCAGCTGAAGTAGATAGAAGTATTATAGGCAGTCAGACAGGGCCAGGCCCTCAAGGAGACAGCATGCAAGACAAGAAACGCTACAACTTGAGAGAGACGGATGCTCCTGCTGCAGGCCAGACCTAGAGACCAAAGATCGAACAAATGCTCACCTCCCCAAAGATAGGCATCCGGGATTGATCAGCACCTCGAGGAAGAGCCACTAGTCCAACTGCTACTGGCTGGCTACCGGGTAAACTCCTGGTCTATATTCGGGCCCACTTGCCATGTGACTCGCTTCCCCATTCGGTTCTGGGTTTCATCAGTTTAACCTGAGCAGTGGTGCTTGTAATTTCACTGGTTGACCATAGTTTTGTCCCACTTCATGCCCACCTTAGTGAGTTCTAATGGTTTCCACCTTAGACCCGCCCTCACTGCATGGTTTAACTCTATAAAAGTCCCTGGAAGGGTCTCCCTTTATTTTATTATTCTTTCCCACAATAAATATTATGTTCTTAACCTCTGTTTGTTCCTAAAATTCATTCTTTGGTTTTAGAGAACACACACTCATCCCAGGTACCTTTCAGGTGGGGAGTTTCATTTCCCCATATCACGGTCACCCCCTCCCTTTCCCAGCTTTCTCAAGGGGACATTAACTCTATGAAGTCCGGTGCTCAGGGAATGTGGGGCAGCAGATGCATAAGGGAGGAATGAAGAAAAGCTGTCCTGGGCCAAGAATATAGCTCAGCAGCTTGAGCACCTGCCTGGCAAGCACAAGGTCCTGAGTTCGATCCCTGGTACCACAAAAACAAAGAATAGCCCTCCTCATTCCTTCAGACTTTCCCTCAGTCCCTGATGGACTTGACCAGGACAGCTTGGCTTTCAACAAACTCATTTCTTCTTTGAAAATATCATAGCATCATGTACTTATTTCTACTTAGTCAAAAAGGCACAAATTAAAACTGCCATATTCCCATTAGCCAGTGAGTCAGTGCTGTATAGTATCCATATCTGTATGTCTTTTAGATACATATTAGTATGTAAAACAGTTTCATTCTTTTTTTTTTTCTTTCTGCAAACTTGAGATATAATCAACCTAGTCTCTATTCTGTTTTGTTTGGATAGCATTGTTTCAAAAATCTTTGTCACATTATCAAAAGAGCTGGGTAAAGGTCTTTCAATGGAAGCACAATATCCCATTGTTTGAGTGAAATATAATTTATTTATTTTTTCCATGTCCACATTTTGGGTTTCTTTTTTAAGCTTTATTTTAAGCAACAGGCCGGAATGAGTACTTCTGTTCATAACTCTTTGCCCGTTTCTCAATCGCTCCTTGGAATTATTACAGTAACCGCTTACCGTATTGTAAACATTTTTTAGATGTCGGCACTGAATTCTCCTACCAATGCTCCTAAGGAGATAACATCGTCCCCATTTCAAAGATGATAAAACTGAAGCCCGGATAGTACAGGAATGTGCTTCATACCCTGCAACCATGATACCTGGTGGTGGCTTTCTTGCTGCCAGAGCCTCAAGGCTGTTGAGGGAATCACATGGCGAGATCTGAGAAGTAGACTGTGTCTCCGGTGTCCTCTTCCTCCCCCCCCCTTTTTTTTTTTTTTTTTACTTTTTTGGACACTGTGTAGTAGACACTATGAAGTACAGGCTGGCGCCTTCCAATAGCCCACCTCTGAGCCCCAAGGTCAGATTAAGTTTCCACCCTTGTAACTCCTCACAATGGGGATTAAATTCCAACCTGCATTTTGGCAAGGACAAGCCGCATTTAAACCATAGCAGGGGGCAGAAGCAGACCCGGCTCAGGCTTCCTCCAGACTACATGCTCTTAGTCACAGGCATTTTAATTAAGTCTCTGACACATATTTCCAAATGTCTCTCCACAGAGGCTGTTCCAATGTACTTCACCAACATAGAAGTGACCGCTGTGTTCTCTTTTTTTGTCCTTCAAATGGTTACCACCACATTCTCTGGACTGCCCCTTTGCATAGGTTGCCCACCCAACAACAAAGGTCCCATGAGCCACAGATCACTTAGCTCAGCTGAGCAAGCTGAACAGTGGCAGGCAAGGGAGTGGTGCTTCCTCTCCCCGCACCCGGCCATGTCCGCCACCATGCTGTGGCGGTGACGTGAAGGAGCACAAACCACACGAGTACGCTGCTGAGCTGGACCCCGAGCAAGCCTACAGGCGCAGCCTGCCATGAGGCTGTGCACCCAGGGCCTTCATCCCAGTGCCGGGCACTCAGGCCATCTCCAAGCTGTGCATTTGTGAGCTGTAATTACACATGAAGTGTTTGTTGTTTTTTTTATCATCTGCAAGCTGCTTGTTCATGCATTCCAGTATAATTTCAAGGGACATTAAGTATAGAGGTAACCCAAGAAATAAAATCCACAGATTTTCTTATGGCAGTATTATTTAAATTTTGCAGTTATCTCTAGGAATGGACAATCACCTTTGGAAGTCATAGACACTCTCAGGGAAGCATTCAGAATGGATTTTCCCACTAGCTTTATGCCAAGCATCATCTGGGGTTACCAGCATCAAGGGTGGTGTGACAGACTCAGAAACACATCCTTGGTCTCTTCGCCCTGGTTCCTGGGCCAGAGATCCTAAAACCCTCGCGACGTCCTGCCTGATGGGAGTGCTCAGAGTACGTTCTGTTCTAACAGTTGGTCTCTGACCGTGGTTCCTGACGCAGAGTTCCTGAAAGCCCTGTGATTTCCTGGGGGATAAGGGCGTCCTTTGTGCTAAGGCAGCGGCTCTTGATGGATGGTTTCAGAATGGAAACTGGGCCCCAGAAAGGCCAAGCCTTGATAAGCAGCTGCTTCCCTGGGTTCTGTGAGCCCTCACAGCCAGTTATTGAGCTAAAGGAGAAGCTCATGGGCCCTGACTCATAGCCAAGGACAGAAGAGGGGTCACCAGAGGCTCCAGCTGACACTGGAAGTGGGGGTAGTTTTGTGGGACTAAGCCCTTGAGGTAGTCCTAACTCATGTTCTGAGAGTTGGAGTCTTGTTTTGGTTCTAGAAAAATCACCCCTATGCATTTGGTGTCAAAAGTGACTTCCCATTCTGACCTTGAAGGAAGGCTACTCTGCTTCTCTGTCCCAGCAGATCTCTAAGGACAGCCAGGACAGCCAGCACCCCCACATGCCCACTGTGTGCCAGGCACTGTAGCTATCCAAGGCAGGGACGGTCCAGCCATGGCCCAGTGGTCTGGAGTTACAAAGCCACGCCGTCACCTCCTGCTGGGCAGGTGTCTCTCCAGGACTGCTTGTGCAATGGATGTCTTGGAGACCTGAAGAGGAACTGTATCCACACCATCACGCCCTCTCCTCAGCCAGGCTGTGGAGGTGGGGAAGGCTTACTGATAATACTCTTACTTCTTCTCCTCAGTTTGACAAGCTGACAAAATCTATTCTCAGCCTGAGCTGTTCCCCCAATAAGTCAGTAACTCCTTTTTTTTAATGGACTGTGCATATAGGCCAGCGGATATACCCAGCACCCAGTTTTCTGGTTTTTACTCAAGTAATTATGCCAGGTTAGAAAGAGGGAAATGATGATCCTCCTGTCCCTTCTCCTTTCTTCTAGGCCAGCAGATGTGACCACAAGTCCCTCTAGGAGAAGAGGATTGCCTCTGGGATGGTCCCATCTCTGGCTTTGGAGGCTCTTGCTTAGTGGACTGTGGGTGGTGGCAGGCTTGCTGGGGCACCGCGCTCACATGTCTGGTCTGCGAGGCTCGTGTTTATTGGCATAGCACTAGGCCCGCACTTGGATGAAATTCAGTAAAATAACCTGATCTAAGCCAGAGCCAGCAGCTAGAGTTTCTCACAGGCTTACCTGCCTGGCAGGACCAGCAAGAGCTCCAGACCTAGACGCTTGAACACTCCGGCCTTTGCTATGTACTTTGCATTTCTCTCATAATAGCCTTCCAGGGAATTCGACATTGTGCTTTGGGTCAGACACATTGTATTACCAGCGATCCTCCCAAGTTGGCCTGGCACAGTATTGTCCAACCTGTCTTTACAGATGAGGCCGCCCAGACACAAAGCTAATAGTTTGCCGAAGTGAGAGAAGATCTTCTAAGGTCACAGGCTTTTATGGGGCTCAACTGACCCTGGGACCTGGATCTGGGTCTAAAGCCCTACTTCCCCTATATCAGATAGCTTCTTTTATGTATGATGAGCACGACATCTCTAAGTTATTTCTCAGGCATATATATATATATGATCATACATATATATATATATATATATATGATCATTCCATATTACAAATGGGTACTGATAAAAAGAAAGATTAAAAGAAAAAAGAAAGTGAAGGTAGGCGTGGGGAACCTTTTGCAGACCACGAAAAATTGTATTTCATATTTTAGTCCTCTGTGCCTGCGGTGCATATGGTAGCATGTATGCAAATAGGAGGAAACCTAGTTTCCTCCCACCAGAGCCCACCACAGAGAGCAGTGGTGGTGAACCTAGGACACACAGGCTGCAACAGAATGTTTGCTGTCCTCGAAAGCTCTAAGAGGCTCGCGGCACTATCCTGGATGCTTCACCACCTCCCAGCAGTGCCTCTCTAGGAGTGAGCCTTTGCTATATGGGCCTCTGGGGACAGCAAAGATCAAAGCTGGCAACTTCCTCTTCACCGCATCCCCTTCTCCTGGCTTCCTCTGTCTCCCAGGTCAGCTCAAATCCTGGCTCTTGCCTGATGCCTCCCCCACAGGCTCACCTCAACACAAGAGCTCTGGGGCAAGCGGACATTCTGATTACATGCTGCTCATCTGACACTTAAGCAGGGCAAGTGTCTTTACTTTTCTCTAACTGTGTCTTAAGTGTGTTTTCTACGATTTTAACTATCACACACGGGTTGAGGGTCACACCTTTTTATCTCTTTGTCATGAAGATGGTACTGTACATGTAGAAGTTGCTCAATCATACTCGATCAAGCAATTAACAGTAAAAAATAAATGAATTTAGAATTTTCATGAAGATTAGAGTGGCATAATAATTGACATTTAAGACATACTTTAAGGTTTATAAAATGCCCCATCATGCAGCTCCATCTGTGCCTCTTAGTAACCCAAAGAGGAAATGGGTTCAGAGAGGTTAACCGACTGGTGAAGATCCTCTCTCTAAAGCTTGTTGACTCTGAGGGATAAACCCAGGACGATAGCTGGATGTTGCGCCTTCCTGTAACACATCCTCACCAGCAGGGGGCGCAAGAACACGCGTGAGTTTTGGAGTCAAACTGACCCAGCCACAGCGAGATAGGAGACCTGGGCAAATCACTCAAATTTTCTGAGGCTTGTCTTTGAAATATTAATGCTGACGTCCTCGCCATCATCTCCATGAGGTAGTCAGAAGCGTTAGCAATACTCTGGCTGGTATACGGTAAGTGAAGAATCAATCTTAATTCTTGTGAACTCCCATAAGATGACAGAAACATGGAGTTTAATAGATATTGATTCTGGTTTAAGGCTTCAGTAAATGTTTGAAATTAGTTTCTATACTTGGCACTTAAAATAGGCAAAGAGTTATATCAAGTAGGCAAATAAAAGGATATTGACCAAAAAAAAAGATGTTAATATCCAGCAAATGTAAGAAAGCCAAGTGGAAAAAAATCTTTCTCCATAGAAAGCCTTAAAATTATGATAAGCCATGGATTTTTCTCTCTCTCTCTTTTTTAAAAGACAACCGACGCTGAGGCAGAAGGATTGCAAGCTCGAGCCCAGTTCTGGGCAACTTGGTCACTTACTGAGACTTCATCTTAAAATAAGAAACAAAAATGAGGGTAAGGGTAGAGCTTAGCACAAAGGCCCAGGGTTCCATCCAGAACTAAAACCCAAAGCCACAAGACAGAAATCAAAATAGGAAGGCAATGCAGAAGGAAATCTCCTGATGCTCTTGCTTCTCTACTTTTCTTCAAATGTATCACTTTTATAATTAACGTTTTGTAAATAACATTATCACTTATGTACTAAAAGTCTTTTTGTTTTGGAGTAGCAGAGAAAGAGCCTTCATTTAACACTGCCAGGCTGCGTGTCTAGGCCAGTGGTCATGTAAATTAAGTCACTTCTAAAAGCCTGAACTGCAAGTTCAACAAAATAATGAAAATCCTGGTGAAATTTCCGGGACGTGGTCACCAAACTTTGCCTTAGCTGCTGCAGCAAGGCTGTGGAGCAAATAAACACCGGCCGCCATTTTTCCAAAAGGTCTAAAAAGGGCACAAAAATAAAGACATGAACAATTGTTCCTGCAAAGGGCCACTAGAGCTGTTTGTTCTGAGCATGTGTAATCTGAAACCCACCCTATCTCCTCCTGGGGTTGGCTGCGCAGCTAAGGACAGCATGTATTGCTCTCCTTTACTTAATTTTCTTTCCTGAAGTCCAAAGGGAGTGGAATTTCAATGTAGAGTTACCCATTAGTTCCAGGGCTAAATTTAAACCTTTAATTAAATTAATTCCTTGGTCTTACACACATTGCTTCTCCCTCTGAAAAGTGTCCTGGAGGTTTCTTAAGTGTCACAGTGAATTCAGCGCGACAGTTGTTCCTTCTGCACTTGCTAAGCCCCACAGCCCAACTCAGATGGGCACTTGGTAGGGGTGGGCTGTGACTTCCCAGATTCTGAACCTCTATTCTGGAAGGGTCACTGTGTCCTGCGGCAGGAGCCCATCTTTCTAGAACACTCGGCAGATGCCAAATGTATGTTTATCAAATAAATGACAGAGAGAAACTGTCCAGATTGATCCCAGTTTATGAGGGGGCATGTACCCACAAAAATTGGCAAGGCGACAAGGGAGAAGAAGTCCACCTCTGTCTTCAGAGAAATTGAACACACGTCGGGCCGAAATAATTTACGTTGGCCTTTGCTTTGAGATGCAAAGTACCAGCACCATGAAATGGGAGTGTGGAAATCACGGCGGCCACAAGCAGATGTTCACACACACCTGGGCTTCCGTGCACCCCAGCGCGTGCCGGTGCCTGGGGAAGGGGGCTGGGGGTGGGGCGCCCCTCGGCCTGCAACGGAGTCACACCTCGTGCTCAGGGCGCTTTCAGGTGCTGTGTCTGCGGTGACATCCGTGAGGAACTACTCATCGGCCCATGCCAGCGCGGATGTCGTTCACGCGCTCGCTGTTCACAGCTCTGCATCTCTCTGGGACGCTGCCCAGCGGACCCCTAACTTTCCGCGGGGCAGGGCCCACGCCGAGACTCCTGGGGCTCTGCCGGCACCCCCAACTCTCGGAACCCGTGCGCCGGGGTGACGTGCTCGCCTCCCGCGCTGCACCCGGCTTCCGCGCGCTGCGGAAGCCCAATTCCCGGCCGGCGGGCGGCAGGAGCGACCCCGGCCGACTCCCCGCGGGGCTCGGCTCTGCTTCCTCCTCCTCCTCTTCCTCCTCCTCCAGCCCACGCCTACCGCCCCGCCCGCGCGGCCGCCGCCTGCGGCTTTGTTTTCCTCCCAGGTTTCACGGCCCACACGTGATACTGTGTTATTGCTCGGAGCGCGAGCGCGGGGCGCGTGCACCTACAAATAGAGACGCCCGCCCGGCGGCCGGGAGCCCGTGCAGCAGCCGCCCGAGCCCCAGCCCGAGCA
>NW_004524651.1:1578430-1639423 GCF_000260255.1 Octodon degus | reverse complement strand
GCCCCGCAGCCCTGGCTGCTGCCCCGCGCGTCGGGGGAGCTGTCGCTGCCGCCCCGGCCCGCGCCCCCCACCGCCTGCGTCCAGCTGCAGCCGCCCGAGGGGCCGGGGCAGGAGGAGCTGGAGGAGGACGACGCCTTCGCTGGCGTGCAGGTGCCGGCGGCCGCCTTTCTGGGCTCCGGGACCCCCGGCAGCTCTAGCGGCAGTCGGGGCCGCCTCAACTCGTTCACTCAGGGGATCCTGCCCATCGCCTTCTCCAGGCAGACCTCCCTGGAGCAGCCGGGCCCGGGCGGCGGTGCTGGCGCCTTGGAGCAGCTGCAGAGGTCCCGGTGAGTGTCCTGCGCGCGCTGCCACCTTCCTCCCCGCGCCCCTGCCTAGGACCCCAGCCGGCTGGTGTTTGGAGGACGTGCTGGTCCCCCCACCCCCGCGCGCCAGATGTTCTTGCGGTCCGGGACCGGATCCCGAACCACACAAGGACACGCGAAAGAGGAAGGGTCGTGAGAGAGAGTGTAATCACATGTGTTTGTACAGGACCCTAGACTGGGAGCGCTGCACCTGTGCTCTGCCCGGAGCTGGTAATTGCAGGAGCACTTTAACCAACCCTCCCAGAGCAAGGAGCGATCACAAACTTCCCGAAACCCGGTCCAGACCCATAGACGTGCTCCTCGGCGGCAGGGAGTTGTGGGTGGGGATGGAGCCGGTGCTGGGAGCAGACCCACTTGAGTCCCTGGAGAAGTTCGGGGTTGTGCAGCTCGGGGAAGCGCGCTTTCCTCTTAACTATGAAGGGAAATTATTGTTGTGTCTCCTTGAACCAGGCCCCGGGAGCGGAGGACGGGAAGGGAAATCTTGACCAATTCCCCCAGTTCGGAGGTGAATTTGCTGGCGTTGGATAAAAGCGTGTACTTGCCTGCTCAAGTTGTGCGCAGGTGTTCGGTGTCCTGGCACAGGCTGAAGTGGTGGACATCTGCTTAATCAGGAAGTAGCCGGGCGCGTGGCCAGATGTTTAGGGGGCATTTGGTGTTAGGTGTCTGTGGGTAGTGGGACTGAGGTTGGGGGCCAGCCAGAGTGGGGAGCAGGCAGGAAATGCAGGCAAACATTCATAAGAAGTTCATAAGGAGATCCCTGGGGAGGTCAGTGACAGCGTGGACTCCACCTCTGTGCGTTACCTTGGGTGGGCTGCAACCTCAGTTTCCCTTTTTGGGATAGGCCTTTCCCACTCTGGGGGAAAGAGAGGGACAGGAAGAGTGTTCTTTGTTGTCCCCTCACATAGTGCTCCCATGAGGCCAGGCTTGCTGTGGTCCAAGAAACAAGGTGGCCTGTGAAAAACCCAAGTCCTCCGTTAGTCAGATGGCCAGACCCGGCTCATGCAGAGCTTTGCTCTTCCAGACGAGTGGATGAGGTCAGGACTGTGCTGGTAAGGAGCACCCATAGGCTCACCTGGGCCAGGGTGTGGAGCAGGGCAGAGGCCTGGTGATTGCACGGATGAGTTATGGGCCCCGGCAGCGCAGGTGGCAGTCCTGCTGTGGCATTTCTTGCCTGAGCATGCTTCTCCCCATTAGCGGGGCTGGGCGTGCACACTCAGCAGTTTGGGGCGGCTCCTGAAGCGCTTGACATCACAGCCTGGCTTGGAATGACTGGAGCGTGAGCCCAGCAGACGGGCATGACAGGAACTGTAACAAACATGTGTGTTATTCTAAGTCAGGCCTGGCCTGGTAGACAGCAGCTGGAGACAGGATTACCTCGCAGACTTGCTCCAAGAAATTCATTTCAGGGGCTGTGGAGGATCTTGTGTGTTAGTGCTTATGAGCCAAAGAACATCCAAAATTTAACTTTAATCCTGCTGCTCAGAGCCTGGAGGGAGGTTTCCTCGATTCCCTCCCTTCCTACTGTAAACATACCCTTCCCTGACAGTCACACTCCCTTGTACTACTCCTGAGCAATTTTTAATGACAGTTGTCAACAGTAACAGCGTCAGTTTGGAGGTATGAACAGGGGGAAATAAAACTGATTTTAGAAAGGTCTTTGAAGACAGGTCAGCCAGCCCAGCAGTGGTGGCCAAGTTGAGACACCCTGGAATGCTTTGGCGTCCTTTGTTGTGCTGCTTCTCAGACCTTTGTCTGAGGTGTGCTGCAGGGAACATCAGCTGCTGGGTGGTGGAGAGTGTGGAGTCCACACACTGGGCCCAGGCAAGCCCGCTATCCTGTCTCATTAGTCTTTTTCCAGGTACCCACTGCCTGCGTGGTGCACACTGCTTCCCAGAGTCCTCTAGCTTTTGTGCATCAAATTGGCCTCTTCTTGGGTTGATTTCTGGCTATTTACGGGATTCTGTACAATTTTGCTGTTCCAGAAGGTTGCCCAGACCCTCAGCCTCTCAGGAAGCTCTTAGAAATACACAGTCTCTCTTGCTCACACTTCCCTGCTTGTGGCCAAACCTGTGTTTTAATGAAATCTTCAGGTGATTTCTATACAGATTAAGGTGGGGAAGTCATGTTGCAGTGAATCTGAAATCTGCTTCCTTAATTTTATTTTTTTAAGAATTTAGGACAGGTTCTACAGGGTGTGCATGGTTTCACTCTGTCGGTTGGACTCGTGGTGATTCTCCTGTTTTTAGCCTCCCAAGTTCTGGGATTACAGGCAGGCATTACCACACTCAGTCTCAATGGCTATCTCAGTGTGCCTGAGGGTCTGGGCTGGCACAGCAGGCCAGGGATTGAACCCCAGCCACTGTGCTCTGCCAAAGCAGGTGCTTTAGTCTGCTGAGCTGTCTGGCCAGCCCTTCTTTATTTTATTTTATTATTTGTTTATGACTTTGAAATTTCCTGCATTGAGTTTGTTTGGAGAACGTGAAGATTGGAATTTCATGACCTAAAATTTTGAAACCATTCCATTTTTGGTTACGTCCATCCCAACTCCTGTGAGACGAATCACAAGGAATTGCTAAACTGTGAAACAGTGCAGAGCGCGCGGATGTGCTCAGCCCCGCGTGTCCAGGCAGTGATGACGCAGCTCTGGACCCTGGCCTGGCTGGGTGAAGGCTCTTACAGGTGAGGAGATCATGGGCTCAGAGAGGTTGAGTCATTGCCTCAAAGCAGCAAGCTACTCCAGGGGACATGTGTTAGTGGAGCCAGTTGGGCCAGGATAGGACTGGGGGTCATTGTCATTGACATCTAAGGCTGGTGTCTTGGATCTCCTAGGCCCATAGATAAGTTTTGAGCTGGTAACTCTAAATGTGTGCCTGAAATTCAGGAGGCTCCTTACCCTTCCTGTCATTCCCTCCTCATTGTTTGGGACCCCCAGGTTGTCTTCAGTTGGGGTACCCAGGGCACCTAGAACTGATCCTGCAGATCCTCCATGCAGCCCCAGGAAAACTGGCATTGGTGTATGTAGGTCAGAGGTGGGAAGCCATAGGGGTTGTTCAGCTTCCTGCCCACTGGGGCTGAGAACCCTATTAGGAGCTCCTTAGCAGTGACTTGGAGCTCACCTTTAAAGCTGTATCTTAAACTGCTTTTACTTCATTTGCTTCATCCTGCAGCAGAGGTCCAGCCCAGAAGTGGTGGAGTGGGTAGGCTCAGGCGAGCGTTCACCTGCTGGGAGGGCTCCCAGAGTGAGGAAGCTCTGTAGGTTATGGCATTTGGCTTTTCGAGCATCTGAGTTTGCATCAGCCTTGTGGAAGGAGGATATGTGGTGCAGAGAGCCGCAAGTGCCAGGTTCAGACACTAGGGCCACCACAGCGGCTGTCAGCCTGTTTGTTCAGGGGAGGTTTGGCCTGTGCCTGTGGTCCATTCAGTGTCCCCTGCACTTTCTTCCTGGAGGCTGACTTGAGTGTGAGCCCTACTCATTGTTTCTGGGCTTCCCGGGATAACTTAGAAATTCCCCTCACCCCCATCTTTTTTGAGACAGAGCCTTGCTGTATTGCTCAGGCTGGCCCCAAACTCAGGGTGATCCTGCCTCAGCCTCCCGAGTGTTGGGATTAGGCGTGCACCACCACACACAGTCCACCTGGGCATCCCTGGGGTGGCACAGTCTCCTTTTCTCCCAGCACCCTGCAAGCACACAGGCTGCACCTTGCAGAGGGAGGGAGGACTTGCTCAGGCTGTGGAAACAAGCTTGCAGTTGCTATGTAATTGCTTGTGGTCCCTCGGCCATGCCCAGTAGCCCCACTTGGGGCTTCCACCCACCCCTTGATGCTGACCCTTGGGGTCGAAACCAGGCTCCAACTGTAGATTATTACCTTGGTGTCTTTACACTGAGGTGTGAAGCAGCCAGAAAGGGAGATGCAGAGTAGGGAGGTGGCTGTCCTCCCTTCATGTGGTCAGCACAGGCTTGGCGACTTTGGCCTCGTCTGTTTACTGTTCATCTTGAGCCGTTTTTCCAGCAGTGTGCATTGTTGGAAGCCAAAGCTTTGGTCCTACACCAGGCCAGGCTCTGCAGTCGCTTTTCCCAGACACAGGTGGTCTGCGCCCTGCGGCGGGCTGAGGGCCTGCAGCTCATGGCCCTTGCCAGTGACAGAGACATCCGTGGTCCTAGGGTCATGAGCCCCAGGACTTGGTGAGCTCAGGAGGCACCATAATTAGGGAGCTTGCTGAGTGCTGTGAGGACCCAGCAAGGGCCGGAGCCCCTGGGTGACCTGGCTCTGTGGGGAGACTGGGGAGCCACCCCACAGTGGTGCCCACCTGCCCAGCAGCTGCCCCCGAAGCGCCTGGAACCTGGAGTTGCCCTCTTTGGAGAGCTGTGAGTGGGCAGAGCCAGGGCAGGTGGCAGTGGAGACCGGGTGACTGATGTGTGGGGACAAGGGCTTGATACCTCAGGGCTGGCCCACGTCCTTGTGGAGTTTAAGGTTGAATCAAGAGAGCCGGCACCTTCCCAGCCTGTGTCTGAGCCCCACCTGCTGTCGGGGCCACATTTAGCTTGGGGCTGTGTGGACAATTTAACTGCGGAATCAGATGCAAAGTGCCATTTTTTGTCTTGAGGCACTGGTTGGCAGAACTTGAATGAATGAATGAGGGGACTCCCCTTCTACTCCTCAGTGGGGTAGGGTCCCTGCTGGACTGAACTTGGGAGCCCAGGGAGGTGGCAGTCAACACCCCACTGCTAGGGAGGAGATGACCTGCAGTAACCTCCATGGCTGAAGCACCTGGAGTTCAGAAAGCACTTCTGCAAACATTGACTTCAGCCCCAAAGCACACTAAGGAGCAGGAGGAGTCTGGGGTCACGCAGTAGGCAGGGGTTTTATCTGCCAGGTAAAGGGGTTCTGGAGGAGGTGCTGGACTAACGTGTTAGGCCTTACGTTACTTATTCTGCACCCTATGAACTGGAGTATCAATTGTGAGGCAGCGCTGTGCCAGTCCTGGGAGACCTGGGCATAAAAACACAGTCCTGATTCCACTGGTGCGGCGGGAGTAGGCCGGCGATGTAGCACAGTGACTAGTGTTTGCTGAGAGGGGAGTTTGGTGTCTTGAACCCCTTCAGGAGGTACACTTCCCAGCCTCCTTTTCCCCGGCACCTAGAACACTTTTTATTGACAAGCATGTAGTTGGCGTTCTCAGCACTTCATGGGGACCGAGCGTTCATATTTCTAACAATCCAAGACAGTCTCGTGTGTCACCCCTCACCCCGTTTGCAAGCCCAGATGTGTTCAGTTGCAGGCCTTGTTCCCTCAGCCCGAGCAGGGTGCGGAGTCTGAAGCCACAGGGGTGGGCCCGAGGTTTGAGCTTACACCAACTTCCTGAGTGCCAAGCCTTCTCCTGCTTGGGGGCCACAGTAGCCCTCAGTGACCGCACAGGGCACTGTCTGCGCACTCCTTACAGGACCCCCACAGAGCCACCAGAGGCTGGGCTGGGAGAATAGAGCTCCTGACCATGGTGGCGAGGCCCTGCCTGGCTGTGTGGCCATGTGTTCACGTCCTCTCGGCCGGTTGGTGCACAGGCTGGCACTAGTGGCTGTACCCCGGGCCCTGACTGAGTCCTTACCCTGAGATGGGAATAAAGGCTCTGTGTGTCTTTTCAGGATCACCCTTGTCCCCAGTGCAGGGGCAGCAAACTGGCTCTTTGCATGGACAACAGGATGGGCACTTTCTTGGAAATTCCCACCCATTCATGAGTGTGTTGTCCTTGGCCATCTTTATGCCTAAGGGACAGAACTTGCAGTTGCGACAGAGACCGCCTGTTCCCTGCTCGGCCCAGGAAGAGCATATAGCCTTGCCTGGCACTCAGGGCGCTGCCACACAGTGCCAGAATGGGCTGGGCCTTCAGAGGGCCCCCATTGACCTTTGCCAGCAGCCCTTCCCTGGGTGACCAGAGGGAGCTGTATGCCCCACTGTCTGCATGTTCTCCAGCCACTTCCCTGAGGCTCAGTGGTGACCCAGGCCCCATCTTGCACACATATCACTGAGCACCACCCCCTGCTGCAGGAGAAGTCAGGTGCTGAGAGGAGGAGCAGAGCCCTTCTTGTCTTAGCACACCCTTGCCCTCCGGCTCCCACTTGTCCTGGTCACTGTTCTGCCACCTGCACCTTCCCATGCAATTCATTTTCCCAGTCTTTGGTGTCCCCCCACCTTCCTCAGCCCCTCAGCGTCCTCCTCATCTGCCTGTAGGAACAGCCCGCTTGTGTGAGTTGCACACTCAGCCAGGCTGCTGCTCCCCTGCCCAGGGAAGGAGGTGATGTGCTGTGCTCTGTCCCTTTGGTCTGCTCTGAGTCCCAGAAGTGGGATTTGTACCCATGTCGGAGCTGATGAGGCTGAGGCTGGCGAGATAGCTCAGTGGACTAAGCATCTGCTTAGGCAAGTACAGGGACTGGGGCTCAATCCCTGGTACCACATGCTGCACTGGCCCTGCCCCTAAGTGCACTGAGCTGGCCACCGAGTCTAGGCATGGTGGCTAATGCCTGTAATCCCAGTGCTGGGGAGGCTGAAAACAGGAGGATCACTACAAGTGGGAGCTACGTAGTGAGACCCTGTAAAATAGATAAATTAAAAAAAAATCTACACAGCTAAGCATAATGGCACATGCCCATGCTTCCAGCAGTTGGGAAGCTGAGGCAGGAAGACCGCCAAGAGCCCAAGGCCATCCTGGGCTACTTAGCAAAACCCTGTTAAAAAAAAGAAAAAGAAAAAGAATCTGTTACTTAACATAATGATGTGAATTTTCCACATGACCATTACCATTCATTGTCCTACCTCAAACCCCCAGGTAGCTGTACTCTTCCAGTTTCCACTTGTGTACAATGTAAAGCCAAACGTTTCAGATAGAGGAGCTGAAGCAGATGCTTAGCATTATGTACAGGAATCATAAAATCATTAACTATTACTTCATTTACAAACTGCAATGGTGTATTTTTATTTTTGTTAGGCTTTTAAAAGACTCCAAGAACATAAAATTAGGTAGTTTCTGGGCTCCCTCTTCTTTGTTTGTATTAGTAGTTTGGATAATTGCACACGAGTTTCTATTTAACAAGGTTACCCTCCATGTGGCTTGGGTTTATTGCCGCACACTGAGTCACAGAGACAGAAGCTCGTAGGCAGGATGTGCAGACAGGGAAGCTCTAGGACCTAGAACATCGGGAACCTGTTTTGGCCCCGTGTTAAAGGACACTATGTACTTAAATTCATGTTAAATAAATAAAAGGTGTTCAACAAGTGACTAGCGCAGTGTTTGAGAATGCCAAAGTTTCTGAGTGCCTAGCATTGATTTTATTTTAAAGCCCTTTCCTCATTGGCCCAATTATTTATGAAGCAAAATGTCTACTTTGATAAGAAGGAGGATGGGAGACAAAATACAAGTTTTAGCTGCTGGACAGAGATTGGCAGTTGGGGGCAGGGGGCTGAGCTGCCCCGAGAGCTGGTTCTGGGGAGCTGTTTGCCTTGGGGTGGGGAGGAGATTGCACACAGAGGTAATTGGGCCTTGGTTACCCCTCTAGGACCACCAGCGGGTAATACTCTCAGTTCTGCCTCCTTGTCCAGTGCTTTATAGCTTACAAAATGCTTTCCTTTACATGTTTCCATTGACATTTTTCAAAAAGTCAGTGGGAACTGGGTGTGGTGGTTCATGTCTGTAATCCCAGCTCTCTTAAGAGGCTGAGGCAGAAGCATCTATGCAAGGGCATCCCCAAGCCTGGATACTGAATTTGAGGCCAGCCTGAGCTACATGGGGAAGACTGTGTCTCACAAAACCAAACTAAACCACCAGGACCACCCCCACCAAAACCCCAAAAAGCAGCGGCATTGTATCAATTAGAAAGTGGCTGCTGAGGCAGAGCTCGAGTTTTGAAATCTGCAGTTTCCAACTTGAGGCCAAGGGTTTAAAAACAAGCAAAAACTGCACCATAGCTGAGTCACTTAAGAAAAACAAAGGCTCCTACTAAGTACTTCAAAGATGTATTCTCCCCCTGCCCCGATCTGTGTGTATTTGTCAACTTTAAAGGAGCAAGAAGCTGAGTGACCCCTTGATTTTGGACTGTAGGACAGCGGTCAGTCCAGGTCAGTGTGTTAAGACACAAAGAAACACTGTGCTGTCCACTGGGCTGTCCCCTCCCGTGGGGCAGGATGCTGATCTTGTGACTACCCCAGGGCAGGCTGGCGGGACCTGGGCTGGGCCGTGGGGGACAGTTTTCCAAGAACAGCAGCTCTGTGCCAGGAAGTGTGGGGTCCTCTGCTCCCTGAGGAGTGGGGCTTCGGCTCCTGTCTCTGACCTGGCTGTGCGTCCTCTCCCTCAGCACAATGAAGGACAGATGTGGGCAGCTCTGTCATGGAGGGCCCAGTGGGTAGGTCCTGTCCTCCGGGCCCAGTGTCTTCGTTTTGGAGCTGCTTGCCTGTTGCAGGTGTTAAAGCAAGAACGCAACACAAAGCACCTCGCACAGGCTCAGACCAAACTGTGAAATTGGGGCTGCTACATTAACTGTACCCAGCTGGCTGTGCCTGCACCGCCGTCGAGAAGCACTCCAGAAGTCGGACACGGCCACTAGGATCGTGGGCAGCTGACACGACCATGCTCCGGGTGATTAGGCGGCTGCATTTAGTCTCCTGCTTAGCAGGAAAGTCAGAGTTCAGGAGGAAGCCAGGCCCCTCCGTCAGGCGTGGATCTCGCCCTGTGTGCCGCGGTCCTGACAGCGTCCACCATGGGATGGAGCCGATGCGATGGATTCCCACAGTTGTCTCTGGGCTTTTCGAGCAATTGGTGCTGAGGTAAAGAGCGACAGCCTGCCTCGCCCCCTCCTGTGGCCAGGAGTTCCCCATTGCTTGCACTGGCATCCAAGGAGGGAATGTTACTTCCAAAGGCAACTCAGGGAGGCGAACCTTTGTGCCCTCCCTTTGTGGAAGCCAGGGCCCTCATTCTGTGGTCTGTGCAGGGGGGATGAGGCTGCAGAGGGGGGACCCACAGGGCACTGTGGTGGTGACAGAGTTGAAAGCCGCACAGATGGCTCAACCTTGCCTTGTGCCCCGTTTTCCCTCCCCATGCATGGGGTTCAACAGGGTAAAGAGGTCCAGGGCTCCCTGCCGCAGCCCGCCCATTTGGCATCAGGTCAGCCTCGGTGTCAGTGCCAAGTCTGCGCAGGCGTCTGTGTCGGGTGGAGCTCCGCCTTCCTGAGATGCGTGGAGCCTGATGTCTGCTCCAGCAGGGAAGGAGGGCTCCTAGAGGGCAGAAGCCAAGAGCAGGTGGCAGCCCTGGCAGTGGCCTTTGGGGGTTGGGTGTCCTGTCACAGTTTCGTGTCATCATTTTTTCTAGCATAGGTCAATGGAAGGGAGCCGGGGGCTTTCAAACTGGGACTGGTGACACAGAGCTGGGGTTTTGGAAGCCTAGGCAGGCGATGTAGGGGAAATTGTAAGAACACTTTCGTTTTAACTTAGCATTATAGTTGTCCTTTTAAGAAAAGTGGACTTTTGCACCTCCAACATGTTCTGCTGTAAGGAATATATACTCTTTTATATGTACAGAATTTAGGAAAGAGCCTCAGGACACTTGGGGACACCCTGGGAATTTCTCCCTAATGCAGGGAAATGGATGAGAAGCAGGAGGTGGAATCCCAGGTTAAGGAGGGACCTTGCAGGTCGGGACTGTGACCCTTCATGAGGTGACACACACTTGTTTACTGTGGCCACTCAGGAACCAACGGGTTCAGGGCAGGCCCTCCATGCAGTTGCATTATTGCCTATAGCCCTGGAGTCTGAGGTGACCTGTTTTGAAGCACCTAGTTTTGCTCTTGTGTGTACTGACTAGTGTCCCCTTCCCAGCATATGTCCATATGTCCACTTGGAAACTCAGGATATGACATAAGGTCTCGGTGGATGCCATTTGTTAGGTCAAGGTTGTAGTGGATTAGGGTGTTCTTAAGTTCAATGCCTGGTATACTCCTGCTCAGCCACGCAAGTACACAAAACAGAGAACAGATGACAGGGATGGGGACTGGAGTGACAGGCTCACACCCAGAGCATGCCCAGGAGCCTGGCACCACTAGCCCTGGAAGAAGCAAGGAAGGAAGACCCTCAGGAGGCAAAGACCTCCAAAAGGTCACATCACCTCCTGAAGGTGCCAGGCGGGGGCTCAAGCCTTTGGATGACATCCCAGATCTCACCAGAGCAGGCCTTAGGCTGGCCTTGGGGGCTAAATCCCTAACCTTTCAGCCAGACACTTCAGGCTCTTCCAGTGTTTCTTCATGGTTGTGGAGCATCTCAGGATATGCTCTAGCCCAACAGCTCTGGGAACTTGCTAGGAAGGCAATTCGGGCTGCAAACCTGGTGCTGTGTGCCCAGGGCAGCCCAGTCTGTTGGAACAGCCCTGGGTCGGGTTGAGGTACAAGTCTCTAGTTCAGTTTGGTAATAGCCCCTTCTTAGACAAAGGCCCAAGGGCTGGAGCTGTACTGTACCTTTTGAAAGATGTGAACAGTGCCTGGAGCTTTGCTGAAGGTTTTTTTGTTTGTTTGTTTTTTGTTTTTCTGGCTCAGGATGCCTGAAGGGCAGGCCTGGAAAAGCATGTGGATCTGGGGATCGAACCACAGTGTCCCGAGCCTTAGTGCTTTTGCTTAAGCAGGCACTGAAACAACTGAGCTAATGGGCAGGCGCCTGCCTGGAGCTTTTCTGATGAGCTGTTTTCATTTGACTTCAAAGCCCTTATTCTAGCACAAGGTGGGCTGGGCTCCCAGGAGCCTCCGCAGCCCTTTCTCCGTCCCTGGCCACGCCGTCTGTGGATGCCTAGACTCAGTTCCCGTGCGTTCTGTGCACTGTAGCCTTCCCATCATCCTCCAGCCTTCCCGACGTCCTCCGTCTGGTGTTCCTGCGTCTCTGTCCTCCTGAAGTGTTTTCTATTTTTATCTATTTTAAGGTCTTCACACTTTTTCAAGCATTCAAATAGATTTGTTGAAAGCTTTCTGCCTCCTGCCAAGGCCTGGGTGTGTGGGTGTGTGGGTATGGGGGTCCCCGGGGAGGAGGCCCTGTCACCAGGCATCTCAGCTTCTGCCATGGGAGACTGGCAGGAAAAAGGCAAGCACACACCTCCAAGGAAGACACGCTGGAGGGAGCTGGGAGAGTCGGGCTGGAGTGTGACCGGGAGGGTGTGTTAGATGGCATGGTCCAGAAAGGAAGCGGGAAGCTATGTGAGGCGCCGGGTGCTGTGGGCTTGGCAGGTGGGTAGGAGGAGGAAGGCTGGCAGCCACGGGAGCTGTGGCCAGAGGGGGGTGACACCGACCAACCACCAAGAGCTCTTGCTCTCTTAGAAGTGGCTCAGTGCTCCGCTGCCACCAGGGAGCAGTGTGTGTGGCTTCCCTGTTAATGTCCTGCTGATGGCTGTGTAGAGCAGAAGCACAGAGAGATGCAGGTGCAGGGAGACATTGGGAGCCTTATGTCCCCTCCCCCAGAGCCTCCTGAGATGCGGGTTGGGAGGAGATGGCTAGGGCCAGCCACCCTGGGGCTCAAGGCCAAGTGAGACTCAGGAATAAGCCCAAGATGGATGGAAGACTGTAGGAGAGGTGCCCTGGACCTGCTGGATGCTGATGCGGGCCATGGCGGTGGGCAGCCATGGGTCCCCAGGGAGGCTGCAGCCGAGTTCTGCAGACGGTGCTTGAGGAGGGCTGGGAGGAGACCAGAGAGCCCCTGCAGGGTCCAGCAACAGATGCTGGCAACTCAGACCGTGGTGGTGGTGATAGGAGAAGGAGGCGGACCGGCAGAGACCTGGGCCTGGTGGGCCGTGTCTGCAGATGGCGTGGGCATGGCAGGCAGGGCAGGCACTGGGGTGGGCCCTGGGTTTCCCTGTATGACTGACTGACAGCACTGCCATCCAGAGACAAGAGCTGGGTGGAGTATGATCCATTGTTCTGAGATTTTAAAAATGCTACCTAGAAGGAAACTGTACAACCTAAGATAGCGCTATTTTTTCCCTTTTATCTGTTTACTCCCCTAATATCTCATATATTTTTCTCCAGATAGCCTGAGAGGATGTATCTGTAGGCCTATAAATAATTTTTTGAAGGAAGAACTGCTCTCCATCTGCAACATGGAGAGCTGTGTTCAGGCTTAAGGATCACCCCAAGTCTCCCATTCATTTCTGGCCTATGCACCTTAAAACTCTTAATATTACTTAAAGTACATGTGGAACATAGCAGTTTCTGAAAGCAGAAGCCCCAAATCAGATTTCATTCATTTGAGGATAATTTTTTTGGACCGGGCAGATAGCTCAGTGGTCTAAGCACCTGCCTGGCAAGCAAAAGGGTTCGATCCCTGGTACCACGCGCCATAATGGCCACCAAAACTGGGCGTGGTGGCGCACACTTGTAATCCCAGTGCTGGGGAGGCTGAGGCAAGAAGGTCACTATGAGTCTGAGCTATGTAGGGAGACCTTTTACCAAATAAATAAGACTTTTTAAAAATGATAAAGGTAACTTTTATTTAAAAATATTCTTGCATAAGGTTATTAGATGTTTCCAACCACTTCCCAGTTCAATCCTGCGAGTATTTGTAAGTGATTGTCAGCTGCTGACGTCTGTGCCAGCTCAAATGTGGGGGGCGATCTGTTCTGTGAGCAAGAGAGCTACCCTCAGGTACCCGTGCAGCTTGAGCACTGTGGTGAGTGACCCACACCTGGGCACAGGGGTTCGTTCTTGCCCTAGGTTCAGAGTACAGCTAGCTGGATGTGGTTTCGGTACCACCAGTGCTGGTTGCATCCTTCCTTGTTTCCTTGGTAGCTTTTTGTAATGAGACCACTTACTGCACACACCACTCTCTGAGTTGAGGGAGCCGCACAGAAATCAGCTCACATCCCAAATCTACCTTTTCCTGGGTCTGTGGCTTTAGATGAGGGCCTTCATCTCCTTGAGTCTCAGTTATCATCACTGGGGACAATAATGTTTAGTAGTCACACACCTCGAGGCAGGACTGCAAGCAGCACGCCCCAGGATCTCTGTAACGCCCCCCTCACAGCACCAGGATTGAGAATCTCACTAAGTGTCTGATGTGATTATTAAATCCGGGCGTGTCTTCTGGTTCTTTATAGCTTTTGCCACATAAATGAGGAGATTGAACTTGAGAGTTTGCTTTTCCCCTCTAGCGCTGGACTCTGAAGCTCGGACCCTTGCCCCTCTCTCTGCCCTGCTGCCTGTTGGTGTGTGTAATATTTTCCCTAACGTTTTGGGACTTCCCAGGCGACGCTGGCTCAGCCTTAGCATCCGGGGGCGGCGGCTCTTGATGCTTGCGCCCTTGAGGCTGTTACTGCCTGAGAACGTACCCTGGTGTTCTGACCCAACCTGCGATTGCCTGAGCCCTGTCAGGGAAAAGGTGTTGTGTGTTCACAGCGATGAAAACAGGTTTTAAAATCTGAATCTGTTCATTACAAACACAAGTAAAACAATTGCGGCCAGGCAGGTTGGAGGCAGTGGGAATGATGTATTGCCTTCCAGTCATCAAACGAGCAGGACTGAGCAGGATTTCACGGAGCTGGAAAGAATTTAGCCTGCAGAGCTTAGGAAAGAGGTGTGACATTTGTTCTGCGGAACTTCAGTTCTTTTAGAGCCAAAAAAGTTAAAGCCAAGGTAGAAGTATAAGGGAATGAATATGAAACACGCAGGCTGGTGAAATCTGGTGAAGAAGAAATATTTACATGGGAGTTCATCATTGATTTTTATATTGTTGCAAATTGGTACCAGATGCCTGCTTTTCAGACAGACTCCCAGGCTCATCGGAGAGGGTGAGTTGGACAACAAATCGCTCTGCTGCTTGGAAAGCTGACTGGTATTTTAGTAGTTTGGTTCATACCACCCTCAATGCGTCCGTCCGATCTCGTCAAAGAGGGAAAGAACACACGCTGCAAGTCTAGCAAACAGGACTTTTCTAAATATCAATTAACGGAAGATGCCCAAGGGAGGAAGTCTCTGGTTTCCTTTTATAACCCTGGCACAAGTAATTGAGGTGACATTTTGTTAGCTTTGGCGTCTCCCGCTTGTACTGGGAGTTAGTTCAGCTGTGTACAGCCACAACCAGAGCTCGACACCCCCTTTCCACTCCAAGCTCAGGGCAGGGGAGAAACAGAGCGTCTCTGTCTGGCTGTGGGGCCTCTTGTGGGCTCCACGCGGCAGGGTCCCAAAATCACAGTGTGGCAGACCACACTTTCCCCTAAGGGTAAAATCATTTTGCTGTGAGGTGTAGGTTTGGTTTTAACAGTGTTTCCTGCCCTAGTGGCTGCTTTTTCGGCTGGCATTCAGATGCCTCATAAAGTAAGTTTGGAATGGGCTGACACCTCTGCCTTTCCTGGAGTGCTTTCCAGAGTGCCGCCTGGTGAGCTGATGGTCCCCGGAAGCCAGCAGAGGGACGTCTGGATGAGCGGGAAGGCCCACACTTTGCTGACTCAGGACCTGGGGCACTGTCAGATTTGGTGAGAAGAGCGTGGGCCTGGAGCCTGGAGGCTGGTGTGAGCGGAGCGAGGCGCTGGGGGAGACATGGGCCCTCCAGAAGGTCCTGCGGCCCCCAGGCAGGCCCTGGCACTGCCCACTGGGAAGGTCTGCCATGTCTGCGTGACTTGACCGCTCCGTTTTAAGTCCCTGAGCATGGTTCTGTCAGACGCTGTTCCAGAGTTTGTCTGCCCGTCCACCCGCAGAAGTCTATCTTGATTGCAGGTTTCACCCAGCGTGAATGAAGGGACATTTGTGTGCCTTGGACAGAAAGGATCAGAACTCTTGTTCCCGTGCTCTGCACCGATACTGGCCAAGGCTTCTGGGCAGTGGGTAGGGCACCCACAGGCAACAGGGCGCCAGGAGGGGTTAAGTGCCTTTGACCTTTCCTCTCTACAGCCTGTCCTCCAACCTGGGCCACCTCCACATTAAGGGTGGTGAATTTGTATACTGACAGTTTTAGTTACGTAATCAGTTTTCCTTATTTATAGTAGCTTGCTTTATACGGTTGGCATAGACATGGAATTAGGGAAAGTGGAGCCATTGTTCCTAAGATAAACTCTTTTTTGGTACTGGGCATTGAACACAGGACCTTGTGCTTGCCAGGCAGGGGCTTATGCCGCTGAGCTATCCCCAGCTCCTGGAATGCTCACACTATACAGTGAGCATTTGAATTTTAAACATTTACCACAGAAGACACTGCCATTAACCACCCACAGAATGCACTATCTCCTGATTTTTGCCACTTTCTCTGCAGTTCTGGAAGTCCTGTCGCCTGAGTGTCTTCCCAGGGTGTGATTTAAAAAAATACAGTGAATACTGCTACTGAGAGCATGCTAAGGAAACCATTTCAGAAAGTGGCAAGAACAAGGGAGTATTGTGAGCGGAGATGAATGCCGGTGTGTGTTTTACTGTAAGGATTTTAAAAATAATATCATTCACCCTGGGGTTGGTTTTTTTTGCCATTTAATATTTGGTACAGTATCTGGCATGGCATGCAGGACTGGGGATTGAACCCCGGTCCCTGCATTTGCCGAGCAGGCACTTAGTCTGCTGAGCTATCTCGCTGGCCCCCACCCTAGTTTTTTATCACAGCGCATAGGAGGTGAGGTTCCGGTAAGCCTCCAGGTGCAGCATTTTCATCATTCAGTCAGAACACACCTTTGCTCTTCTGTGTTTGGTTTATAGAGCCCCTATTTCATACACGCTCTGGCATCACGGTTGGACTCACAGCACTGAAACTGAAACGTACACCTGAATAAAATTCCTCTTACAGGATTTCTTTTTCCTTTTTGCTACCCACAAAGAAAATATTTTTTGGTAGTCGGCGTTGGCAGTAGACAGTGATCACCTTCCCCGTGGGGAGCTGGTACGTGTACACTACACACCTCCTTCCCTCCCACCTCTGTCACTCCAGCTCTTGATCCTGTCCCGATGAAGGGAGGGTGCTTCTGCTTCCTGTTACCTGTCTTGTTTTCCCCTTTGTCTCTCCTTTGGGTTTCTCATATAGGAGAAACTATGTGCTATTTAAGCTCATCTCTCGTGGATTCTGTTCTGTTATGCATTTCTCTTCTGTCCCTGTAGCCTATCTGGGCTCTGGAACTCTGAGGCAATGCTTTGGCACTATCTTAAACAGTGAAATTGCCAAATGGAAAGAAGATATGGTTCAAAGTGCCACAAAAAGGGCACGCACTTACAATAGGAGCTGGAGCAAGGAGGCGTGGCATGGCCCCCTTGTGTGTTGGTGACTCGGACTCTGTAGCACCTTGCACGTGCATAGGACAGTGTCCTGGACATTGATTTAGGGGTTATAGGTAAACTTCAGCATGTGGACAGGTTTGCACATACAGAATCTGTGAACAGTGAGGACCCCGGGGTATGGCATTTTTTTCAGGTATTTATTAAGCTTCCTGGAGAGCCAGGTGTAGTGGTGCACGACTGTGATCCCAGCACTTGGGAGGCTGAGGCAGGAGGTTCAAGTCCTGTCTGGGCTACATAGTGAGACCCTGCCTCACAAGAAGCTTGCTGGGGGCTTCCCTATCGCACTGGGGAGGAGCGGTCCTGGAGCCCAGCCTTCCTTTCACAAAAGCTTGCCTCACTTAGTCTGGTTGTTTCTCGTGGTACCCCTGAGGTGGGAAGGATGGCGCTGACCTCGTTATGGGCAGGAACAGCAGGAGTCTGTTCAGTTGCTCAGGGTCAGGCACCGCGAATGAGGAGATGGCTTCCCTGCGCTGCCTACTCTTTCCCTGCTGTGAGATGAGTCTTTGTAGATGGTAGGATTTCAGCAATGGGGTTGGAGTGCAAGAACGCTTTGAGGTCGTCTGGAGGCAGCGCGACTGAGATGAGAAGCCGCGCAGCACCGTGGTGAAGTGTGTCAGGGCTGGGGCCAGGCTTCTAGGTTTGAATCTTGCCTTTGTTGCTCCCTACTTGTTAAGAGTTTGTGTCTAGGTGTCCCCACAAAGCCTCGAGCAGTCATGGGGACGGGCTTCTCCAGTCTGTGACTGACTGACCGTCCAGTGCTGGATTGGAGGTGGGAGTGCTCACCCGCCCTGGGGTGGGCAGCCTGCATCCGAGGGGCCCGCTCTCCCTCCTTCCTCCGCTTTTGCTCTTGCTGCTTTTGTGTCTTCTGCTGTTGCCATGAAGTGATGCCCCTCACCACACCACCGTGCCTCGGAGCCAGCTGATTATGGACTGAACCCTCCACGAAGTGAGCTAAATAAACCCATCCTTCCCTAATTTTGGGTGTCAGCTATCTTGTCCCAACAGTGAGAGAAAAGTAGCTAACGCACTGTGCATGGGCCTGTGGGTGATTAGAATAAAGTAAGACCTTTCTGGCTCCTGGTTCTTTTAAGTAAAATGAATGAACCTAGTGATGAACGCAGCGTGCGGCGTGGGCCTGAGCCCTGAGTGAGTTAATCCGGACTGAGCACAGAGGTCTCGCCAGCACCCCATGGACCATGTGTGGATTAGCCATGGCCGTCGCTCAGAGAGTCCTTGGGCAGTGTGTGTGCAGTTCCCTGATGGCTGGAATAATGAGGGACTCAGGGTAGGTGGAAGTCATCACTTAGCCCGCGGCCAAGAAAGGACTTTGTCATTTTCCATTTGGGTTACATAATTTGGGCCTGGAGAGTCTGTTTTAGAGCTTTACCCAATTTGACTGTCAGCAGATTAAACCTGTGTCATTTTTGATGAGTGGACATCAAATCTGATGAGCAAATGTTAGCGGCACCTGCTGGGCTCAGTAGGCCCTGCCGCGAGCTATGGGTATTTAAGTAAGGGAAGACCAGGATGGGAAGCAGCACAGGCAGTGTCGTTAGTCACAGGAGGAGGACATTTCTGTGCAGCCCCAAGCCCACACTTCTATAGCTGCTTAAATATATCTGAACCTGCCAGTTTCCACCCTCCCTCTGCTACCCAGCCTCTGCTCAGTTGAGAGCAGTCATGGGATCCATGGGATAAGGAGGACAGAGCCACCTTGTGTGTGGGTCCCCGGGCTGATTTCTGCTGTGGACACAAACAGACCTCAGGCAGCAGGCCCCTCACTTGGTGTCCTGCACTTGGTGTCACCAACAGGAGATAATTACAGAGGACGTGCTTCTTTGCTGCCTCTGCATACCGTGGCACATCAATGGCTTGGGAAGCAGCAGGCTTCTTCTTTCTTCTGGTCTCCCATTGTTTAGTTGGGGACAAGTAAATGTTTCTCTTTACTTTCGTAGAGATGGACTCTCAGACCCTGCCAGTCTGAGGGACAGGATGGAGGCTTCCTGCTACTTCCCTCCATGAAACTGCAAACCTAAGTTTACATTTGCCCTGTTTTCTGCTAGAAAACTTCACCCTTAAACTAATTAATAGAATGCACTCTATTAGTATATTATTTGCGCTCTCCTTAAATAACAATGCACTTGCCGAAGTGTTCTTTTTAGAAAATCCTATTTCCTTGAGCGGAAAGGACCCCTTTCCTATAAGTAGGTATTCTGTGACACGTTTTTAAGGAGACTTTGTGCCCTCGGTAGGTTTTCCACTGTAGATGCCTTTTATCAGGGAGCAAGTGATTTTTCCCTCTGTGTCTGTTCTTGGTGACACCCAGGGCAATGGTACAAGATCCACTGATAGACGAGTGCAGTCAGGTGATTCCCAGCGTGAGCTCAAGGAAGACATCTGTTTGTGTTTAAAAAAATAAATAATTAACACACACCCCTAAACGAAAGGTGGCTGCCTTTGTCAGCAAGATTACAGCTCTTCTGCTGTGGCACAGGATCTTCCCGTTTGTCCCAAGAGAATTTTTTTTTTTTTTTGTCATTTTGTCTAAAGATAAAAATTTAAGTAGAGAAAATGATAAAGCTTGATTTTTTTTTTTCTTCCTTAAAAAATACACTAACAAGTTACACAGTTGCGGTATCTTTTAGTGGCTCTTGAGCTCTCATTTTTTGGCAGAATCAGGAGGTGGCTTATCTAGGGCCGCTTTGAAAGATCCTGAGCAAGATAAAAATTAACGCAAGCCAGAAGTCTTAAAAGAGAGGCTGTTTTTCAAAACAGCTGTTTTGGTGGGTGATGGGTTTTGAAGGCTTAGAAATGGGAAGGCACAGGCAGGTCCTGTGCCCTGGGGCAGAGCTGAGCCTGTGGGCTCCCCAGGCTCCATTGACGCCTTGGAGGGGCTGAAAATGTTGCTCCTGTTTGAAGTGAGGACGGCAGGTCAGACCCTGTAAGGGCCTTGGGTCATTCCTCTCAAACTTGTGACGAGGGCTATGTGTGCTGTGTGGTCTTTATTCTCTGCTAAGACTCTTTTGCTGGAGAAGGCTCCTGACACTGCGGCGGGCCATCGTGGCAATGTCTACAGCCCCAGCTCCTCAGGAGGCTGAGGCAGGGGGCTCCCGTAAGCACAGGCCTGTGGAGTCAGCCCAGACAACGCAGCAAGACTCGATCTCAGAGACAGTAAAGACTGAGCTGTGGACTGTGGGGTTTTTTTTAATCACTTGAAACTTCTGCGAATGGGCCGAAGAATTGGGTGAGTGGTAGATCCCTTCCCTAGCCTGTGGAGGCCTTCAGTTTGATCCCTGGCACCAGAACACGTCAACGAAGGGGTAAAGAACAACTTTTCTGTTGTGTCTCACCTGTTTTCCCCAAAACCACTTCAGTGATGCTCCAGGTGGGGTGCTGTGTCCCAGGGGGGTGTAACTAAATCATAATCATGTTAAAATGAATGGCAGTCAAAAAATAATAAGCCGAAAAAATACTTGTAATCCCATCAACACTCGGTTTGGGAGAACCTGCTGCCTCGGTGGGCGCTGCCGTCCCCCACTGTCCATGTGTCCCACGTTTCTCCTGCTGCTGCTCTGTGCCAGGCCCTGAACGGGGCACGCGAGCTGTGCTGGCACTGACTACTGAGTGCTGACACATTTATGTGCCGGTGTGTGCCTGTGCCTGTCTCTCTGCAGCTTGCTTTAACCCTGCCTTTTAATTTACTTATTACTTACAGCCGTAAAGGACCAATTCTGGCAGGGCAGTGCTTGGGACTGAGACCAGGGCCTGGTGAATGCTGGCTTCACGCTCTGCTCCTGAGGTACACTTTGGTTTTGAACACATTCTTATTTTTTAAAAAAAGTTTATGTATTTGGTACAGGGTCTCACTACACAGGTCAGACTCATAGTGATCCTCCTATTTTCAGCCTCCCCAGGGCTGGGATTATAGGCGTGCACCACCAGAGTGATGGTCCACCCTCACTGCCACCATGAATAATTGAAACTTGGAAAATATGGAAAAATGTGTAAGTTTTACCGACCATCATTCAGCGATGTTGACGTGTGCTGTCCTGTAGTGTTGGGTACATTCGTGTTGTACTGCAGTCAAGACCCACAGCTGTTTTCTGTCACAAAGCTGAAGCTCCACACCCCCTAACAACTTACCTCACTTCACTTAGTGGCTTTCGAGGGTGTCCTTGCCCTAGCTTGCGTCAAAATGTGCTCGCCGTCATGGGTGTGCATGCAGCGGCAGCGGCCCTACCCTTGTCTGGCCCCTTTCCACCTTCTGGATGCAAACCCCCTGATGACCATGAGTTGCAAAGGGAACAGAAGGCTGCTTCGAGTACCGTGATTCCTTCCTGGTGCCCCAGCGCTCATGTTTCCAGGAAAATGAGATTTCTTCTGTTGGAAAGCAGCAGTGGTGGAGTGTGTGTGTGTGTGCGTGCACGCGCTCGCGTGTGTCAGCAGTTGTGGTACTTCGTCACAGCCTTGTAGCTTTTAGTATTTTCTCTTCCTTGCTTTCTTACCTGTTATGCTCTGATTTTGCCCTGTGATGAAACTCAGGCCTTCGAACTAAGCTGCATCCTGAGTCCTCCTTTTTATTTTGAGATAGGACCTCTCTTTATTTTGAGATAGTTATGTTACCCAGACTGCTTTCAAACTTGCAGTCCTCCTGCTTCAGCCCTTCCATCACTTTTTAAGGACTTTTTTTTCTTTGATATACAAAACAGATTTATGTACCTGCTCCCAGGTACACTGAGCTGACACCCCTGAGGTGGGGTGTTGTGGCACACACCTATAATCCCAGTGCTGGGGAGACTGAAAACAGGAGGATCACTGCGAGTCCGAGCTGCGTAGTGAGACCCTGTACCAAACACATTTATAGATAAATAAATAAGTCATATAGGGAGAAAAAATTGGAGAGATTGAGTTTATCCATAAGTGTACCACCCAGAGATAGTTAATATTTTAGGTTAGGACTGTGACCTCATGGATGGATTAGGTTCTACCAGAGGTGTGTGTGTGTATGTGAGAGGCTGGGCTGCAGGGACTTCTGGGTACATTTCCTTTTGTCAGAAGCCTGCACACTGTGAAGATGCTCATTATTGAGTTGGTTCTGCATGTGGTTGAGTAGCTGTACCGAGCTGCCTTCCTAGGAGAGTGCTGAGTTCTCGCCCCTTGCCAGAGGTCCGGGTGTCCTGTGTACCCATGCTGTGCATGATTTCTCTGTCATAGAGGAGTTGGAGGGAGCCCCCCATTTCCTAGTAAAGCAAACCAGGAGTCCCAGCGTGTTCTGAATGACTGCGCCAGTGTGGGGCAGCGGGGGTGGCACTGCTGGAAATAGAAACCACATCCCTCGCTCACTGCCTTGTGCCGCATTACCTGGATGCCACGGTCCTGAGATGGCATCAGCGGAAGGCATTCCCCTCATCTCCTGGGTCTGTGTATTAATACCTTTATATTTGCTTAACCCTGATTTCAACTCTGCATCTTTGGCTTTTTTTTTTTTTTTTTTTTTTAGAATGAAATCTTTCTAGGCTTCTTCTGGAGAATTCCTGAAGCTTTGTTCTTACTTGCCTGGAAACTAGCACGGCTACATCACACACCCCCGGATGTGCTGAAGGCCCTGGCCCCGAAGGCTGTCCTCGCTTCCCCGTGGAGAATCGGCAGGCTCCGGATGGTCCAGTGTGGACCAGTTTTTTCAAAAGCTGTTTGGAAATTCTGGGCCTGTTTTATTTACCAGATGTGGCTCCTTTTTTTATTAACTGCTCTAGCAGGGTTATTTAAAGTGTACTTCAAAGGGGCTAACAAGGTGCCTTCCATGTGGGGAGGGCATAGGTTAGATGGTATGGATTATAACTTGTGTGGTGCTAACTTGGTGCTAATTAGTTTCGAGGTTCTTGGGGTACTGAGTATTTTGGGTCATTGAGTCTTTCGGAAGGCAATTGTTGTGCACCTGGAATGAATTTGAGTCCCAGACCTAGGGAACCTGGCAAAGGAGGATGGGGTCTGGTGGAGTGGGGGAGCTGCAGCCTGTGTGTGATGCTGTGGGAAGAACATGGGCAGCCCTTTCTGAGGCACTTGCTGGAGCCCATGGGTACCCCCTTGGGGGTCTGGGGGGAGTTCTACCGCATTGGCGGGAAGGGGGCAACATTGGGTCATGGCCCCAGATTGGCATGGAAGGAGTATTTTGGGGCCAATATGGATTCCCACCCACCATCCATTCCCAGGCTTACGAGTAACCGCCAGCCAGGTATGGTAGTACACACCTGTAATGCCCTCACTCTGGGACACTAAGGCAGGAGGACTACAAGTTCAAGCCCAGGCTAGGGCACTTAAAAATCTTGGTGAGACCTTGCCTCAAAAAGGGGTGTTAGTGCTGGGAATATACCTTGGTGTAGTCCCTGTTGGAAGCCGTGCAAAGGCCCTGGGTTCAGTCCCCAGTTCCATGAACAAACAGACCCAATGGGCAGGTTCCTGTACACACTGGAAGCTGGGCTGATGCCTTCCAGGGAAGCACTAGCATCTATGAGCAGGACTGGGCAATGGGCTCTGGCTGCTGAGACCCATGGCAGGACAACACCACAGCCCTGGGCAGCTGATGGGACTGATGGCGAGTTTGTCCCCCAGAGCTTAGGAAACAGGAGTGGAATTTGTACATCTGTGTCCACCGTGGCAGGACTCACCTTGACCAAGAAATGGAAAGAATCCAGGTGTCCACCAAGGAATGAACAAAATGAGGTGTATGTTTGCTTTGTGCTCTCATTTGGCCTTGGGGAGGAAGGGGTGCTGCTATAGGTGTATTATCCTAAGACACTTGGACAAGGAGCAAAGCTGGGCCCAGGTCAGGGCTGGAGGAAGCCTTCTGACCACCCTTCCAACCTGTTGGGCCCTTTCCTGGGATCCGCACCTCAGGGACCCTGCAGTTGGTTCAGTTATCAGTGACCCATTGCTTCCAGTGGACCCTGGTCACCTGAGACCTGACCCAGTGACGTGACGTGGAACCCCGGCTTCTCTGCCTAAAAAGTAAAGTGAGCTTGCACAGGCACAGTGCCAGTGTCCTTTCAAACCCAAGCCCTCAGGCCTTAGGCAGGACCCCAGAAGCAGTGCCCCTCGGGCTCGCGGCTTTGTTCAGCAGCCAAGTCGTTCCTCTTCACTGGGGAAAGCAATTTATCCTTTGGTAACTTTCACTTGAGAAACTTACTTTTGCAATTGTTTGAAAGCTAGAAGAGCTGCCCTTCCAGCGTGGCAGAAGCTTTGTGGCTCTGCAGTACTTGGAATCCTGAGTTTCTCCATCTATAAAGCAGGGGTCGGAGATGTTAACGAGGCCATTAGTGTGACCCTGGTGCTCGTTATTCCCAAAAGACATACAGATACACTCAGGGCCTGCTGGCTCTTGCTCCCTCCTGATGTCCTCCTTTTTTTAAGGTAGATTCTTTTTTTTTGGTATCGGGAATTGAACTTCTGGCCCTATGCTTGCCAGCCTGGCACTTTGCCACTGAGCTAGATCTCCAGCTCCTGATGTCCTTCCGGTGAGCCTGCGCACTCTGTGGACAGTCTGATGGCGCACAGAATCGAGTCCCCTTCCTTGCCCGCTGTCTTCTGGAGGTTTGGTGGCCAGATACTCCTGAGCCTTACCTGGGTCTGGGTCCCAAGGCCATGCCTCCAGGTGTCCTGCAGCATGTCGGTGGGCTTTGGGTCCGTTGTGCCCCATAGGCAGGAGCCAGGCTGCTGAGATCTGCTCCTAGAAGGGTAAGGCTTGGTGACGATGCAGGGCCAGGGAAGAGCTGCTCCCCCAGGCACAGGTCAGCACCGCAGTGTGCCTTGCATGCCCTGCCTAGGGCCTGAGGGCTTGGGTTTGAAAGGACACTGGCAAAGTCCACACCAAGCAGGGCCCAAGGACCGAGCAGAGGGGCTGCTCTGCTTTGGAAAGGTTACTAGGCTGTCTTAGCCCCTTTCCATAACATTGGCTGGAGGGCTTGGCAGAGTGTATTGGATCCCTTACAGGGTTCAGGTGCCATTGTGGTGGTGGGTGTCACAGGCCTCGGGCCTTCCCATGATATCCATTGTCCTCTCTGTTTCTTGGTGAAGCTTTAGAGTCCACTCTTTGACCCTCTTTTGGTAAGACATGGTGGTGTTTGTTCTGTGATTTTAGGAATTGACTCATTTTTTAGAGGGGCCTTGTCCCTGCTGTGGTGATTATCACCTCCGAGCTCTTCCACAAGGCTCTACCACGCCTCCTAATCCTGGCCCCATAGAGAGACAAGTTCTGGAGATGCTCGCAGTGCACCCTACTGACACTGGGATTTAGAGTTCTTGCGGCTCCCTCCGTCTCTCACACCTGCCACACCAGGCTGGGTGCGCTTGTATTCCCAGCTCTGGCTCATAGGTACTGACCCTAGTCTTGAAGCTGGCCTTGTCCTCTCTTCATACAGGGTCTTAAGCCACCGAGAATGGGCGCCAAGGCTTGGATTTCTTGACACTTTGAATCCCCAACACCTACAGCTGTGGATTTTAATGTTCGTGTGGTGGTAATGGTGACAAGGAAGACAGGGACAACTTGCAGTCACTCAGTTGCAGTTGGAGCTCGGATCCCACCCTCCCCCCAGGGCGACCCCTGTGGGCACTGTCCTCTGCATTACAGCAGTGGTTCCTAATCTCTTCTTGGGATCCTTTGATCTGTTTCAGAAAGGACAGGGATCGAGAGACATGGGTGCACATACATCTCATACCTGATTTTGAACGGTTGATGGAACCCTTAGGAGGTCCAGGCACCCCAGTTTGAGGAAAAAGATACCACCATTAAACCTGCCTGAGAAAGTCAATGGTGGTTGATTGCATTTATGTTTAGCCTGTTGCTTTCTGAAAACAGTGGATCCCACCTTCTCCCCGGTTGTTGAGAATGTATTGTTTTCCATGATGGCCATGTAGTGTTACCCCAAAGCCCTGGCACAAAGGCCCCTTTCAGACCCCCGAGGTAGACGCTGAGCCCATCAGGCAGTGCAGTCCACATTGCACCTTAGTGGCTGGTCCTATGGCTTAAGCATAGCGCTCTTGCTGTGCATTCACTTTGGGAATCTTTCTTGAGCAGTCTGGTAATTAGAACTGTGGTTGGTAGTTATGTATACAGTGAGGCAGATGCACTAATGATATACCTTCCGAAGGCTCCAAGTGAGCTGTTAAAAAATTAAACTGTCCTCCAGATGCCGACAGAGCAGCCCCGACAGGGTATTGTCTTTCGCTTGGGTGGCTGAGGGTACTGTGGGTTCCTCTTCTGAACACCAGCGCACCTTTAAAGAAAGGGAGTTATTCAAGCAAGGATGTCCTCCCGTGAGAGGGGTGAGCCCGGAGAGGTGGACGGGCATGGGGAGAGAAAGGCTCCGTGGGCTGGCTGTGGGTCCAGCAGGCTGCAGGGTCCGCACAAGTCAGGGGCTGGCCTGCTCTCCAGGGCTTGCCTGCTTCCGCAGGCTTCAGCTCTAACCTGGTGGCTGCTGCTAAAGCCACCCTGGAGAACAAAGGGATGAGCTTTAGAGAGCAATGGCCTGGCCCCTGGTTCTGTTCTCCACCATCCAGCTTTGACCTGAGCAGAGCTGCCAACCTTGTAGCCTTCGCATCTCTAGTGAAGAGACATTGAACAGCATCAGAAGTTTTCAAAGTGAATCTCGAGCTCAGAGGACCTCTTCAAAGGCTTTAGGAGTTCCACAAGTGGTATTTATTCTCCCTATGTGTTTTTTCCATTGCGTATTTTCTATATCCATATATTTTGTAAATCATATATCTTAGGAGTTTTATTAAGCTACGCTGCATGTGCAGTCTGTTTAAAGTACACTGTCAAGTGGTTTGTAGTGTATCCCCAAAGTTGTACAGCTACCACCCCCAGCTGATTCTGGGGAGACTCTGTCCGTGGTCATTAGTGGTCCCTCCTGTGCCCCCTCAGCTCCTGTCCTATGCGTCTGCGTGTCTGCTTCTGTCTCCATGGATTTGCCTCTTGTGGGTATTTCCCATCAACGGAACTGTACGCTGTGTGGTCTTCTGGGTTCGGCTGCTCTGGCTTGGAATAACATAGTCAGGATTCTTAGCGTACCGTATCAGTGCCTTGTTCCTTTTCGTGGAGAAATCACATTGCATTCTCTTCATCAGTGAGCTGTGGACATTGGGGCTTATTCATCTGCTGGCTCTCTGCGTAGTGTCCCTCTGAGCATCCGTGCATAGGTTTTTGTGTGGACGTAGTTTGCATGTCTTTTGGGTTATATTTAGGAGTAGAATTGTTGGTCCTTTGAGGTGTTCAACAGTATGAGGCATAACTCATAGATACGTGTTATATATAAAATGTCTGACCACATATGATACATTGTGTAATTATATTTTAAAGGTGCAATAAAATGGTAAAAATTATAGTGTCCCATATATACAGAGGACCTAACACGGCAATGACCTATGCATTGATTACTTAATTACGTACTAATTAACTTGTTCTCCCAGAGTAAGTACATTTTGTGCAATTATACTGAGCCTGCATCATCTATTATATCAAATTGGGTCCTGAGATATTTCAGATGGCTCCCCTAGGCACCCACTTATCTCTGTCAGTGGGAATTACATCCCTGCCCTACAACTAGAACTGAAAGAAACCAAGTAGATGTGGAGTGGACCTAGAGCTAGAGATGTCACTTGCGACGTCTGGATCAGGATGTTGCCTGCCTGGGAAGTGCAAGTCCTGAGTTCGATCCCTGGTACCGCCCAAAAAAAGATGTCAGGGCCACCACAATGTCATGGCTGAAGTCACTCAAAGCAATAGGGCTTCCAGAGCTGCCTGGGAAGATGGCAGGGGTGGTGGGGTGTGTTCGGAGTGCAGAGGAGTGTGCTGAGGGCCTGGATGGCAGGGTGTCTTCCTGCAATAATGTGAATAGCAAGAATGCAGTTATCCAGCCTAAGTAGATAGATTCCCATTTTTCTAAATGTGGCAGAGCTACCAAATGTGGGCCTGTCGGGTGGCTTCCCAGGGGAGGCTCCATGCTGAGGCCAGGATGGAGTGGGGAGCTGGTGGGGGAGGCGAGGGAGCTGCAGCCCATCTTTGCTTTGAAGTAGTGTTGGGCCGGCCAAGGATTGTCCGTCCCCACTCACCTTTGATAGAGGGAGTAGACACGGGTTTCCAAGGAGAAACAGGCATTCAATAAAGGCTTCCAGACAGAATCAGATAAGTCCGGCCCTGGTAGGAAACAGGCTAGACGAGAAAGAGGCATCAATCTTTGTTTCCCTAAGCTGCTGTTCAGTGTGGACCATGGTTAATCTGAAAGACTCATAGAAAATAAAGATTTATGAGACCCTATCAGTCTCACATTTGCTCTAAATAATCGCATGCTGTTTTGCAGCTGTCACAATCCATTTCTGCAGAGGGTCCTTCAGTACAGAGAAAGGTCAGGCTGGAACCCACAGAGACACCAGGGGGTGCCTTCGGTCCTTACTGGGAAGGCCCCTGAACACCGGCCTGGATATAGGCAGCCCTGCCTAGTTCCCCGCTGGCTCTAATTAAATTAGCTCCTGTTGACATCTGGCTTGCCTGGCTCTGCAGGAAGGGCGAGGCGTTGACCTCTGGGCAGGGTTTGGCCTTCTCCAGTCTTTGTGCAGCAAACCCCTTAAAGCTGGGGCAAAGGGCCCTCATTTTGCTTTCTAAGGAAAAATAAATGTGGAGGTGGCTCAGAAGTCCTTAGCGTATAAAGGCATTTTTCCAAAGCACCAGTCAGTCCATCCAAGGAAGAAAGAAGAGAATATTCACAAGGTGCACACCACTGTCAGACCTGGGGGCCTCCAGCTGAGTGCAGCTTGCCAGTATTCCCAGTAACTCTGGGAGGCTGAGGCAGGAGAATAGCAAGTTTGGGCCTAACCTGGGCAACGAAGACCCAGACTCCTAAAAGAATGTGTGGAGGGTGCTGGCGGGGGCTGTGTGCCTCCAGTCTCTCAGGAAGGGGCTCCTGGCCTCATGCAGCACTGCTGTGCATGTGTCCGTACTCATTCCATCACCGCTGGACCCCCAGCCCCATTTGCAGCAAAGGCCAAGGTATCCTCCTGATATAGGGGCGTGAAATTCCCAACCTGGCCTGAATGAGTTCGTGTTCTCTAAAACTGAAGAATGAATTTTAGGAACAAACGGAGGCTGAAGGTAAAACTTTGTTGGAAAGGAAAGCTTCTGTCAGAGAGGGACAGAAGGGGGTCCCAAGCGAGTTGCCCAGGAAGCTGTTTCCTTCAGGTTATTTTATAGGACAAAACCATGCGGGGCTAAGGTAGAGACAAAGGGGTCCCGCTTAGGCAGATACAGGGTGGGACAAAAGTATGATCAACCAATGGGATTACAAGCACCATTGCTCAGGTAAAATTTATTAGGCCTAGGACCAAATGGAGTAGCGAGTCACGTAGCAAGCGGGCGACCTTATCTGGTGGCCTTCAGTCAATGATTCTTCCTGACTAATGAGCAATCCTGGATGCCAGCTTTAGGGAGGTCAGCATTTGTTTGATCTTTAAGTCTGGCTCACAGCAGGAGCATCTCCCCAGTAAGCTGTCTGGTCTTTGTCATCCCCTTCGAGGGCCTGTCCCTGTCTAATTACCTACAATATTTCTATCAAACTCAGGCTGCCTGCAACACTCCTGGCTCTTACGGTCCCTTCATGGTCCTCCTGGTGCCAACCCAGCCGTCTGATTGGGAGGAGCTGTCTGTGCCATGGGGCCTGCCAGCTCCTTGCCTAGGTAGAGCTTACCCCAAAGAATCCCCCACCCCTTGACCAAAACCCAAGACCTGCCCTATTCAGTCCCGCCTGTGAGAAGCCCACAGTGACTGTACCCTCGGAACTGCCAAACCTTACTTGCTGCTGCATGCCCTCCCCAGCCAGCTGCACACCTGCTGTCCTGACCTAAAATACCGGCCAGCTGTGGGCTCCCTGCGGCCTTCCCACCCTGCTGGAGGAACCCCCTAGGACAGGGAACACCTGAGCTGGATTTCTCCTGATGCCTGCGCAGAGCACAGGTGAACGGGCCCAGGCTGTCCTCTGCGCAGGCTAGGGCTCCTCTCTATGTTAAGCGGTCTTTCCTACCCAGGGTATCGTCTCCACCTCCCGCCCTGAATTACCCAGTGTGTTCTGTAGCAACATCAGTGCCATTCATCTCCTCAGCGCCTGAAAGCCTTTCTGGCTCCTGACTTTCTAAATCCAGTAAACTTAAGCTTCTCCTGAGTTCTGTTCTGCACATTTGATCCAAGTGTACCCACCAGGAGGAGGCGGACAATGACTTGGGATCTATTACTGCCGCGCAGCCCTTGGCCCTAGGCCAGCCTCTGGATTTTCTGACACCCAGAGGTACCCCGCAAAGTGGGCAGGTTATCTTCAGGGTGGCCAGGTGGGTTATATCCTTGCCTGTTCAGTGATTCTCCTTCAGTTCCCTTGTCATTTTTTCTTTTTTTGAAACAAGGTCTCACTGTGTTGCTTCACCTGGCCTCAAACTCCTGGGCTCAAGTGATCCTCCTGTCTCAGCCTCCCGAGTAGCTAGGGCTCCAGGTGTGTGCCACCATGCCCTACATCAGAGGTATTTGAATTCATTCATAGCAGATCATTGTGGATCTTGCACCACCATGATGGGAAGGGGGCTTTGTCAGGTTAGGAGGGTGGCAGTCCCTAGGCAGGGTGGCGGGGACAAATGGCTGGCCAGTTAGCCAGTCCTGCTAACAGGTCTGTCTGCTCTAAATAGCCACACACCAAAGCAGCCTCACCACTTGGTTTTCCAGAATTTGGCAAGTCTGCTGAGAATCCTTGAAATAAAAGTAAACTCAAGAACACTAAGTGCTTTTTGTATTCTCTGTAAACGTTCAGACAGCAACTTTCTTGACCCTCCTATAACAGTGTAGAAACAGATCTTGTTTGAATGGGCCAGTTGACAACTCCTGATATTTTGATTCTAATTCAGTTTTTGCCTGGCTCATCAGCAGGAAGCTAAAGTAACCAGATTAAAATCACTTTCGTAGCTTTTTTGATGCATTAAAAAATCTTAACCATTCCTCCTTTTCTTCAGGACAATTGGATTTTCTCTGCAAGGAGACCCCCAGGGACTGTTGAAGGGTTTGACTGCTCCCGGCTCAGTCTCTGTAGGGAGCGCTCAGGGTTAGCTGGAAGGAGGTTCCCGTCCTGGTGCAGGAAGCAGGCCAGCCCCATGCCCTTTGCTACAGACCTGGGGGTTTGGCCTGGCTGTTCCCACCTAGAGAGGGGAGCCAATCCTGCACTTTCCTGGGGGATTCCATAGCTGTTGTCTGGGAGTTTGCTAAAGAGCAGCCATTGCCAGGTTAACAGGAAAGAGCCTTGCTCAAGTTCCTGAGCACCTGTGCTGCCGGGGAAGCCTGAGAGCCCTGGAAACCAGAGGAGCGCAGCTCTGCACAACATGGCTGCTCTGTGGAACACGCCCTGCAGCCAAGGCCCCCTGGCCTTGAGACGCTAACTGCTAGCTCAGAGTAGGAAGTGGCAGGTGTGTTTCCTCCTCCGTGAGCACACAGGCCTGGGTACACAAGTTCCCTTCCCACGTGATTGCAGCTGGCTTGATTCCTAGGAAAGAAGTGTCAGGATCTTGGCTGTACAGCTTGCCGGCTCCGGAGCCATGTTACCACGACTGACCTCCCAAATATGGAGAGCGAGCCTGGGGTACAAGAGAAATACTGTGGGATGCTGCCGTAGAGGGGCCTTGTGCTTTAGGAAAACCTGGGATTTGATGACATAAGTGTAATTTGATGATCTGTAATTCTTAGGTTTATGCATAGTTCTATCCTTTAGGGTCCCCTCACGTAGTAGACCTCCGTGGTAAATCAGTTGTAAATGATAGATTTATCCTGCATGTTTTAAACCCACCTTTTCTGCATGAGCTGAATGCTATGTTGAAGAATATTTGTGATGAGGGGGTGGGGTGCAGGAAGCAGGGTGTGGAGGGCTCTACCTGGGAAGTACCTTACATTCTTCCTGGGCTATGGGGAGCATAGCCCTCAAATCCTATAGAGAACATTGAGTGGAGGGTTGAGTCCATGCTGGGAAAAATCCTTGAATCCCCTCCTGTCTGATGAAGGAGTTGTTCAGTTCAGTCAGCCTGCCTTGACTGAGTGCCTACTGTTTGCTAGGCCTGGCCTCTCCCTAGCAAAGTCCAGAAGGTCAGGGGAGCCACGGTCCTGCCCTGAGCAGCCCACTGTCTCGCCTGGTTCCGCCTTACTGGGGAGGGGCGGTTGGGCAGTGGGCCACAGATGCAAAGAATGAAGCGTGTAAATTACAAGCTTGTGGGAGTCTCAAGACCACACTCACAATTTACTTTTATTATGGGTTTTTTGTCATCATGGCAACTGGTTTAGTAGATGTGAAGTCATCGTGACTCCAGCTTGGCCATCCCTTGCATGATCAAGGTCTTGGACACCCCTACTTTCCACAACTTCGAGATAGTTGTGCCCTCTGGTAGTCTGGCTCACAGGTGGGAAAGGGGAAAACCAGAACCCCCCTGGGAAATGGCCTTTTTGTGACTGAGGGATGGCTGGGCCTGGTGTTCTTGCTCTCCCCAAACTAATGTTTTTCTCCCAGGGGACTCAGTGGCAGATCTTTCATCCTCTGATTCTTTACACAGAGTACAAATATTCTAGACTTGTGCATTTGCTAATCCCAGTCGTTCCCTAGCCTCAGTCCTTTTCCATAGATGGCGAGTTCCCTTTCCTTTGCTCATCAAATCCTGTAGGTACTCCTCGCAGGAGGTAGGATAGAAGATGTTTCCCGGGAGCTGAGTATAATCACATCCGCCCCCACTGTGTTGATGCACAGCCAGCGGCCCAACCTCACATCCCCTTTCCACACTGAAGAATCAGACCCAGCCAGGCCTGGCCTAACTCTCCCTGTGTGGCCAGTGCCCCGCCTTGTCCTCGAGCTGTGATCGGCCTGCTCTGCTGGATGATGACAGAGCATTCGCTAGGTGGCAGCTGCTTTGGATGCTGGCTGCTCCTGCTGGATGTGGGGCCATGAACCCTCTGTGCATGGAGGGCACTTTCAAAATGCTGGTCCTGTGCAGTTGGAAGCAAGGAAGGACTGAAGGAAGGTCCCAATCCCCTTGTCCCTGCCTCCCAAGTACTGGGATTATAGGGCCACTGTGCCTAGCAAAGCTCTCAGTGTAGGTGGATTGACTTTAACAGGACTGCTGTGCCCAGCCCCTGCCCCTGGAGCATGCAGTGACCTCCCCCTAGATGAGCCTTTAGCCCTTAACAATGTATGGAGTCATTTGGCTCATGTCTGCATATTCAATGTTCCGCACAGTGGTCAAGACTTCTCCCGGCAGAGCCACACATTCAAAGTACATTGTTATAAAATAAGCCTGTTGCTTCCCGGAAGCCACCTGATGCATAGGCACTCAGTGTGAGCCACACTGGCCACCTAGTGTGGCCAGCGTGGAGGGTCCCGACTCGTAGTTGTTGGACAAGATGAGAAGCCCAGATGTAGGCAGGATCTGCAGGTGAGAAGTAGACATTTCCAGTGAGTGATGTCAGTGTATAATGCTTTTGCCTCACGTCCTGCCATCCTTGCTGAGCGTCTGCGTGGTTACTAAGGTGGGGTGCGTGTTGTTTTGGTCCAAGGCTAAGTATTCTTTATCAGTCATTAAAATCTGCAGAGATCTCCACTGTGGAGTGCGCCCTGTGGTAAAGAGGTGGCCTTATGCTGAGCTTGCCCAGGAGGCAAATTGCAGGGTGAAAGTTCTGGTTAAGGTTGGCTGCCTGCCCAGGCCTCCCGGGGCTTCCTGAGCCTAGAAAGTGGAAGATGACATCATGGAAGGAACTGGGGTGGGGAGCACCCAGAGTGCCTGTGACCAGCTTACAGATTGTGACCTGGTACCCACGAATGATGCTTATCTGAGGTGGGAAAGGCTTCTGTTGGAATTAGTCATCCTTTCTGAGCATTTTGTTCTACTTAAAAAAAAAAAAACTGACTAGGTGCTAAGTAATTGAAATTTATTTTCTTACAATTCCAGAATCTGGAAGTCTGAGCTTGGTGCCAAGGTGGTCTTGGGCTGGCTGGGGGCCTCTTCTACGTTAGAGACTCCAACTTTCCGTGTTGAGTGGTGGAGAGGTTGTTGGACGTGCTGGGAAGTCCCTCTTGTAAGGTCTCTGATCCGTTCTTGAGCTGATCACCTCCCCAAGAGGAAGGGAGAGATCGCTTAGTTTTGCGGAGTATGTGAATCTACACTTTGCAAATCAGGAGGAAAATATCCAACGTGCGAGCGCTCTTTAAAAACACAAGTTGTTCTGGCTTTATAGAAAAAATGTATCCTAATTTGGCAATTTTCTCAAAAGGCACTTTTCTTCTTAGTGTGGGAAGAACTAGATGCAGCTTTTTGAGAGTGGCAGTGTCTGGTGTGTGCCTCTGTGAACAGGCCTCCTTCTCTGGGGCGACACCAGCTCTGACTGGCGGCCTCGCTGGGGGTAGTGGTACTGGGCAGGGGCCTCCCCACACACGTGGGGTCTGGCTGGAATCTCCATGCCACCTATCAGAGGGCAGCCCCCCAGGATGATGAGGCTTGGAGGTACCCAGACTCCACTTGAACATGAGTCCCTTAAGGGCAGGAGTGAAGCCTCTCAGAACCACCGGCCCATTGGGAGAGGAGAGGATGAGCCTCTTGGGTGTTCCTGAGGGCTGGCTGAGTTTGCATCCCAGGGAGACACAGGTGAGAGTAAAGGGAGCATGTGGTGACCCTGGTGTTGCGGTGGCCAGTGCCCCAGCACGCGTGACTTGGGCCTCCGGAGCACTGTCTCAGACACGTGTAGAGGGCTGGGGAAAAGTGGATATAGGTGTGAAAGGAGCTCAGGTCTCAAGCACAGAGAATTTGGGGCAGATGCTGCCGGGACCACGACTGTAAGAGAGGGAAGCTGGGACAGTCAGCCTGGCCCTTGCACTGAACCGGTGCAGCCCCAAAGAGGGAGAGGAGCAGTTCCCACTGATTAAGCATCACTGTGTGAGGCCAGCCAGATAGCTCAGCGGACTAAAGTGCCTGCTTCGGCAGAGTGCAGTGACTGGGGTTCAGTCCCAGGAGTGCAGTCCTGGCCCTGGCCTTGCCCCTGGGGCTGGCTGAGACAGCGATTGAGACTAGGTTTGGTGGCACACACCTGCAATCCCAGCGCTTGGGAGGCTGAAAACAGGAGAATCGCTACAAATCTGATCTACGTGGTGAGACCTTGTACACCCTGTAGACCCTGTCCTAAATTCAAAAAACAAAACAAGACAACAAAAAGAGTCACTGTGCTAAGGACTTCACAGCTGACTCATTTGTAGCTACTCTCACTTACCCATCTTACAGCTGAGACTGAGGATCAAGGAGCTTGCGAAGGCCCCAGAGCAGTCACAAAGGATGTCCTTTGTGGAGTTACACAGTCCTGTGTGTGGCACCTGGGGACACCTGCTCCAAGATTCAGAGGCAGGAAGCCTCAGTACTCCAGCCCCGCCTGGGGCCCCGTCCAGCCAACCTGGCACCCACAGAGGCTGGGGCTTACTGGCCGGCTTGCTTTGGGATTAGCTGAGAGTTTAGCGGGGCTGCACCTTGGCTGATGGTGCAGATGTTCAGAAGCACAGAGTCTCTGCAGGGCGCTGTCCCGGGGGTCTTGGCCAGCAGAGCGCCTGGAGCTAACAGTGCTGTCTGGGATGTGCCAGTTTACTAATGACTTGGCCACCTGTAAGATTAGACCCCTCTGTGTCACTCCATGCTGAGGCCTGAGACTTCCGTGGCTCTGGCTGACTCCTGGAGACCTGGTGGCACTGTGCAAGAGAAACTCAGTGTTTTTGGTGGATCACAGTGAAACTGCAATCCTGCCACAGCCCAGCACCTCCTGCAGACGTGGAGTGGTGCTGCAGGTGTTGTGTGCCCGCTCAGACAAGTGAGCCTCTGAGGAACGAGATGAGTCCACATCAGAGAGGAGGAGTGAGGAATACTGAGCGAGGATTTGGATCTCAAAAGATGAAGAAAGGCTCTTGGAAAATTGACATCCTTGAACAGTTTTCAAAACCAGTCTTTCTGATTGTCTTATAAGAAGTAGACTGTAAAACAAAAACACATTTCAGAGTAATTTATTTGTTTTTTTCAAAAATTATATACTGGATGCCTGCAAGCAGGCAAAGGGAGCTGGGGTTCGATCCTTGGGGCCTGCTGTGCTGGCGCCGCCCCCAGGGCATGCTGAGATGGCCATTGAGACTGGCATGCACCTCCCAGCTCTTGGGAGGCTGTAAACAGGTGGATCACTACAAGTCCGATCTAGTAGTGAGACCCTGAACACCCTGTAGACCCTTCCCTAAAGTACTAAAAAAAAAAGGACTGCCATCCCCCCCAAAAAAGTTGTTTCAGTCTTTGTTCTATAGAACAATCTAGTACATAGTTAAGACAGTCTAGTACATAGTTATGAGTTGCCTGCTTGCTTTTAACCTAAATTTTGTCAAATAGAAAACCTACTGTATCTTCTTACTTTTTGATTTTTTTTTTTTAAAGTAAAGACCACCGGGCACAGTGGTGCACACACTTGTAATCCTAGCTCTTGGGAGGCTGAAGCAGGAGGACTACAAGTTCGAGGTCAGCCTGGGATACATAGTGAGTTCAGAGGCAGCCTGAACTATACTGCGAAACCCTATCTCAAAACACAAACAAAAACAACAACAAAAAATCAAAGACCTGACCACTCTATCCATCCATCAGCCTCTGCCATATCACTTGCGTGGTTGAAGTGGTTTATCTAAAGTTACCGCCCCTCAGCGCTGCCCCTGTACCAGACATTCTTTGTTAACGGCGACCTGTTCTTATTTCAGCCTGGTAGAGAGAAGGGTTCTAGCAGGTGGTGTGCAATTCTTTAGCAGCCAGAAAAGTTATTGTTTTGCATTATAATACTGAATATTCATTCTTACTGGTCTTAGAAGTGCTCTTAAAAGGATAATTTCTTCTTTGTTGCTTTTGAAGTAACTGGCCTTCCAAAGACTAGAATTTAATTACCTCCTTATGATTTTGAGGTTTTCTTTAATGTATCAGTTTAAAATGAGGTTTAAGATGTATCAGTTACCCGATTCCAGTTCCTGATACTTAAATACTTAAGTTCTTTGTAATGGTCTAGAAAACCTTCCCGTAGCACCTGAGTTCCTCTGTACTGTGTACTGCAAGAGGCACGTTGGCTTATTTTGTCTTTGATGTGGAGAGGTGGTTGCAGCCTTTGACGGTCCTGCCCAGGGGCAGCAAGGCCAGGTGAACCAGAGGTGCAGGGGCAGGTGGAGGTGGGTGGGCTGCCCTCCAGAGACAGCGAGTGTCTGTCTGATCCTGGTGTTTTTTGTTTTTTGGTTTTTTTTTTCTTTTTTAACCTGAGTGAGCTTTGCTTTTGTGGACCCTTTTAGATTTTACAGAAACATCTGACCCTTTAACTCGGGCTTTTCCTCTCTCTGCAGGCGTCGCCTCATCTCCCAGAGATCGTCCCTGGAGACCCTGGAAGATATTGAGGAGAACGCCCCCCTCCGAAGGTGTGTGTTTGGTGTTTCGTGCGCATGTCTGGAGTCGGCTGGTGGTACAAGATGGGTTTTTGTTTTTCATGTCATGATCTAAGTTCTAAATGCCATCTGATTCCCAGGGTATATGAACATACTCCTAGTACAGAACCCCTGAGGGCCATTGGAATTTAGGAGCTTCTTCTCTTGTGGTTTTGTTTTTGTTTTTGTTGTTTTGTTTTGTGTTTCCAGTGCTAGGTTCCAGCCTGCCTCTACATGCTAGGCAGGTGCTTCAGCACTGAGCTAAAACCAGGCCTGTGTTCTCACTCTGAAAGCCACTGTTTAGTGAAGAGCCCAGGGCTGTTGTGGATGTGGTCACATAGTAAGTCTGGGCTTCATTTTTAGCAAGATGCCCCCTTAGGAGATGTCTGCTACATCACTCCCCGCTGGATACCAGGAAGCCTGAGTGTGGCTATATGCCTTCCTAGGCCTGGAAGGGGTCCATTTTGGTCTTGGGATCAGCAAAGAGCTGGCGAGGCACCTCTCTGGGGGACAGCGGTTGCTGCACTGTGCATCTCTGTCCTGGCCTCTCCCCCATACAGTCCCAGCTGAGGCATGCATGCTGCATCTCCCTGCATTCTGCAGCCCTGATCTGGGCAGGCAACGTGTGGGCTCAGCCCAGCAGAAGGTGCTAAGGATGGAAGGGCGGGACCTGGGACATCACAGGGAAGGCAGTGAGAGGAGGGCAGCAGGGGATGGGATGGTCTGTAGGACTTGCTGCAGCCCTGCCTTGAACCTGCGTCTGTTCTCTGTGAGCCTTGGCCACTTGCTGGTCAGAACTTGCAAGTCCCTGGCTTCCCACTGCAGCCCAGAGGTGCCGTTCTGCAGACCACCTTCTCCAGAACATGGAGGGCAGAGTGAGCCCACACAGGACAGGGTCTGATTGGAAGTGTTGTGTGACCATGGATCTGGTCACCGTGACCCCCCTCCCCCCAGAGATCTTGGGACATCCGCAACCTCCAAGAGCTCCATGGGCAACACCAGGAGTGCAGATGTTTTCGGCCCCTGTGCCCTTGAGCGTGAGTGTCCTGAGGGCCGCCGTGACCTGATGGGAGAAGGAGCCTGTGGCCAGATGCATCAAGTCAGGGTCAGGAGACAGCTTCAGTTCAGACGGCGACCCTGGAGGGACTGTGCTCTTGGTCAGCATTGAGTGGCTCAGGATGAGGTCGTTCTGACCACGGCTAAGAATGGGGAAGTCAGTGAATGGAACTGAAAAACCACGGGTGCTTTGAGAAGCAGCCAGAAGCCGCGGTCTTTCTGGCTGTGTGGCAGCAACAGCAGAAGGACCCTCGGTGATTGGACATGATTCAAATGTTCTCCTGCCACCTCTGATCCCAGGCCAAGGCCTTCATGCCCAGGAGGCCAGGAGTCCTGGTGTCTCCAGGAGGTTCAGAGCAGGCTGGAGGACCTGGATGCATGTTCCTGGGGTCCCTGTCACCCACACCTTCCTGTCCAGACCCAGCCAGGCCAACAAGCCAGCTGAGTTAAAGGGGCCATTCAGCTCTCACTGCCCCTTCATCCAGCTCGTCCTTATAGACCAGCACTGCACTGAATTTCAAATGAATTTTGTGCAAATATAACACTTTTTAAATAACCAGAAACCAAGGCAGTTTTAGAAGTCTTTCCCCCCACCCCAGGACTTTTTTTTTTAAGTTTAAAAAACATTTTCATATTTATTTAGACATTTACTTGTTCCTACGAAATAAACTGGAATATAGGAGAAGAGACATTGATTTGGGAACCTGGGGGCTGGGTGCTCTTCTTCCTGGCCAAGTGGCTCAACAACTCGCTCAGGGTCTCTAGACCCCAGGGCTCGTGTATGGAGGATGGGAGGGCTCCGCAGGCTGAGGGGCTCTACAACCTGCATGTGAAGTGCCACAAGACCCCTGCTGCCTTGGGGAACTGTGGGGGCAGAAGAGCAGTCACCCAACTGGCTTTCAAGCCTAGCATGCAGGCAAATGGCTCCAGGGCGTCTATTAAAACTATTTCATAATTAAGTGCATCCTGTAATCAGTGCTAACAAGAAAAAGCCAATCTTTCCTTAAATTAGCTTTTAATTCAGTTCTACCCTAATTTAATTTGGCATCTCTTAAAATGTGTGTTTTTAAAAAGATACTTCCCACATTAACACAGGCAGCACTGACGTTAATTTGTTCTTTGCCTAACCTGCTGCAACCTGAGCTTGCGGCATGCCAGTTTCCTTGGCAATCGTTGCTAACGCCACAGTGCTCTTCCAGCATTTCTTGGGTTCCCTGGTGGCTGAGTTGAATGCTTTAAAAAAGCAAGACAACCAACAGCTTGCTGATTGAAGGGGTAGAGCGGTGAGGTGTATGGTTCGAGTTGGGAGCCAATACTGAAATGCAGGACTTGGCGAAGTTATCCTGGAGGGGTTCTTCCCTTTCTCTTCCACAGAACCAATCACGTTTCCTAGAACCCCCCAGAACTCCAGGAACTGAGCACTTAATCAGGAGAGGGCTTCGAGGAGTCTTCTACCTGCCTGGTAGTTACCTGGTATCCGAAATAAGGGGTTAGGACGTCTTTGCTGGGTGTTTGCTGCAAACACGGCTGAGGTCTGCACTGTTCCTGGTTGTCCGTGCTGTGGGCATAGGTGGCCCCAGCTGTTCGAATCATTGCTGCCGCCTTCCCCAGCTGGCGCGGAAAGCACCTGTGGCCCTGGTTCAGGGTCCGGTTCCTGTGAAGGACCAAGGCACTGGGGGCCTGTCTTTCTAAAGGCAGGGAGCAACCAGAGTTGTTTTTCTTCCAGGCTGGCATTGGTAGCCACTTGGCAGAGGTGGCAAGAGGAAACAGTAGAGTTTATAGAGGTGGCAGGTGGCTGATGGCATGGCCCCTGGCAAGTCCTTGGCCTACTGCCCTCAGACAGGCTGGGGCAGGAAGCTGCAGGGGTTAGGGGGATCCTGGGGTCAGGGTATGAAGACATCCCTGATCCCTCAGTACTATCCAGAAGCTACTGGTGACATCTTTCTCTGCTTTTTTTTTTTTTTAAACAAGCCATGGTTTCAGGACTTCAGCATATGAGACAGATGGAGCCCTGCATGGCCTGTGGTGTGGATACAAGTGGTCTTTCTGCAGGCATAGGGTACAGTCTGGGCCTCTGGGGCTGCTTCCAGGGAACCTCCTAAGAAGGGGAGGGTGGACCCAGCCCTGCGAGCCCCAGCCTGGTCCAGTCTGGGCTTGGAAGCCTGAGGTGGCACTGGGGTTATAGGTCACCTGTCCACTGTGCCCATCCTGCCCGAAAACCCACAGGAAGCTGGTGCTGGGCTTTGGGATCACAGAGGCAAACAGGAGCCAACAGGCAGGCTTTGTAGTTAATAGTCAACATCAGCAGTGCTGGAAAGTTGTGCTTGCATGCTCATACATGTGTGCATGTGTACAGGTACGTGTTTGAATGTGTCACTTGGCAGTTTATGAGGCTCACAGGTAACCATTTATCCCTCTCAGCAGCAGTAGAAAGGGGTAGAAAATACTGATATTTGTCACAGTGGAAATCCTCATGAGGCCTTGGCTGGGGTGTTGGAGAGTTCACCAGGGAGGCCAGGATGACACGGCAACAGATGTGGTTTTCTTGCTCTGGACCACAGTCCATGAAAGACCTTTTCCCAGTGAAAGCTGGGAAATGACTGCTAGCTTGGGGCTATGTGCATTCAACTCAGTGGCACTCATCCAAGTTCTTAGCACTTTAAGGTGCCTTTTCTTAAGGAAAAAGAGTATGCAATGTATATGGGGAAGGGTTCCTGAAAGACTGACCCTCACTAGAAGGGTGGGCCTGGGCGTGCCACACTGTCGTGGCCCCAAGAGGAATACTGGAACTACCCCGTGGTTTGAACCGTACCCCTTTTCTGCCTGCTTGGCACACAACCTTCCCATGACTATGCCTCCTTGGTGGTGTTGTCCTCTCTTTACCCAAAGCCCCTGAGTTCCAACTGCTCGCGGTCAGTGGTGTCCCAGCCCAACCCGAGCATAGGCTTTGGGAAGCTGGGCACTACTTTTCTGGGGCTCACTCTCTGCAGCATGAGGAGCCTGTTTTGGGGGCACATGGTTAGAAAGGGTTGGGTTTTGTTTCTCTGGTAGCAAAAACCAAAAAATATTTGTCAAGAAAAGACCAGACTCTTGTTTACTGGCTTTTTGTTTTGGTGGCGGTGATGCTGTTGTAGTTTTGTAATTTACGGTTTGCTAGGGAACCTAATCCCAACACTGAAAGGCTGAATGAGACAGGAGGAACACACGTTCAAGCCCAGCCTGGACAACTTAGTGAATTAGCAAGACACTGTCTCAAAATTTGAAAAGTTTTAAAAATTTTATATGGTCTTTGTCATTTTCAGAGTATTAGGCAAGCAAATGTTATATTCCAAGAATAAAAAAAGAATGTTTTGAATCTAAGTCACTTGGGTATAGTATAGTTATTTAAAATTTATCTTTAAGTAGTCAGGCGTGGCAGCACCTAGGATGAGCAGTGTTCAGTTCAAGTCTAGGCTGAGCTACGTAACGAGTTTGAGGCCTGTCTGGACTATATATAGTGAGACCTTGACCCCCCAAATACATAGGTATATACATATAAAACAAAAAGTAGCCACTAACTATATCTCCCATTCTCCTTCAGATTTAAGCGGTGATTTCCCAGTGCAGTCAGATTGGAAGTTGAGGCAACTGTCCAGCTAATTCAGGCCAAAATCCTGCTCTGGAAGAAAAATGGCTCAAGGTTGTTTTTAGGCTGAATTTTCCATGTTATCTCCCCAGCCCCAGATCTTTGAATTTACAACTTGCTGTTCCCTTTGCCTATGTTGATTCAAGAGGATTCTTTCTAATATGACAACGAAGAATAATGTCTTTGGAAGCTGGCTAGGTTAAGTTATTATAACACGAACAATCATTTTCGTCAGCTGGCTTTTCACAGTCTCGTATAAATTGCTATTGGTGTTATCAAGGAAGTTGTCTGTCACTGGGGTTTTTTTAAAGCCTCCTTGCTTCCAGCCTCATTGTCTTCCTCATCCCTGCAGCTCCTGCTGCCATGGGCGACTCCAGGCAGTTGTCTGTCTTTCCTTCCTGCTTTTGTGCAGAGCTGGCACAGCCATCCAGCAGGCAACTAACTGCTTCTGAAATGTCTTTATTTTTCAGATGTCGGACTCTCTCAGGTTCGCCCAGACCAAAGAATTTTAAGAAGATTCATTTTATCAAGAACATGCGGCAGCACGACACCAGGAATGGCAGGTACTGCATGAACACACGCACTGCTGCCTGCCCGGGGGACAGGGCAGGACTGAGGGGTCACTGCACAGCCAGAGCTGAGTGAGGGTAGCCCACGCTTCATGACCCAAGAGCAGTGGCGGCGAGCCTCTGGCACTCGGGGCACAGTGGGCTGTGTGTGTCACTGCAAACTCGCCAAGGCTCGCCACCCCTGGCCTGCAGGACCCTGGGTGAGCAGCTCAGTTCCCTTCCCAGTCCCCAAGTGGAATCTAGAGAACAGTGCTCCGCAGGCTTACGTGAGAGACTGAGGCCAACTGAGTTTGGGGTAGCATGCAAGCAATATCTTCATAGAAAACTTTGAACAGAAAAGTTGTTGTTTTTCTCCTTTCTTGGTTTCATTTCCAGCCCTCACCTCTGCACGCACAACGTGGAGCTATGCTGAGCGTGGATTCTGCTCCGGCTTTGATGCCTGTGAGAACAGAACCAGGACTGTGCCAGCAGCTGCTGCTGCTTCGGCGCTGGTTCAGATTCCAGGGCCTGCCGACCTGGGACGGTGGTGTGCACTTTTGAGGTGTGGGAACAAATAGAAAGGATTGTAGCTGAAATTTGTAAGGGCTTGATAAGAAAATGCCAGAGCACAGATGGGCTGGAATGCCTGCTACCCTTGCGCAGTGACGACTGCTCGAGCCCCCTGGGGGCAGCAGGCGGGGATTATAGCTTCCCGAGTCGCCGTGGGAGGCCAGGATGAGAGGGAGACCATCCTGAGCATGGTCCTGCCACCAAGGTCATCTGCTTAGATCTCCTGGTTTCCAGTGGAGCACCTGCTCCCCCCGCTCCAGTACTCACCACTGTACTAAATGAAAATTGCTGAAGACTTTTAGACTCATTCAGGCCCAGAACTCCTGGCACTTGGTGGCAGAAAATACACTTTACAACCTGTTCGATGACACTAGTGTTTGATTTTTTAAGGGGCCATGCTCCTACTGTGTATCCATATTTTTTATAGGAATAGGGAATGTACTTTTATAACAATTGTAATGGTTGCAGAATAGCAGAGCAGGGGCTGGGGGGATGGCTCAGTGGAGTAAGCACTTCCCTGGCAAGCTCAAGGGCCTGAGTTCAATCCCCGATTCCAGAAAAAAAAAAAAAAAAAATAGAATAGCAGAGTTGAGTTCTTCAAATAATTTTTACATAGTGTGTATTCATATTTTAAGCATGGAACATTTAGTTAAAACTCACACAGCTGTTCCTTGTCAATTAGAAAATTCTAAATCTCTTTTATACTCTCTGTCACTTAGAATTATTGTGTTTTGGGCCAGTGAGATAGCTCAGCAGACTTAAGTGCCTGTTGGACAAGAACAGGGACTGGAGTTCGATCCCTGGCACCACATGCCATGCTGGCCCTGCCCCCAGGTGTGCTGAGCCAGCCACCGAGACCAGGCCTGTGATCCCAGAGCTAGGGAGGCTGAAAACAGGAAGATCACCACGAGTCTGAGCTGTGTAGTGAAATCCTGTACCAAATACATTAAAAAAAAAAAAAAAAAAAAATTACTGTTTCTCCCCCCTCCCCGCTTCTTTCTTTCTTTCTTTTTCTTTTTTCTTTTTTCTTTTTTTGTATTTTAGGGAAGGGTCTACAGGTTGTTCAAGTTCTCACTACTAGATCAGACTCTAGTTCTCTGACTGTTTACAGCCTCCCAAGAGCTAGGATTACAGGTGCATGCCACCATGCCCAGTCTCAATTGCCATCTCAGCGTGCCTGGAGGGGATGGCAGTTCAGGGCTTGAACTCCCTGATCCTTCACAAGCAGGCGCTTTAATCGACTGAGCTATTTGGCCGGCCTGCCCCTTTTCTTTTTGAGTCTTTTATGCCATTTTCAGTATAGTTACCACTTATTTACATTGTTTTTCCTCCTAATCAAGTTAACCATAACAGAAACGTGGGAAGGTTTGAATTCCTAAATACTGTGACAGAGCCAAGGAAATGCTCCACGTTAGCCCAGTTCCTGCCTATCCAGGGTGCAGAGTCACATGGCCCCCTGGGGTGGTCAGGTTGGGGGGATCAAGTTCATGTAATGGGGTTTCCAGAGCAGGGAGTTGGGAACTCTGCCGGTCTGCACATCTGTGGGCAGGAAGGAGAGGAGGAAAGGCCACAGGCTGCAGGTGGCCATTCCTGCCCAGGTGAGAGTCAGTTTCCCTGTGCGAACGGAACATGAAAAGGACTTCCATTCCTTATGCTCCTAGCAAGGCTGGATTGCCCTCGTGTGAAAGAGCCCAGGAGGAAGCCAGGAAGAAATAGGGGTTTGGAGGTGACAGGAGGAAGTTGCGGTCAGCAGCTGATGAATGGGAGGATGTGACCAGCCTTTTGGGAAGGAAAACGGAAGGTTTGCCCTGCAGTCACAGGTCGCACTGAGAGGCTCCCGGCAGGCCGTGGTGGCTGGGCCATCCGGGTGAGCTCCGGGGTGGGAGGGACCTGACCGAGAGCTGGGGTCTCCGGTGCCCCACTCCGCCTGCACCTCCAGCTCACACTGCCCAGCCTCTTGGTCTGCAGCGCAAGCTGTGGCTGAGGCTACCTTATCCCCAGATCTACCTCTCTGGGAAAGAAAGCACCACACTGAGGAGGATTTGGGGTCCTCATCGCATGAGACTAGAGAGAACTCATGAGTTAAGCAGGACAAAGGGATTGCCTCAAATTGAAAACCTGATAGGATGAGAGACAGTACTTACAGCATTTAAAGAGCAGAATAAATACTCCTGAGTTGACCTCACAATCAGTAATATCAAAGTAGCTGCTGAGGAAGAGACCTTTGGACCTCAGGTGGCTGCATGTCCACTGTAAAGTATTGCTCCTTCTCTATACTGGCCTGTGAGATGGACGTGGACGCCTGCGGTGGAAGCGTTTGGTTGTATGGTCACTATCAGTGACAGGCAAGCTCACCTGACTCTGAGCAGCTTGAGAGGTGGCCACGGATCTGAAAGGGCTTTGTGTGTGGACCAGATGCAGAGGAACCAAGCTGAGGGCATCAGCTACGGACATGGGCCGGGCCAGTGGGCCAGGTGGAGTCCAAGGAAGACAATTCCACGACACAGGTCACTGTCCAGGCCGGGATGGGCCTCAACTCCGCTGTTCCGACCCCAGCACACACTGAGCTCTCAGCTGGCCCTGCCTGGGTCCCATCCTGAGCAGCTAGGGGAAACTGGGGGTAGGGGAAACTCTGGAGCCTGGGAGTGTCACTGAAGACAGATAGTGGGAAACAAAAGCAGCACATCCTTGGGCTTTCAGGACACCGATCTCAGGAAGTTCTGGCTGGACCCTTAGTGCCAAAAGAAGTTGTGAAGATGGCCAGATGGTGACGAGTCCCATTGGCACACTGCATGCCAGGCCTGAAGAACTGCATAGGCTCTGCCTTGTTAACTATAAACTCAGTGGGCATTTGCTCAGTACATGGGTGGGGGTGCCGTATACACGGGCTTCTGTCTTCAAGCCTAGATCTCAAGGAATGGAAAGAACTTAGAAACCCAGGTAATCTTTGGAACAGCCTTAGGAGAAAAGCATTATGACCATGTTCCTAGGGGGCTTCAAATGGGAGATTATGAGCCCCATGTGACCAGAGTCCTTAAAAGTGGATTACCGAAGGGCCAGCAAGATAGCTCAGTGGACAGAGTACCTGCTTAGGCAAGCACAGGGAGCAGGGTTAGATCTTCCGGGACTCTGCCCCCAAGACCAGGCGAGATGGGGCACACCTGTAATCCCCTGGGGAGGCTGAAAGCAGGATCAGTAAAGTCCAAGATGTGTAGTGAGACTCTACCAAATATGTTAAAACAACAAAAAAAGTGGATTACCAGTGTTGGGTCCAGTACAGTGAGACTTCTCCACCGTAGCTGGCTCCAAAATGAAGATGGACTGACTTGGCAAGGTGTGCAGGCAGCCCTTCTGCTGCGAATGCCAGGGAACCCGTGCTCCCAGAGCTCCTGGTGGAAACCAGCTTTGCTCTGACCTCCAGATTTAGAAATTAAAATTCTGTGTTATGTGGTAATTTTTTTAATCACAACCACTGGAAACTAATTATCCCATTAATAAGTACTCATCATCCCAGTTAACAGAGCAGGTAGCCGGAAGGAGGGTGGCAACATTCCAGTCTTCCCCTCTCCCCCACTCTCGTTATACTGGGGATTGACCCCAGACCTCCGCACTGAGCTACATTCTCAGCTTTTTTTTTTTTTTTTGGGGTGTTCTTAAGTTACCCAGGCCGAGCTCAAACTTTTACTCCTCCTGCCTTAGCCTTCCACAGGCTTACAGGTGTGTATCTTCATGCCCGGCCTAAAGTTCATTGCCTGAAAGGGACCAGTGGGAGCAACAGCCCCTTCTCTAGCACAGCCTGTCATGGTGGAGCGTGAGAAGTCTGCCGAATTGCATAATTCTAAGAATCATTAGGACTCTGAGTAACTACTATGAAGACAGCAGTATGCAGTGTATTAGTGATTATACTCTCCTAGTAACCTGTTTTGAAACAATTTTATTGTTTTTTTTATTTTTCTTTAATATAGCCTAAGCAAACTTGTAAGAATGGCGTAGGGGAGACTCTGGTTCAGAGTGAAGAAAAAATAGTGTGAGAAAAAAAGACTGAGGCCCTTGCACATTGCCAATGGAGATGTACGTGGCTCAGTGGCCAGCGGGGGCAGCTTGGTAGAGCCTCGAAGAGCTGAGCATAGAGTAACTTGGTGACCAGCGAGTTCACTGCTGGGTGCATCCCCAGGAGATGAAGCATTGAGACAAACACTGCTGCGCCAGTGCAGCGGCGTTCTTAGGGGCCAAGAGACCAGTGGATAAACAGCATGGTGGATGCATCCGAGGAGATGCTACTGGGCCACGAAAGGCGGTAAAGGTGGTCGGTGCTACAGGGTGACAGACCTTGAGGACATGCTGCTGAGGAAGTGACATGGGCCAGGTGGAAAAGGTCCATTGCACATACCTGAGCTATACCCAGCGGGGTGAGCCCCTAGATGCAGGAAGTACATGGCCGAGAGGGTGCTGGGGGCTAAGGAGGGGAGCTGCTGGCTCAGTGGATTTCTGCAGTTTCTGTCTGGGATAAAGGGAAAAGTTGTGGAAATGCATAATGCTGTTTGCGTACGTCACACATGTGCTTAAATGATACTGCATTGTACATTTACCATGTCTAATGTGTATTTTGCTAAAATGAAATAAAATAGCTATGATACCAGTGGGGCTTTTATGACCATATTTAGAAGAGGCAGAGAAAGGGCATTGACTTTCTTGGGCTCGATGGTCAGGGTCAGCAGATGTTAGCCGCTGGCCGTATCAGCGCTCTTCCAGCAGAGCTGCAACATGCAGGCGCTGAGCAGCATGGCGCCTGGCACCCAGCAGGGCTCCAGAGTGCTGAATAAACAGACCGAGAGGCCTTTGCCATGGCTTCCGTCTTCAGGGCTGGATCTGGGGAATGGAAAGAGTTTGGAAATACAAATGATCTTTAAAACGCCATGGGGAATAAAAGAAGCCCTAAGTCTACGTCGGGCCCCTGTTGCCTTAAGATAAATTAAAATGAACCTGGGATGGTAGTGGAGGGTGAATTCTAATCATCACCCTGGCCAGCGAGCTGCAGGCTGATTGCTGGCAGAGATTGGGAACAGATGGTTTGTGTGCTTTTTAGAAATGAGCATGGAGGTTGCTAGCAGCCACCCGGAGTTCACTAAGGCAAAGTCGTGTTAACTTCATTTCCGTGTTGATGGCATAAGTAGGTTAGTGGATTAGGGGCTGCCGACAGCGTTCTGTGTCTTGGCTTCAGTGCACAGGCTGTTCTCATTACTGCGCATGTCTCAGCGTGTAGAGTGGCGGGGAGAGCTGGGGAGACCCTAACGCCAAAGAAACTATGGCAGTGGACGTGTGTGGCTGAACGTTCACTGTCGGCCCAAGGGAGACACGAGCAGGGTGACATGTGGCGTCCCGGAGGTCAGCAGTTTGTCCTGTGCCTTCTGTGCTGGGGATTGGTGAGCAGCCCACGGCAGTGTGGTGAGCAGCGGGATGACCCGAGCACAGACCTCAGGAGAGATCTGGTGTGACAGACAGGAGCCAAGGCCAGAAGGGCTAGGCCCACTGGCCAAGATGAAGCATGGCGGGAATACAGCAGCGTGGTTGGACTGTCTGTTACCGCGCAGAAGAGACTTCTCACATGTTCACAGGGAAAACGTCTGAGCACAGAGATGGGGCTGGGCGTTCTGCCTGGGCTAGGAGTATGGAGTGAGAGCAGCGCAGGCCAAGGCAGCCTGTCCTGATTAAAGAAATACACGGCCTTTGTGCCCACCCAGGGTCAGCCCATCTGCTGTGTTGTGGTCAGTGTGAGTGTCCTGTGTGGGGAGATTGGATCTATAGTAGGCTGGGTACGTGGCCTTGGGTTCCTGGAAGAAATACTGTGCACCCCGACAGCAGGAGCTATTGTCGGCTTCTCGTTTTCTTTCCTTTGTAATAGTTTTTTCTGGGCTTCTGGTGTTTCACTCAGGCCATTCTTAGGTTTGCTTAAGCTACTCTTGGTCCTTGGCCTTTAGCTCATGGTTTTTAAAAATCAGAACTCAACAGGGAGTTTGCTCAGACTCTACCACAGCATGCTGGCTTGCAGCATAGGGATTTTCACCTCTCACCATGCCTTTAGGCTGAGGGGTACATTTCATAATGGGGTGCCTGGGCGGGAACACTGCTGCCTCTTCCTAGCAAGCTCTTGAGCAGGGCATGCAGCTGGACACGGCCACCTGCTTGTGACTGCGGGCTGCACCCATGGATGAAATAGAGACCATGCTACAAGGAGCGGGGACAGAGGGGACCCAGCTAAACATATTGGGAGTGGTGGGAACTAGGTGCTGTGGAGAAAGACTGAAGTGGCCAGGAGATGTGGCGGGTGAGTCGGGGGGATCCCAGGGGGGTCCTTGGGTAGGGAGTAAGAGAGCCAGCCCCCACTGGGAAGAGCATGCAGGTGCATGACCAGCAGGGGTAGAGATCCTGAGACCAGAGTAAGGCAGTCTGTAGGGAAGCTGGCGTGTCATAAGGAAAAAGAGTTGAGCCTTGGGAAGATGGGGTATGTGTGCTTGTATGGGGTTCGGGGGGGGGGGGGGGCACCCGCAGGGCTCCAAACAGAGAATTGGCATGCTCTGGGCAGCTGTGGGGAGGTGCATGCAGGCCATCTTCAGTAGCCTCCTCTTTGCTGTATAAAAGTCAAGCTGGGTGTGTGTTATTTTCTTTAAGTGAATTCATTTTAACACGAAGTCGCAACTCAAGGTTGTTAGAAAACCATTCACCTGCACATCTGCAAGCCCTTCGTTGAAGCAGAGGGCCAGCAACAGTGACATACCACAGCTTCTGGGATGGACCCCTGAATGTCTGGCATGGGGTGGATGTCCAGTGGAGCCGCCAGTCACCCTTAGCTCCGGACTGCACTTTCCTGAGTCCTCCTGAGTATGGGGGAGGAGGAACAGGAAACGGAGGCTGGGTCTCAGTCCCAGGGCACAGGGCAAAGCCAGCTGGGCCCCCGAGAGCTCCTTGCTGGATGCGTGACAGAGGCATCAGAGTGGCAGACAGAGACTCTGAGCAGGACAACAGCGACCACCACTGGCCTTGGGACATGCGTGTCTGCGACTCTTACAGCCCTGCTAGGAAAGAGGGGGCTTGCACTCTTGGTGCTTGCAGTTCTCGGTTCTCGAGGCTCACAAACTTCTGCCTTTGAGAAAGAGTGACCAAGGATGAGAGGGTTCAGCCCCAGGCTTGTGTGTCTGGACTGCACGGGTGACAGCTGCCGCACCCCTCCAGGGCCACCTGTGTGTCTGCTCCGCTGAGCTGGTCAGGAGCTGCTCTCAGCCATGAGTGGCCAAAGCTGGGGAGGAAATCACAGCAAGTTAAAAGGATTTGGGAGTGGATAAGGTGCTGAGCCCAGCGTGTTTTCTCTCTAAACTGTGAACTCGGTAGGAAAACTTAAAAAACAAAATCCAAAGAAAAGATTGAGCACCTTTTGTCTCCTTTGTGAAGGAAGAGGATAAAAGCAGGAACTAAGATTACCTGTGACCAGCCCTCACTGTCTCAAAGGTCCATTTTAACCTTCCCCTGAGTGAGCGGCCCAGGATGTAGTCCTTGTCCCACCAGGGGCCCCCCATGCCTGGAGAAGACAGGTGCTTCTAGACAGTGCTGCTGGTGGACGGCCCAATCCAGGCCACATGGAGGACACAGCTCCAGGGCTGTCCCCGAAGAGCAGGGAGGAGCTGGCCCTGTGGCACCGCACTCAGCCTCTTTAACCTCCGGAAATCTTCCTTGTGATGGGCAGGCTTGTGTCCCCCTAAATCCGTACGCTGGAGCCCGCACCCAGTGCCTCACAGCCCCTCCTCTCTCTCGTCCCTTGCTTTCGCTGGGGAGTCCATGGCTCCATCACCCCACTGTTGCTTCCACCTATTGCTGGGAGGTCCAGACCATATTTCTGTCTTTTGGGTTTTTGCCACCTTCTCTCCTCTTTTAGAATCGTCTCATTTATCTTAATTTCAACTGCATTTTTTTTTTTAAACAACTTGCCATGTTAAAATATTTTTCAAAGCATTCAGCGATATTTTTTTTTCACAGAAATAGCATTTGTTTTCACATTACATTCATTTGTATCATCTTTATGGAGCAGTCTTAAGGGGGACATCGCTGGCACAAAGAGGTTTGGGACACGTCACTGCCCTCATAGATACGCAGCTGGGCACAGAGGCAGCGGAGTGTGTGGGTGGGTGGTCAGTGCTGCTGGGGGGGTGGGACCTGGTGGGCCCGGACTCGGTGGTCAGTGAGGAGAGCTGCACTTTCCCTCAGGTCCTCAGAGGGCCCTGCACACTCTCCCCTCTGCAGTGTTGCCCTTGTGCTCCATGGTGCCCTCTGTCCCCTGTCAGAACCACACCCGTGGGGAAAGGTGTCCCCACCTGGCACTGAGCATGCTTGGGGAGGAGCATGTATCTGCACCCTCTGTACTTCCCCAGTGCCTGTGCCATGTTGGCCTTGGAAGGAGGGGAGCAGCGGGTCCATGGGGGTAGCTGTCATGGTAGCAATGCCCCCATCCAGACCCAGCGGGCTGGTGGACCCAGCTTGTCTGAGGCCTCGTCTTGTTTACAGCATGCCAGGCCTATGCTCTGAAGTGTCCTTGCTCCTGATGTTCCTGAAGCGTCATGCATCTCTGATGGTCTGTGTCCCCCTTCATCCCCTGTTCTCAATTCCTCTACCTCCTCTACTTCCTCCTCTTCCACCTCCATCTCCTCCTCCATCACCACCTCCACCTCTTATCTCCTTCTCCATCACCATCTCCTCCTCTTCCTCCTCCACCATGACCACCTCCACTTCCTCCTCTACCTCCTCCTCTTCCTCCATCTCCACCTCCTTTACCTCCTCCTCCTCCTCCTCCACCATCTCCACCTCCTCCGCCTTCTCCTCTTTCTCCTCCACCATCTCCACCTCCTCCGCCTTCTCCTCTTCCTCCTCTTTCTTCTCTTCCTCCTCCACCTTTTCCTCCTCCTCCACTCTCTCCACCACCTCGTCTTCCTCCTCCACCTCCTCCTCTTTCTTTTCTTCCTCCTCCTCTACCATCTCTACCACCTCTACCTCCTCTTCCTCCTCCATCACCACTTCCACCTTCTCTTCCTTTCTTCTCTAGGAACCAACCCAGTACCAAGCCCTGGTCCCAGGCCAGTCCCTGCAGTGTCCCCTTCTCCATGGGGCCTGCTCCCCCACCAACACCTTCCCTATAGCCTCCATCCCCTCCAAGATGGAAGGGGCAGAATATTCTTGGAAGCCCCCCAGACTGCGCTTTGTCCTTGTGCATAGACCAGGCACGTCCGGCAGCAGGACACACATGCACTGCAGTGGCTAGTGAGGAAGTCAGTAGGGTGCACAGGAGCACTTCGTGTGGTTGGCTTCATTCAATTCATTGTACAGTGGCCAGTCCTTCACAAGAGCAAGAAAGGAGTGCAGTCCCCTTCTGGAAGCTTTTAGTTAAGCATTTGAAGGGGAGGCGGAGTCAGTGTAGGGAAGCTGGTCAGAGGAAAGCTGAAACGGCGCAGGTTTCCAGGTTCCATGCGTTTGCTGGTAGCATGGCGCTGTTCCTGACTTTACCTTCTTGAGGCACAGCAACCGTGCCAGCTGGGTTTGTTCTCCAGGACTGCCCTGCAGAGTGCGCAAGCCAGTGGTTAAAGTGACAGGAAGGGCTTTTCTCTCTTTGGAGACAATGTGCAGGGCAAATGCTTTCAGGGAGAACCAGCCCCAACCCCCTCCAGCTTTGGTGCTTGCCTGAGTCCTTGGTGTCATTGTCTTGTGACCTCCAGGCCATTTTGCTGCCCCCCCCCAACACCTCTAGGTGTCTCCAGGTGTCATCTGACCTCATCCTAATTTGTATCTGCAGATTGTTTCCAGATCAGGCCCCATTTACAGGCCCTGGGGCTCCTGTCCCAGCGTGCCTTTGGGGTGGGAACACAGTTCAACCCATAACACCAGTATTTGCAAATCTGGTTTTCCCCTTGCTCCTTGGATATGTGGGGAACAAGTTTGGGAAATGTGTGCTTCCAGTAGCCGGGCTGCGTTCAGGGAGCACCGTGTTCATCCCCCATTGTTGCAGATGTGGTTTTCTTTCCTCTCTCTCTTTAAGCTGGTTGGTTTTTTAAAATATCCTTAAGAGAATATTTCAGTTATCATGGAATATCCCACCTGCAGGAGATCGTATCCCACAGCCAACAGGCTCCGCAGGGTTCTGGAAACAACAACAGCTTTTGGCAGAAAATGGAACACTGGAGAATCCTGGATGGCGCGAGACGTCCCTGGGTTAAATGCAGCAGGCTCTGGGCTGGGATGTGTGTGAAAGCAGATTCAGTGGCAGTAGCTGTGAGGGACCTTGGAGGCTTCTTGGCTGTCTGCTCTGGACACTCCAGGACCCCGAGGAAACTGGCATCTAAGTTGCAAGAGGACTGCCCCACACACTGTCCCAAGAGCAGGACAAGAAGGCTGCAGTATGAGGAAAGTAGTGGCCAGTGACTTCCCAGCTGCAGGGCATGCGTGGCCCTGTGGGCGGCAGCCCTGGGGAACTTTACCCAGCATTCCCCTCACCACCACCACCCCGCCCCTGGATGTTTGTGTGGAAATCTGGCCCTCCCCTCCTAACAGGCCATCTCCCTAGAGTTAATTCCCCTTCTGAAGTCTTTTATGTAATGCTTTCTGGTGACCTTGACTCCAAGCAAAGTGTTGTATGTCACAGATGGACTTCTGTGAGATTCAGACAGAAGCAAAGGCAGCTCTGGTGGTTGGAGCCAGTGGCGTGGAAGTGGTCCCTGTGTGAGGCTCAGTGGAAGTGGAGTTTGCCTGACTACACCTTTCTGACCACCAGCATCTGATTTGGTTCTCTCTGAAGTACAGCGACAGAGATGCATGAAGGCGGCCACCACGTCCATGTGTCTCCCTGAGTGCCATCTCCCAAACCAAGCAAAGGCTTTGTCACACTTGTGGATCCCTGAGACCTGCTGTTAGAATCTTAGTCGTATCGCTTGAGCTGCAAGTGCAGGAAACCGGGCAGCCCAGGTTCCCCACTTATGGAACCTCCCTGCCCTGGCCAAGGCCTGCAGAAGTGTTTCAGAAAACTCGGACGATGTGTTCTCGGCTCTCCCTTGGCCCTCCGCTGCAGAGGAGCTCACTGTGCGGATCTCAGATTTAGATTCTTCCTCCAGCCCGCGTGGAGCGGGCGTCCCTGAGAGGACTGGCAGAGAAAGACCTTTCTCTCTCCTCCCCCTCCAGTCACTCGAGACTGGACAGCCAGAGACCCAGACTTCCGGAACTGTTGGGCAACTGTCCACATTCACAGTGGCCATGCAGTGCAGTAACACAATTTTCAGGACAAGCTGTGTGTTGGCAGCCCCTCCTCAGCCTGAGGTGAGGCCCACCCAGAATGAGCGTGTACCGCGTGGGACATGGCCCCTTTCCTAACATGCACTCTGTGGGCCGAGCACTGGCATGGAGATTGGGGTGCTCTTGCCTTGATGTTCTTCTGTGAAACGTATCCTGATGAATGGATGTGGGGAAGGAAGGGCGTGTTAGCACCAGGTGATGAGGACAGCGCAGTTCTGCCAGGCTGGTAGGCTTGTCAAGGTGCCCCTTGCTCCATGTGGCGGGAGACTGATGCTGAAGGACAGACAGTGAGTGGCTCCAGGCTTTGGTCCTGGCTGGAAGGAGTGTGGGACCTCTGTCCTTCATCTGGAAAGGGGCCCAGACTGAACAGAAGGGGGCGAATTGGAACCTGCAGGCTCCAGTGACTGTCATCAATGCTGCTGTGGTCCCATACTCCCCAAGTGACCCGCAGGCCAGGCTGGACAGCCACCCTGCAGCAGCTTAGAGAAGCAGGCTGTTGGTATCCGGGAAGCCAGTGGGCACCCAGCTAAGCCCCCGGGAGCAGGTCTTTCTATTGGTTAGAAAAGAACAGTCCTGGAGTGCAGAGCCCAAGGCGACATCCCTCGTGTGCCACACCCACTGAGAAGCTGGGGTGTAATCTCTACCTCTGAGCACCAGCCCTTGCTGTTCTGGCTGCAGCAAGCTCGTGCTGAGAGCCCAAGGAGCCTGGTGGCGTGCAGCAGGTGTGGTCCTGCAGTGCTGCCCTCCAGCCCCTCAGCCTTCTCAGCCCACTCAGACAGATGTGGCACTCTGTCCTTGCCAGGGTGACCAGGTGTGTGGTCCATGGTGTCTGATGAGGGCCCCTCCCTTCAGCAACACATCTCAGTGTGTGTTCTGTGGCGCAGCAGATGGGCCATGGACCTTCAGCTGCCACGAAGACCTCTGCGACCTCGCAGCTGGGTATTTAGCACAGAGCTCTGAACCCAAGGACTTGCCCAAAGCGCTGGTGCAGGACTACTTCCTGAGTGGGTACACTGTTTGCCAGGTGCTGTTTGAGGGTTCTCCCAGTGTGGATCGCTACATTCCAGAAAGATGGCTACTAATTTTACCCCATGCTTTACGTGGGAAAACAAGCTCAGAGTGAGTTTCAGTGAGCTCCCTGAGGTCAGACAAAGGCACCGGTTCTGGCCTGGCCTGTGAGCCGTGCATCCTCAGGAGCTTCTCTGCGGCCCGGCTACATTTCAGTGACATCTCGCGGAAAGGATCACACGTACAGTAAGGAGTGGGATAAGCCATGCTGAAGAGACAGGGAACTCAGCCAAGGGGCAGGAAAGGCTCCCTGAGAGCCATGACTTCCTGAGCGAGGTTTTGAAGAATCAGTAGGAGTTTACCAACTGTTGCAAGGCAGGGCATCCCAGGTGCGAGGGACAATGCAGTCTAAGGCAGTAGAGCTCTGAAAAGGTGGGGGGCTGGGAGAGCATTGACAGGTGACTGGAATGGCCTGGGGGGACATGGTGCCACGGAGCCTGGAAAGGCAGCCCTCGGAGCAGACTGTGCCATGCCAGGGAGCCGGACTTCATCTCAGGACGGGGGGGGGGGGGGGGGGCAGTGTCACAGCAGTTTTTAAGCAAGGTTGCAATCCCAAATCCTGATGCATTCAGTAGTAGTATTTCCTTTGCGGTTATTACGATTATTAAAGGAAATTATTTAAATTAGCTCCATGTACAATACATGCTGACCTTGTGCTTAAAAAGAATGTTTTAAAAATCTCTTCCACTCGTTTTCCTCCCCCCCCCCCACCCCAGAAGCCAGGACATTGGAGGGTTTTTGTGTTTTTTTAAAGTGGATTTTGATTGCATAAGAGCATCATGTAGAACTGTTTCCAGCAGTTTCTTACAGCAGGAATGGAAGTGAGGACTGATTATGTAATTGTTCCTTTCCATCTATTCTCAGAATCTAACATGTTGCCAGCATTAAAAAAAAAAAAAAAACACCCTAATGACCATTGTGGCATCTGAGAGTTTCCTGCTCACGGGCTGGGGCTATTGCATTGCGCTGTTACTACAGAGCAGAAAGCAGTGGTCTGAGCGTGTGCCGCACTGCCTGCTGGTCTTGCACGTGCAGCCTGCAGCCAGCACCGCTCCCGGGAGGAAGGGTGCGTGCACCGCTGGGGCTGCATGTGTTCCTATTTGGGCGAGGAGAGGCAGCAGACTGCTGCGGCGCCGAGGCTGTGATTTGCAAGGAGGGCAGAATACCATCTGGCGGAGGAGGTGGCGGGAGTATGCAAATAATGGCTGTGAATTCTGTGAATGCTTAATTGCTGTAGAAATTCTTTTTTTTTTCAGTCTCTGCATTCAGTGTGTTTGTTGTTTGTTTGTCTTTTTTTTACTTTTTAGAATAGTCCTTATCAGTGGCAGAAGATCCTTCTGTAGTATATTTTCCGTGCTGCCGTATCGCGACAGTACCCAAGCCGGGTATGTATATGCATGCATGCTTTGTGAGCGCTGGGTGAAAAGTTCAGATGCCAGTGTGCAGTGTGGCTTCCTTTTCCATGTTCATGAACTTGCCGGGCTTTGATGCTGCAAATTCAGTATTTGTGAATTTGAAAGAAAAGATATTCTGCTTTCTTTTCAGCCAGAAAAGCCTTGTTGCTCTGTGTGTGTGTGCACGCATGTATGTGTATATGTGTATGTATTTGTGCGTGTGTGTACAGTGTGTCCCCATCACACTGTCTGTTCTTGCTACATGTGTGTTCTGCCATCCTTCCTAATGCTGTAAGGCCAGAACAACCCAGGGCCCGCCAGTCCCCACAAGGTCATGACGACTTGGGGGAAAAGGTAGGTCAGAAAATGAACCTTGCACCTTGGGCTTGAGTTTGGAAACCGATCACCAAGTTGGAGCTGCCACCACACACAGGGCCAATATCAAAGCCAAGTGGCACCAGGATCACACATAGATTTAGCTACAGACCAGAGAAATGCACCCCTCTCCCAGTCAACCACCCCCCCTATGAAAAAAGTAATTGAGGGCTTGCCCTGGCGAAGTCCCCCCTCTGTGTCACTATCTCTGCAGCCTGTGTTCATTTCCTGTACTGCACCTAGGCCCTGGCTGCCCACCCTCATGTCACTGTACCCTGTTCTGTTCTGGACAATGAGGTAATGCCGGGACTCGGCTGACGGCTCCTTGTGCAGGATGTTGGGGCGTCACGGTCTTGGCTCTGGCCTCCATTCAAGAAAAGCTGGAAAGGCCCTCTGGTCATTGTGGCGACCACTGCAGCCCACTGCCCTGAGAAGGTGGCTCTGGCTGCTAACTTGTCATTTGTTCATCTTACCTCCTCCGTGAGCTCTGCCCTGACCATGCTGCTAGTTCATGGGCCTGTTAGATTTGTGGACTGAGCCATGAGCTTCACAGCAAGAAAGCAGCGTCTTTATTCATGGACCCTGATGCAGTCATCATTGGTTCGTGTGTGCCTTACTGAACACTGATAACCATGCTATGTGTTGAGCACCTACTTTGTGCTAGTTTGTTTTATCCTCTGGATCTGTATAAAAGCCACCAAAAAGACGTGCTCCAGGAAAAAAAAAAAAAAAAAAAAACACAAATGAAGAGCTCACGTGCTTAAGAACCAACTGGGGTGGCCTTTGGGTTGGCCTGGAGGACATCGTGGTGAAGCTGTCGTCACCTGGCCACCCTGCTGTGCCCCCAGCTGGTGGCACCTGTAGAGCAGGCATGTTTCCTGCGGGAAGGGCCTTATGTCAGCTCACTGACCCAGGTGTGGCCCAGCAGTGCAGCTCAGTCTGTTGCAAGCAGTGGTCTCAGCAGTACCTAGAATCTCAGAGTATGAGCAGCTGCAGGTGCCTTGCTGGGAGGGTCTGTGTCACCGTAGGCCACTCCTTACCAGCACCTGCCCTCCTAGCCAGGGCTTGATGGATCTGTGGAAGCTGCTTAAGCTCTCCAGGTTTCCTTGATGAGCTTTCAGGTTGAAATATTCTATCCTTAAAGGCACCATATTCATTCACTCGCTCACTCATTTTCAGTCCTTACCACGTGACCAGGTACTGGGGATGCAGGGTGTGAAGAATGAGCCTGGTTCTTCTCTTGAACTTAGAGCCTAACATGGGAGACACATACAGTTACACACAATTGCAGCTTTTAATAGATGTTCAAGGTATTCCAGCAGGCGGCTGCTGTGTCGCTAAGACAGTTCAGCTTTTCCATGATCCCATCTTTGAAGGGTTCATATTGGGTTCCTGTTTAGAGAGGCAATCTAACGTCGATATTCTGGGTCCTTCCAGGGTAGCGTGCAGTGCCCATGCTTGTTGTGTAGACCTTCAGGAGTTGCAGTCTGAAGCACGGCTTCAGGCCACGAGGGTTTGAACTCCTGTGTATCTGAAGTTTTTCATGTCCCTGACAGACAGGCCAGGCAGGTTCGGTATTTGGGACCTTCTCTAGGAAATGGGACATTCTGGAAGCTGGGTTCATAGCACACAGTGGACACAGGGTCCCAGCATGGTGTGGAGAGGGGTATGGCCAGCTGGGGAGGAAGGACTCGGCGGAGAGCCTCTGGTTGTCCAATTGGCCAAATCCCTCACCTTCTGGGAACTTCTGTTTGTTCTTCCATAGAATGAGGCAGGCAAATTGCCTGTCAGTTGATTATTTTGAATATGAAGAGATTTTCTGCAAAGCCAATTAGAATATGTTTGAATTAAAATTACAGAAAGAGCTCACCCCAACCATCCCTGTTGTGCATGTTTGGGATCCATATGGCTCTCCATGGTTTTCTTTCCTTTTTCCCCCCTTTTGTCTCCCCCTTTTGTCTCCCCCTTTCCTGGTCCTGTTCCTCCCCCCATCCTCTCCCCTCTTGTCCCTTCCCTTTCCCCTCTTCTCCTCCTCCCCTCCCCTTTTAGTATCAGGAATTTAGTACCAGGCTGACATCCCCAGTCCTTTATTATTTAATTTTAATTTTAAGACAGGGTCTTGCTAAGTTTCCAGCCTGGTGTGGACTTGCTGTCCTTCTGCCTCAGCCTACCAGAGTGCTGGGATTACACACAGGAACTATCATGTTTGGATGGTTCTTCACATTTTTTAATATCTCAAGGAAATGCTAGCTGGTAGCCAGCTGGGCTAGGAAAAGCTATGTGTCTATGTGTGGGTCCCCTGCTGCTGCTACTGGGAAGCCCCACTTGGAGAAAGCCCATCCCTCAGGACTTCAGGAGATTTGCCTGTGAGCCTTGGAAAAATGAATGGGAGCATTGTGAATATAATCTTTCTTGTGGTCAGGGTTTGCAAGGGAAACAATACAAAACACATAATTGTAGAATTATTTTATAGTAGTTACCCCAAACAATCAAGTACAAAACAGTGCAGGGAATCTGTTCACACACTAAAGACCAAAGACGCCAGCTGAGGGCCTGGATCCCATGGCAGTGTCCTGCATGAGTCTAGCTGAAGACCTAGGCCCATGGCAGTGCCTCACAAGTCCTGCCGCCAGAGGCCAAGCGCCCACCAGTGTCTCATGCAGGCCTGTTTGAAGGATCTGCACTGGGAAGGCCCAAAGGTCAGTGGTGCAAGCTAGGAAGCCAGCCAGTGGGACGAAGGATCTGTGCCAGCAGGTGGAGGGGTCTGACGCGGAACCAGGAAGCGACGCTGAAGGTAAGAACCGGAGCTCTCCGGAAGTACACAGCATTCTCAGCAGCAGTGAGGTCCCGAGCGCCTCTGAGGAGAGGACAGCAGCTGAGTTCCTGCCGGGCAAGCCAGCAGGACGGGCTCCTCCAGGAGAAGCGGCAGCCCCCCGTACACCCAGCACCGCGCTGGCTCCGCTCGGCTGGGCATTACCGGTTGCCCAGCAGTTGTCCATCCACCACAGCCTTTCACGGGTTGGAGAGGAACAGGCAAAAACCCGTGGCTCCTACCCGCTCTCTAAATGAGGAAAGCAGGTTGCAGAGAGATTCGTAAATGAAACGCGTTATCATACCTTGAGGTAGATAGGTAGGTTCCTTGAGAAGAGTACGTCTGTTTCTTGAGTATATTCTGTCTAAGCAGATAAGCTACAAACAGTTCAAAATGCTGTCTCTTTGCAGCAGGATGAAGACACATTCTTTTATAATAAGTAGACATCCTGTTCTTAATAATAGTCCATTTACCATGATTAAGGGTTTTTTAATTTAGGGGAAAATAACCATGCTCAAATAATTAAAAATATATCTGTAAAAGTGCTAGTTGATACAGTAACAAGTACCTGTAAATTTCAAGCTACCCTAGTTTGCATACAGGTTAACTAGTAAGTGTCAACTGTGGAAAATTCCTTTGGCTTTGGAGTGTACTCTGTGACTTACACACTCATCGGCGTTCCAGGCCAGAGTGTCAAAGGTTACCACTGTGTCCTTTCTGCTTGCAGCTGAGGCATGGGGCGGGGGGCAGCAGCACTCGCACTCAGAGCTCTGGGGCTTCTTGGTCCCTGTCCTATTATACTTGTGCGTGTGGAGCAGGCCACAGGTCCCTGGTTATTCCAGACAGGCACAACGCCCATGAAGGGGTGGTGTACAGTTCTGCCTCCTCATGGAAAGTCATAAAAACAGGTCACATAGAGGTTCCTCTGCATTCATCCTGGGAGGCCTGGACCAGGTTTCTCAGACCATCCCCGGTGGTTTTCTGTCTCCTCCTGCTTGGTGGCAGCTCCCTGCCTCACCTCCCACTGCAACCCTAAAGCTTTGCTCTTGGTTTGAACACACACACACTCTCCCCCCCTCCCCCT
>NW_004524651.1:1542495-1578265 GCF_000260255.1 Octodon degus | reverse complement strand
CCCCTCTTACCTTCTCTCCCCCTCAAGAGCCCCAGGAGGTTCCAGTCTGTAGGCCCCCACCTAGGGTCCTGCTGAGCTCAGCAACAAGCAGCACCAGCTTGGGGGGGGGGTTGGGCAGAGCTGGACTGCCAGTCCCCACCCACTAGCTGTTCCTTCTGTTGTGCTAGCTCCTCCCCCAGTTGATTCTGTGATGGAAAGTGGGGCTGAAGTCTTCTCCTATGCCCTTGTGGCTCTGCTCTAGTCTGTCCTTTTTGTCACTGCAGGCTTTGGCCCTCGCGCACCCTCTCTCCTGGTCCTAGGCTTCCTAACCCAGAGACGAGCCCCAAGGCAGAGGCCGCACCTCTGTCCTCTGTTGTCTCTTGCCTGACCCCAGCCAGAAGCCTGTGTATCCTTGCGGAGGGCGCCTTGCCTGGGGCTGTTCTCAGCACAGCAAGGAGAAGCTGGCCTGTCCCCTCTTCCCATCCAGCCTCGCAGGGATCAAACTGGGCCTCTGCTCCAGGCGGCTTTGCCACCAGTCCCTTCCTGCCTCCTTAGTACCCTTCCAAGGTCTGCTAGGAGTCCCTGCCTGCAGTTCCTTTGCCGAGGCTGTTGCGGCTTGCTCATCTTCACAACTTAAGGTGCAAGCTGTGCCTTGGTGTGACTGTCACTCGCAGACGCCTTGCCTGCATCTCTTGAATGAGTGAGTTGAATGTCTCTGAGGGCTCATTCTCTGGGAAAGCAAGCGTCTGTATGGCTCATTGTCCCAATGAGAGATGGCCGGGCAGCAGCCTGTAGCAGGAGCAAGTGCTCCCGGGAGCCTGGAACTCAGTCCGGTGAGCCAGTCAGGGAAGTGATGGAATGGGGACCGCCAGGCCTGGAAGGAGCAAGCACAGCCCCTGACCTGGACCACAGGGTGTTGTATGTTACGGGTCGGTGCCGAAAGAACCGACGAGAAGACCTGATGAATACAGCCTCAGAGGTCTCGCTGAGGTTCGTCTCTCACCAAGTGAGCCTGAGATATCACACTTCTATCAACTTAGGGGGGCTTCATTTTTCTCCTCATATGGAGGAGCAGAAGGTTTAAAAGATGGCGGTAGGGGCTGATGTTTTGTGAACTGAGATGGAGGAAGCACAGGGGTAGAGACTTCCATTTTTTCAATCAATTTAGAAGTCAGTTGTGATAGTTGCCTTGCCTTCCATTGGCTCGCAGGTCACTTACCTCATTCTTAGTTTTCTTTTGTTCTGCATACTCCAAATCCTCAGATTCTGAGGAGATGGTCTGCGATGCCATAAATGTCCTTTTAGGAGCTGGTTTGTCAGACTCCTCCCCATTATAGCGCATCGAGAAATTTAAAGGACCAACACTCTGGGTATGCCGGGGAGCACCTTCTTGTAGGGGGTACAACCTTAGCATAATTATGCACCACGGAGGCCTCCTGCTCTGTTTTTGTCCTTTTTGCTATGCTGGCCTCTGCATTTGCGAGTGAGGAAGGCAGAGGTTTTAAAAAGGTCTTATGTGTAGATTCGTATTTGTGTGGAAGCTGCTCTTGAGGCTTAGGAATATCAGCATCTGAGGCTGACCTTTTTAAATATTTCTTAGACTCTTCTGAGTCCGACTGCAATGGCACCAAAGCTAAGGAAAGTAAACTACAGAGAGCCCACACATGAAGAGGAATTGGTTCCCCATTTTGATGAGCACAACGCAGCGTTCTCATAACTTGTTTCCAAACTTTTGAGTTTAAAGCAGCCTTTACCTTAGGCTGAAACCAGTAACAGTGCCTTTTTTATAAGGGAAAATAATTCCTTGAAACTCTTTGGTTTCACCTTTACCCCCGCTCCTTTGAGTAACGTCCGAATAAGACAGACATACTCATTCTCTGCTGAAGCGGAGTTCCCCATTACTCTGAGCTTTTCCCGGTGGTCTCGCCTTCTCTGGGCGTACGTTTCCCACGCGGTCAGGCCTCTCTTAACTCACCCTGGTTGTCTTCCGTGCCCTACATTGGAAGCCACTTGTCTGTTACAGGTCGGTGCCGTAAGAAATGATGAGAAGACCTGATGAATGCAGCTTCAGGGGTCTCGCTGAGATTAGTCTCCCTCCAAGTGAGCCTGGAGCCTCAGAAGCATCTCACATTTATTGAGGGCTAAAGCAGGCTAAGGACTGTGCATAATTACTTAAGTGAACACAAACTACTATCTCTATTGACTTCCACCATTTGCCTAACACTGGGTTCACACAGATGCTAGCTGATGACATCCCAAGAAAGGGATCAAAGGACAGGGTGCCTGCAGGAGAAGCTGTTGTCTGCAGCCTTGAATCCCAGCTTGGCAGGAATTTATAAGTGACAGACAGCAGCTCTCGCTGGGCTCTGTGTCTGTTGCTCCCTGCTCCCTTGGGACATTAGGCTTTTGTCTCATATCTATATTTCTATAACAGGGCCCTGCTTCCCCCGCTGCAGGTGGCGCAGTCACTCCACAGTGGAAGCTGCTAAGTGATGAAATAAGACCTCTGGCCACCCCAGATCCATGTGCTAGGCCCCCAAGGGTCTCCTAGCCAGGTGACTCCCTCACACCCCACACTGGTGTCATCCTGTGTCCTTGGGCTGCTGTGCCTTTTATAACATTGCTCACAAGCACGTGTGCCCTGAACATTAAGCCCCCAAGTTCCCTGGGCTTTGCTGAGGCCACAGCAACTTGTGCCCTACTGAGAGCCACTGGCTTTCAGGAGAGCTCTCACCGGGTCAGGTCAGACTGTCTGAACCTCTCCACACCGGGACCGTGATCGACAGTACAAGTGCTGCACAGCCCTGTGGTGAGCAGGTCACGTGACTTTCCTTTTGCCTCTGTCTAAAGGGTGGGGGGGACACGTGAGTGAATCTGTGTGGTAGGAAGAGGTGGGTTTCTCAGGCTTTGCACTGTGATGAACTTCATCCTGCCCTGGTCCACACTGCTATCTCCCCACAGCCACAGGCTGGCCCTCGTCACCTCTGCCCAGTGGAGCCCAGCATGACCAGCTAGGTGCAGGTGCCAGGACTCATGGGCACCCCTGGGTTAGAGACAGGCCACAGGGTGTGGCCTCTGCACTCAGACCAGACATGGAAACCTGGGGCATCGCTGACCATGACCAGGAGCACAGCATCTCTGTGCAACCTAAGGCTGGGCTCGTCCATAAAACAGCCTCCAGTGACCACAGAAGTCCTTGCTGGACCTCAGGGCGCTTCTCCCCGGGTGTCCCTGAGCTTGCCCAAGGATGTCTGAAATAGAAGACAGTTGAGGCACTGGTTCCAGTTCCAGAGGGTGCAGTGATTGGGAGCTCTGCTCAGCTCAAAGAAGAGGCTTTTGGAGCTATGTAAGGGACTCTGAGGTTGCCTAGGCCTGAGGTTTGTGGGGTTTTTTGGTTTTGTTTTCTGGAACTGGGGATTGAACTCAGACCCTTGCACTTGCCAGGCAAGCACTTATTCTATAAGCAATCTCCCCGGCCCAGCCTGAGGTTTTTAATATTTATTTTGAGCTGCAGAAGTCCTTCTCCCATCATAGGTTTACACGAAAGTCCAAGCAGCTAACAGATCCACTTTGGAGAAGGGCCAGGAAGGCCCACTTCTCTAGGACATCCAGTTCTCATCCAGCCTTGTGGGTGGCACCTGAAGCCCATGGGACGGAGCAGGCGGCCCGGCAGTAGCCAGCCTTGCTGACCCTGACTGTACCCACTTACAGAACTGATGCAAAGTCAGCACCCGAGAACCCAAGAGTTTGGGAGGACCACTGAGCACCTGCTGGGCTGTCATGGATACCTACAACGCCTCGGTGTCTGGTCGTTTTTTGCCCAGTCTTGGGGCAGTTTTGCTGCTCTTTCTGCTTCTGCTTCAGTCTGCTTCCTAAAGAGAACCAGCACTGCAGCCCCATAAAACACAAGGGCTCCCTCTTCAGATTTGCAGCGCAGATTTGGACAGTACGCAGACAGAAAAGGAAGATGAAAATTATTGCGTCACCTGCACAAGGCCACTGAGAGCATTCCCAAGTGGGTCCCCCATGCAGTATGTGTGTGGAATGTGAAGGTAAAGATCGGTTGTTCTTCCTGGCCAGAGCCCACCTTGCCTGACATGCTGGTGGGTGCGTTATGTGGAACGGGAACAGATGTGGTCTGTCTTTTCCACTATAACTAACAGCAAACCTTCCCTGTGCTGTAAACACTCCTCTCAGAGGAGGCTTGTAAATTGAACCATTTTCTGGAAGAGTCCCAGCCTGAAACCAGCACCTCTTTCCTCAACTAGCAGCTGCCAAGGCCAGCCCAAGTCTTCCTGCCTTTGATCTGCGTTAGTCATTGCCATCTCTGTTCCAGTGCAGACCTGTGGTTTGGCTTGGCGACCCACAGCGCCTAAAATGACTTACAGGCAGCTTTCTTGGCACCTTTCCTCTTGGTAAACAGCTCGCCCAGCACTAGGTACGGCCACTCTGCCCTCATGCCTGCCGGCCCCACCCCATCCTCCCAGTGTTCTCCCTCCCTCCACCAAGGCCCTGGGAATGCGAAGCTTGAGAGCTGCTGAGGAATTTATGGGTTTAGGTGTAGACAGGGAAGAAAAGGTGAAAAACTGGGATAGCTTAGGAAAAAAGATCTCAGAATCTGGAGGAGGAAAAGCCTGAGAGAGGAAGGCAGAACAAAGCAAACCTAACCTTTAAATTATTGTCGGTGGGCCAGTGAGATAGCTCAGCAGATTAAGCGCCTGCTTAGGCAAGTGCAGGGACCAGGGTTCAATCCCTGGCACCACATGCCTCAATGCACCGCCCCCAGGCATGCTGAGCCAGCCACCAAGTCTGGGCATGGTGACATACACCTGTAATCCCAGTGCTGGGGAGGCTAAAAACAGGATCGCTACAAGTCCACGCTGCGTAGTGAGACCTTGTACCAAATACGTAAAAAAATTATATAAATAATAAGTTGTTGTTGGGAGTCCATCTCAACCCAAGAAACTGAAAGCCCAAGACTTGAAAAGGCCTAAGCTTCACATACCTCAGCATCAGTCTGTTTTCTCCTTGAAAATGTCAGGCTCACTACACTGTCAGTGAAAAGAATGGCTCTGAGGAGGAAGTAGGCGTGGGAAACGTGATTATGAAAGTGGTCTCGGTTACAGAGGAACAACCAACAGTCTCATCATACGCAGACCTTAGACACGGGCAGCAAGCCTGAGAAGCAGGGCAGGAATGCACAGCTCAGGCTGCCCCATAGCAGTGGGCTTGCCTCTGTTAGGCAGACTCTGGGGACGCTTTGTAGAACTGGTGCCAACAGTTTAATTCAAGTACTGATGGCCAGAAAATGGGGCTTGCTTGAGGCTGTGGACACACACATGCCCCGAACAAAAATACAGTATTCCTGAAACGGCACAGGAAGTCAGACTGCAGCCAAGGCCTAGGAAATGCAGAGAGGTGATGGAGAGGGAGGCTTCAGGAAAGTTGGAAACGAGGGAGAAGAGGAGATTAAACGTGTCAGCTCTGGAGTCTGTTGGCATCAAGGGCAAGGACTGCTGTGAGAGCCGCTTGGCCCAAGCTGTGAAGTCGCCTTCGTCCCCGCTTCTGGGGAGGCCAGTGCACTATAGACCTCTCTGCAGATCCGTGTAGGCCACACCTGGGTCTCGGGCATTCCCAGGAGGGTGACACCTGTACTTGCTCAACCCCAGACAAGAAGATCCTGTGCTTTGAGTGTGTTAAAGGGGTACGAAGATGATACAATGAGGAGCTTTAATGGGAGAGAAAGGCAGCACATTTTGGAGACAGAATATCCCCCCAAATTCTGCCATTCCACAGTTGGCCAGAAAAACAGGGCATTAATATACATGAACCCCCATCTGCCAGGACAAATGATAGAAAGTAAATAAATTGCTGTGCATCTTTTGAAGCTGTGTTAGGTTTGCAGAAAGGCAAAAAGTACAGAGTTGCCAGATATTCTCTTGTTTCTTTGAATTAAGGTCTTGCTGTGCCATTCAAGCTGACCTTGAACTCACTATGTAGCAGAGGCCGGCCTCAAACTATGGCAATCCTCCTGCCTCAGCCTCGCGATTATAGGCATGCACCGCCATGCCTGGCTTGACCCTTCTAGTTTCTTCTGTTAGTAACATTCCCCTTTGCAGTTGCACATTTGTTATAATTCACGAATCATTAATACATTGTTAACTGAGGTCTTCCATCCCTTTTATTCTTATGTTGAACATTGTATGAGCTTTGTACCTGCTGGTTGTTTCCTGGTACTGGAGACTGCACCCAGGAGCTCTGTAACCCTGAGTTACATCAACAATCCTGTTTGTTTGTTTGTTTGTTTTTGAGACAGGGTTTTACTATATACTTTTGGCTGGCGTGAAACTCATAGCGCTTCTCCTGTGTCAGCCTCCTAAGTGCTGGGATTACAGGCATGGTTCGCCATACCTGCCCTTTTTGTTTGTTCTTATTTGGAGATAGTGTTTCACTAAGTTGCTCGGGCTCGCTTTGATCCTGCGGTCCTTCCACCTTAGTCTTCCAGCAGCTGGGGTCCAGGCGTGTGCCTTGTGCCTCACCTTTCTGTGGTTCTGACTGATCGCATGCATCCAGCACGGTGCCATGCACAGCACAGTTCGCGCTCTGAAGCTGCCCTGTGCTCCATCTGTTCCCCTCCCCCACAGTTCCCCGAGAAGCATCGGTCTTTTTGTTGCCTCTGTGTTGTTCTTTCTAGAACACTATATATGGTGAATATGTAGTGTTCTATATATTCACACAACATGTGACCCACAAATAATGCATGTAAGATTGTTTTGCTGTTTTTCTCATTTATTTCTTAAAGATAGGGTCTCACTGTTTGATCTAGGCTGGCCTTAAACTTGTGATCCTCATTTCTCAGGCTCCCAAATGCTAGGATTATAGGCATGCACTGTGACTGCTGACAGGGTTTATCTTCTCATAGATGAGGGTTTTTTTTTTAATGCTGAATAATATTCGCTTGTCAGGAGCTAGCAGTTTATGTCCTCATCCACCTACTGAAAGACACTCTTGGTTGCTTCCCATGTCTTGGCACTCTTAGAGAAAGCTGCTAAAAACAAACTAAAAAGCGAGAAAGACCTGGCTTCCTGCTATTTCTGTCCCCTCTGACTGCTCCTAAGGTCAGAGCTCTTGCTTACTTTGGGGCTGGTTCAGCTGCCTGACAGGCTAGCAGGGCGTTGTGTGGGCTGCTGTCCATTTGTGACAGCCTCAGATGAAAACTGCTTTCCAGCAGCCACGCTGCCAGCTCAGAAACTTCTGGAGCAAACCCGCTGGTGAGAGGCTACAGGCATTGTGTTGAGGGCTTGCCCCAGGGCTGTCCCTCTGCGCCCCTCTGCGTCCCTCTGCGTAAGGGAATTGGCTCCAGCGCCCAAGTGTCCTTTATTTCCTGAAACAGGTAGACAGCAGTAGCTCTGTATCGGTGGATCTGACCAGAAGGAGGTAGAAAAAGATCCCAGCAAACTTGCAGTCATGGGAGATAACCAAACTAGATGATTTGGGGGACGGGACTCTGTGATGTGTGCACAGTGCAGACCCCTTTGGATGAGCGTCCCTGAGGGACGGCGAGCCACTGATCATGCCTGCATGAGTCCCAGAGACTGTGCAAGGAAGCGGGCTCCGGGTGGAGGGCAGCGGGTCCCCGGAGCTGCGTTTTTCAGTCATCGACAGCTTCCACATGGTGTTTGTATCCTTCGCTTTTGGCATGCGGGGCATTTGGATGAGGTCATCTCCTTGGGCCCATTTCCTGAGTGCTGATCGTTTTGTGACACAGAGACCAGCTTCCTCTATTCTTAGAGCCTCCGAGCCTTGATGCTCCCTGCCAGTTCCATGCCCAGCTCCCGGGCCCCTTCCTCCCACCCACTCTCCCCAGAAAGTTCTCTTTTCTTTGTGGAAAATTACATATTCTGTGTTTTTTCCTCACACCACACATATTCTCACCCAGAGGCCAGTTCTGGAGTGACCTCAGGGGTGAGCCACGCCACAGTACAGCTGTTCACAGGAACGGCCTTTCAGCGCAGACTTGGGTATAAACTACGTTACGGCCCCCTCATTGCCTGCTGGCTGCCCTTGCAGCGATGGCTTGTCCGTGAAGTGCCGAGTGTGAGGAAGCAGGACTTCTGGGCTCAAGTCCTGCTTGGGATTTCACTTTTCTCCTGCCAGCTGTGGGCCTCATGCACCGACTGAGCTGCTGAAATGCAGCTTGCTTTTGGGCCTGGGAGGAGGCAGGACCTCCTGGTAGGAGTGCAGAGCAGAGCAAATCCGGCCTCATGGCTGGGACTCAACAGGAAGAGGAGGGGCCTTGGGGCCCTAGGCTCCCTTGTGCAGATGCACCCCTTGACCCAAGACTTGGGAAGGCCCACCCGACTAAGGGCTCCTCCAGTAGAGCCACAGGCTGGAGACCAGAGCTTTAAACTATGGGCCTTCCAGACCCAGCCAGAGCAGGCGAGAAATAAGTGTTCAGCTAAGATAAATAATACGGTGTCGTGGGCTCTGGTGGGTGTGAGCTCTTCATTAAAGTTCATCCACAAGTGGTATTCATTTCCTAATCTACTTCTCAAACTTTGTTTTCTGCTCAGCAAATCTCTCGCTCACTCTTTTTTGAAGGGTCTAGAAATTCTATTAATATTTAATTAGCTCCTAATTATTTATGCATCAAAGTGTGTGAGCTGTTGTTAGCCTTCACAAAGCAGATGCCCAGTGGCGATCCTGGCTGGTGTTCCAAGGCCTTGAGCTTAAGACACCCTTAAAGAAATGGTGACAGTGCAAAGTCCGGACGGCCGTGTCTCGGAAGCGGAAAGCCTTGCAACGTGGTGAACTGGATCACACACTTTTTCCATCTACTTCCCAGGTGTGAAATATCAGGTCATAGTTTTCAAGGCATAATATTGGCTCAGTGATTGCGCTCGCTAAGGATCGAAGGTGAATGTTCTGCCATCCAGCGGGGATTCCTGCTTTCCTGTCCAGGTCAATTCTGTGCCTTCGGGCTCAGTGAGCAGGCAGTGGGCCCTTGCCAGGAAGACACAGGAAGAGGCCAAAAACATTCTTTCACCTTTTACAAAAGATGAAATCAAGAATGGGGCAGCTGATAGTTAATCTGACCTAGGCCGTGAGCCCCAAGATGTCGGGATCGTCCTTACGCTGGGATCAGGTGACTCCACAGTGAGCCACGTGGGTTTGCTTTATGCTGTAGGAGCCAAGACTGAGCCCCAGGGAGAGCGCGTTAAATGAATTGTGTAGTTCTGTGAAGGGTACTAACCCTCACCTAACCAGCCTGTTGTTTTCTTTGCTTAAGGCTGTTGTAACTGCTGCATGGTGCTCTCCCCAAATGTGCGTTCTTCTCCTGCTTCAACCCCTGCCCTCACCCGCATCCTTCCTAAGCTCTTCCCCGGGTCCCTCCAACCACTCCCACTGGCCAGTTGTGACAATCAGGCTTTATTTAAAAAAAGAGCCTTGTGTTGGGTTTCCAGAATGGACCTGTGGCCTATGGTCTCTGCAGAAGTTATTATGGCCCACACCTGTAATCCCAGGGGAGGCTGAGGCAGGAGGATCCCTGTTAGTTTGAGGCCAGCCTGGGTTACGAATGAGTTGAAGGCCAGCCTGAATGACCCTAGTGAGACCCTAACTCAGCAAAACAAACAAATGAAAAGAAAAAAAAAAGAACTTGCACAGAATGAGCAATGAACTCATCCAGGGAGGTAAGCCTAAGCCACAGCAGCCCCCAGCACTGTGGGAGAGGGGACCCCAGCACAGTTTCGGACAGTATCTACACACCCTATCAGCATGTGCCTCTTCCATTTTTAAAAGGAGACAGACTATAAATAAATTAATATTTGAACTCTCCATGTGTCTGGGAAAAAGTAATTCTCTAGGCTGTTCAAAAAAGTTGAAAAGTCTGACTTCGATTCATTTTTAATGGCTTTCTGCCGGGGCTCCACATTCTCCTGCTCCGTCTCCTGGTACTGGACGGTTAATTCTGGCGTGCGAGCCAGCAGATATTTTTATTTCCATAACCATTTTATGAGAACTCAGAACAATGATCTTATAAAGAAAACATCGAGATTTCATCTTCGTTCCGCTGGGGCTGCTTGATTCTTTTTCAGTGGCGTTTGTGGATTTTTTTCTGGGTGAATCAGTGCCACTCAGAGTTCCTTTCTGCAGCTCTCTGGCTCTCCCGGCTTCGGAGGCCGTGGGACTCCAGCAGCCTTGTGTCTTTGGAATGCTTTTTACTCAGACGAGACCCGAGCAGTTACCTGTGGTATTAGGGGCTCCAATGTGAAACTGCTTTTACCACAGAGGTCAGATAAGGCCCCCGAACGGCAGCTTCACATGGTTTATATTCATATCAGGTTGTAGTAACATTTATCAGAGCACTTAGCTAAGAAAAATCAGGAACTTCTCAGCCTCTTTAGGAAAGATGCGTCTCACAGATCCTAGCTGTCCTGCTGTCCATAAACTCAGCTGTGGGAAGAAACCGACATGCAGGAGAAGCGGCTTACGTGAGTCCTGTCACATTTTCTACGAGCTGGCTAGAGGCGTGTGAACCTCTGTGTACGTGTTGGCTTGTCATTCATAGCCACCTAGGGGGATACCCTGGAACCAGTGGCAACTTCCCCCTGAATCTGAGGGGAAATGTATGGAAACGTGTCTTCTGCCATCACAAAGCAGCCGGTGTCCTAGAGAGGCGGTGACGTTTGTTAACGTAGCAGTGAAGTTTTTCAAGTGTCAGTGGGGTAGACACAAATGTACCTGCTTCCACATGCAAGAAAGAACACAGTCCTTGTTTTCAGCTACTTCACCTGAGCCCTCCACTCCTCTTGCTCAGGGCTAGCGGGCCTTCAAGTCCATGCACCCAGGGCGCCTGTGGTGCCCCCACACACGGCTCCCTAGTGTGACCACGCCCAGGACACCTCTGGTTGAAAGATCTGCTCACTGCCCTGTGCCACACAGGTGGTGTTGGGAACCCCGTGCCTGCCACACCTACAGGATCTTGCCTCTGGGACACCTAGCAGAGTCCCTGCGGTGACAGGCATTGAAGATTAACGGGGCCTAGAAATGTTTACGACCGACCGCCAAGAAGTGGCCAGGCCCCCCGCCAGAAAGAAAAGTGGGGCACCAGGTCCAGGTCATACACTACTATATTGTGACTGTGCTGTCTTGCCAGGATGGTTACCATGGTGACTTGGTCCAACATGGCCTATCACTAGCCACTGTGGCTATTTGCATTGGATTAAAATTGCATATGATTAATTCCTTGGGCAGCTGGTCACACTTAAAGGAACTCAGTTGCCACATACAGCCAGGGACCACCTTATGGGGCAGCAGGTAACAGAGTCCCCAGTGCGGGGACAGGTTCTGCGTACGGCAGTGCTCTGTTGCCAGCCGCATGTGCCTGCGGTGCAGTTCAAAGGTGACCTTTCTGTTCCTTTTTTTACAGGGCATGGCCCAAGAGGTTTAGAGAGGAGCGTGATGCCAATACAAAGCCAGTGGGCAGCATAGGCTCCTGCAGGTCACTGATCCCCTAGAGAGGGTTGCTGCGGGGAGGTAGGCGTGGCCCAGCCTTGCCTAGCTCCTCCCTTTCATGTGGCCCCAGCATCCTGAAGCACTTGCAAAACTGGCTGGGCCTACAAGGCCCTGTTTTTTAAATCGGCTTTGGGCTTTAGCTCAGGGAGAGGTCTTGGATTTATATAAACACACACAGTGTAGCTTATGCTACAGCTTCAGTTTATGCCCCTGAGGTGGCGCCTAGAAGCAGGAGGTGGGAAGAGATGTGTCTGGGTTGGCTTTGCTGCCTGCAAGGGGCGTGTTTAGCAGGGTGCAGATGGCAGGCGAGGCCATCTCTGGTGCAGTGAGAGCTGTGAGCAGGTGGCAGGCAGAGGAAGGGGGCAGGATGGAAAACACTGGCGTCACGCCATCTCTGTGAACCAGGACCAGTGAGGCAGCCAGAACCCCACCTCAGTGACCCCTTGAGTGCCTTCCTGTGTCAGGTGTTGTGTAGACATGGCACAGCGATCGGGGACACCTGCCCAAGCCAGCAGGGCGTGTGGGGGCGCCCTGGACGTGGGCTCGCTTTAATACTCCTAAACTCCCTCAGCCTTCTCCCTGGCCGACGAGAGCAGCTCCTGCAGTGGTCTTGCTGGCAGGTCTGTGATGGGCCGGCCCATCGCCCTGGCTCTGCAGGACTTCCGTACCCTCTGAGCGTGGCAGTGCCCCGGGCTGCCAAGGACACTGCCATGGAAGTCGGTACTGACTACTGGGTGCAGCAGATCCTGTGCTGATTCTACCCAGATCGGACCACGTTGCAGGAGGCTGGGGGGTTGGTTCATGCATTGCAGTGCTTGTAGCCAAGGGCAGAAACAAAGAAGAATCGGAGATGCTGTCTTCATCCTCTGCCCTGGGCAGTGGACTTCTTTCCTGTCTTCTCCCCATTCCCCATTTCCTTCTCCTCTTCGCTGCGTGTCTTTGGCCTGGAGAGTCTTGCCTTCATGTCTTTCCATCATGCTTGTGTCTGTTTAGTCTGTGCTCTGATTGTGGCCCTCCTTGTCCCATAGTAAGAACGCTGTTATCGGAAGTGGTGTCCACTCACAGACACGATGTGTTGTAGGTACAGAAGCTGAGGGCTGCGTCTGAGAATCACTGGATAGGACTTAACACTCCGGATGCCCAGGTCCCACCCACAGTGACTAATGTAGAGTGTTTAGGGTTGCAAGCCAGACAGCAGATGGGCTGCAGAGCTGCCCAGGTGATCCTAGTGAGCCGTGGAAGTTGGAAACTTCTATAAGCCAGTGGGATCACACTCCAGCAACGTGTGCAGTTACACCTGTACGCAGTCACGGTGCCACTGTTCTGCATCTCCTAGGCATCAGAAGGAGCATCGGATGCAAAATCAGTCCCCAGTACCCACCATCCTGGTGTCCTCGGCAGGTCATTTACTTACTCTGAGCCTCAGTCTCCTCCTCTGTAAAATGGGTCAGTACTAGTAATACTTATCTTAACGGGTCATCTTAAAGCACCAAAAAGATGCGTGAAGTCTTTGGGAACTGTGCAGTGCTGTAGGAATGTATGTTGTTATTGATGGAAATCACGCTCTTACAGATTTTCCTCACCTAATGTGGGGGTTGCGCAGGGCTTTTCTTTTTCCTGTTTGGTAAAAAAGAGGGGCCAAGAGAGATGGTCTGCCCAGCTCTAAAAAGAACCAGCAGGTAGAATTCCAGAACCAAGAGGCTCCAGCATCCAGGAATGGTCCCTGGCTGCTCAGTAACTGGTCACCTCTTATTACACGGCCTTGCCAAGGAGGGAGGGACGTCAATAAGCCATCGCTCCTGAGCCCCGTCCCTCTTTGGCTGTCTTGCTGGACTTTGTGATGTCAGAGTGAATGAAACAGCTGAGTTGCCCCAGAGCATCCTGCCAGTCTCCTTGGGGTAGGGGAAGAGACCCTGCCTCACAGGACCTGTATGCGACTGTGGTGGCCTGGGCAGTGCCTGTCAGCACAGCCCTCTGGGTACACACCAAAGCATCTTCCTCTGGCTTGTCCTCAGGGACTTGAAGTTGGATGGAGGGCGACAGTCAACAGGCGCCATGAGCCTGAGAGAGATCATTGGCCTGGAAGGTGTGGAGCTGGGTGCCGACGGGAAGGTAAGGCTCCCAGAGTTTGTCCCTGGGGTCACGTGGCCACCACTGTTGTTGTCGGGAAGCAGAGGCAGCAAGGAGATCTGAGGCCTCCCTTGTGAGGAGGGAGTAAGCCTGGGCACATGCCGGGTATGGGCTGCATGCTGACCCCGCTTGCCCGGGTGTGGCACGGTGGGGTCTCCCAGGCACATACCCAGCTCTGCAGTACCGTTTACCAATGAGTGGGCAGCACTTGGAAGTGCTTCGCACATGTGCACATCCATGCACGTGCCAGATGCAGCACTGCTGCGAACATCCATTATCTGGCATGTCCATAAGGCACACCGCGGCTGCTAGAACAGTGTTTGGCTTCTTGTGGCCCCGGGGAGCCTGCAGTCCCTCAGGCTTCCTCAGTGACCAAGCAGCAAAGCCACCGCATTCCTCCCCATCCACTATGCAGCGAGCTGCTGAGTTGCATCTGAGGAGTAAAAATGAGGAGATGAATTTGCCCCCACGGGCTGGTTGTGGGCAGGCACCGTCCACCTGCGAAGCCCATCTGTGGGGAAACTGTCCCAGCATAGGCTGTGGGGCAGCGAGTGCCTCTCACCCTCCCCTGCCACTGGCCTGAGGGCCAGCACCCAGCACTCCAGGTGCAGTTCGGTGCATGCAAGGACTCCCCAGGCAGGTGAAAGAGGGGCACTCGCTCCAACTTTCTCCCACATCCTGGGCACTCACCTGGGAACCAGGGCGAAGGGAGTTGGTATCATGAGGGGTGGAACAGCGCCCCCAGCCCTTGTCCAAGACGCTCAGGCCCTGAGTGCTCTGGAATTCCGTGTTTGGGGTTTCCTAAGCAGCAATGCAGCATGCGCCCGACGTATGACACCCCAGCCACTTCTGAGGCGTGCCCTGGGCACCGTGCTGGTGCTTCTGCCACCTAGTGGGGATGGCTACAGCTCTCCACCAGGATGTGCGGGGGCGGTTGGCATAAGCACAGGCCAGAGTGTTTTTTGTGTCTCATCACACTGGATTTAATTGCAAATTTTAAAACGTAGACTCAAACTTGAGGTGGCCACATACCTTGGTCAAAATGCAAGCCAACATTGTGTAGAGGTAATCACTGGTTTGTTTGGGTTGGTTTTTTTTTTGTTTTGTTTTTTTACCTTTTTAGACAGTTTCGTATACCCAGTTTCTGCTCCCCACAAATGCCTTTGGAGCCCGGAGGAACACCATAGACTCCACCTCCTCCTTCTCCCAGCTCCACAACCCAAGCCACCGCAGCCTCTCCATCGGCCGGGCCAGCAGCACCCAGGGCAGCCTGGACGCAGGTGATGTCTCCCACGGAGGCGCCTGACTTCGTGGCGCAGCTTGGGTCTCCTTTGGGGAGGGCGTGGTCTCGGGCTGTGTAGGTTTTGACTGGGTCATGGGTGATTTTCTCTCTGTTAGATGCCTCAGCTGCCAAGCTGGCAGGGCCCTGCCAAGGCTGCCTGTGCCAGGCAGAGCAGCTGGATTCCCAGCTTCTCACCATTCACACAGTTACGTCCCGTGTGCTCACACTGCTTGGCTTTGGCTTCCCTCCCCCTAGACAACTGGGTCCTGAGGTACAGGAGGAGGGTGAGATTTTCCTTTGTGGTTATCATGGTGGGCCAGCTGAGCGACCACTGAAGAACATTTGCAGGCTCCAATTTTCCCACCCAGGCCTTTTAAGAATTGACACAAAGGCAAAAACCCTCTTTAGGAGGCAGCATTGTTTCTACTGTCAGAGAATTCCTAGAGAAGGTGAACTTCTTGTGTTGCCTTGTCTCTGTGTCAGTGTCCCAGCCACCTGTGGTCCTTCACAAGTCACGCAGGACAAGTTGCCCAAGTAGTGTGCATCTGAGTTACCTTTGCATGGCCACGTCTTGCGAAGTGTGAGGCCACTGTGCCTCTGACATCCCCGGGGACGGAGGGGCTCTCCTATAACAGGGAGACTAACATGTAATTGTGTACAATGGGGAAAGTGTCAAAATGAACAGGGAATTTGCTGAACCCTTTGTGTGGCTGGTGGGGCCGCACCTCCTGGACTCACAGGGACATCTGCTGCGGGTCAGGACCCTGGACACATCCTAGGCTTGAAGCCCTGAAGCCCTCATGACTTCAGCTGTGCTGTGCTTCTCCCAGCTGCCTCTGCCTCAGAGGACCCTGGCCTCTAATTGTCATTTTCATGTCACCATCAGGTAGCGATCTGGGAGAGTTCATGGACTATGACCCCAACCTCCTGGACGACCCCCAGTGGCCATGTGGCAAGCACAAGCGAGTCCTGATCTTCCCTTCGTACATGGTGAGCAGCGGACAGACGGGTTCTCCATGTTCCCAGCAGCCTCCTCCAAGGCTCGGGCTGGCTCTGCTCTGCACCCCAGGGTGTGGGATTCTGGGACTGGGTGGAGTGGGGGCCTGCAGACACCATGCTGAGGGTGCGAAAACTCCCATCTCAGGCCAGGACCTTCCAAGGCAGAATTATTTCTGGGGAAAGTGACATGGGGCACTACAGGTGCTCAATGCAAATGCTTCTCTCACTGTTTTTATTTCATGGGCTCTCCCTGACTTTTCTTTCATGTAACTTTGGTTTCTGCTTTGGGCTGACCACCACCAGAATGTGACTGGGTGCCTACAGGGTGGTATGGACCCAGATTTCACTGCTAGGAGCTGCCGCTTCTCCTGACCCTGGGCCGGTGGCCCTGCCAGGGTCCCGTGTCCTGTCTTTGGGCAGACAGACCCATCCTGATTCCCTGCCATGCAGAGCACTGGCCACAGCAGCAGGAAGGGGAGGACCAGGCATTAAGGGAAACCCCGCGGCATCAGCCCAGAAAGCCGCGTCTCCCTGCCCTGTGTCCTGGTGTGGCTGGGTGTCCCCCCACGTTGCCTCTCTCCCACTCTGGCCCTGGTCTCAGCACTCAGCCAGGAAGACCCCACCGTGGTCCTGACTAGAAAACCCAGATTGCAAACCAGCCCCGCCCACTTCAAAGGTGCGGACCAGATTTGCACCGTGAGATAATTGTCATCAGAGAAAGCCCAGGCAATGCTCGGCCCCTGCTGGTGACTTTCTGCATCTACCCTCTTACAGTTTGGCATAGTTCAGAGGTCACCATGCTTCACCACACTGAGTCAGAATGAGTTCCCAAAGGTGCTTAGTACATAAGTGACCTCTGCCCCTCACTCCTGCCTACAAGAACCCCTCAGCTCTGGGCGCAGAAAGAGCTAAACCATAGCCACAGAGAGCTGCCTCTTTCCACTCCGTGACCTGTTTCGAGACTAACACCTAATAAGCTCTCCATAAGGGAGCAGACCCCATCACCCTGCTGGTCGGGAAGGTGTACCCAAGAGGTTTGCCCTCCTGCAAGAGTAAGGCTTCTTTCTGCAGTTCACTGCTTTGCTTGTTAAAGTTCATGTTATGAATTAACCCGGGCAGGAAACTGTGACTCACAGTCTGAGGCAGGCTGTCCCTGTGGATAGGCAAGAAGTGGGGCTGAGACCACAGCCCTTGCTGGTTGTGTCAAACTGCCTGGCCTGGGGCAGGACACGAGCGGGGTTCTCTGGACCAGGGGGCTCACAGCTGTCTGGGCAACCAAGAAACCTGGAAGGTGCACTGTTCTGGCTGATGGCGGGGTTTGGAGGGAGCTCCAGGGACAGGTCACATCTGGGGATGGCACTGGCCTCTCCTTTTATGAGCCTGGCGCCGGGTACATGCCAGGTCCAGTTGGTGCTCTTTTCTTTTCTTTAAGTAATGTCACAGCAAGAGCTTTAAGGTCCTGTACCAGGGCATGTGCAGGCACACGCACATGTGCGCGCACACACACACACACACACACACACTCTGCGGCTGTATGCTAGCTGGCTCGCCACACCAGCCTACCTGCCCTGCCCTCCTTGTTTAGTGGATCGTTTTTCTTTTCCTGCTGCTGGGTCGGAAGTCTGCTTCCTGGAAAGGCCTGTGTGTAAGTGCGAGAGCTCAGGGGAGCTGCATCCCCCTGGTCCGCTCTCTGAGGCCCCGTCACCTCCCGTTCTGGCTGCGGTTGATCTGAGGCAGGAATAACTTCTGGGCATTCCCATCAAAGCCCTGACAGTCTGTGTGTACCACAGAGAGCCTCAGCCAGCTCCCGAGAGCCAGGTGGGCGTAGATGGCAGGACTGTTTCTTGGGCATGTGTTCTGACCTCAGAGGAACGAGTGTGGGTGTGGGTGTTTGCCTCACTTTTGTGTGTCCATGAATGTAGAATTTGCACATTCAGCAAGTTTGGCTGCAGTCTCACAATGGGCCCTGCAGGCTCTTCTCATGGGTCTGAGTGAATGGGCCAGTTAGATGTCAACAGAAGGTAAGCCACTGTGGTCATGCGGAAAGAACTGTTATGGAAGAGTGACAGGAGAGATGGAGGCTCAGGGTGGGCTCGTCTCTCACAGAGACCCTAACGTGCCAAGAGACTGACTTAGTGTAAGACGGCCCCTCCCTTTGTATACACACACGTGTCCCAGAGTGGCGCTCCCAGCTCAGGAGCTGCGTGTGCAGTAGACGCCCGGCTCCTGGAGTCATCAGATAGCAACAGGAGCTTGAGGCTGCCTGGAGCTGCGCCAGAGGAGCCCACAGTGCCCTTGGCTCCTGGCTTGGTGTGTGGCGCTCACTCTCTGTCATCTAGGACAGGTTCCACGCACCATGAGGCCAGCTCCAACTCGCTCCACCCAGGGCTTTCTGCAGCCACCTTTGCTTGCCAGCCAGTGAGAATGGATTCTGGGGACTGCTTGGCCTCCAGGCCTGCTGTCCTTGCCCAGCCACCTCAAGGCCCAGCAGAGTCCCCAAGCTGCTGCCCAGAGTCTGGGGTGTTGTCCTGTTTGCACAGAGCTTCAGCCTCTGCAGCGCCAGACACCTGCAGAGAAATGTACTAACCGTTCCACCTATCAAACATAATGTAACTTCTACACATGGAGTGTATAGTCCTGGGTTTTCGAAGGACCTCTGCAGTCACAGGCTGTCCCTGTCCCCCTGGCTCCCCCCAAGGAGCTTCATGTTGTGGCAGCTCACTTCTGTCTTCAAGACCCATACATAGTTTTACTCATTCTGGAGCTTCATGCATATTACGACTTCGGGTGTGTAGGATTGGGGCGGTCTCCCACACCCCTTAATGTCTGAGATTCACCTAAGTGGGTGTATTGGTGCTTTGTCTTTAGTGCCGAGTGGTGCTGGAGCCACACAATCTCTACTCCCCTTTGACGAACACCCGGCATTTCCATGCAGCGATGTTAGGAGCACTGCTCTGACTTGTCTAAATCTTTTTACAGGCACCTGTTTTCATTTTTCTTGAGTAAATTACACAAGGGCAGACTGAGCCAGATGTTACCAGCCATCCAGGGTGCCACAAGATGTGTATTTTCCTCAGTATTTGTTCTCAGAGTGATGCCCAAAGGCTGCTCGTCCCCCAGGGAGGCCATGTGTTGAGGGTGGATGCTTCCGAGGCCTGTCATCTGCAGTATGGAAGGGGCACCTCAAGAAAGTGGCCCTATACTGAGTCGCATGTGTCATTCTAAACTTTAATCCATGTGTGTCACTGCCGTTATTGTCCACTGGGAAAGAACCAGGGTGGGAGTTGGACTTGAAAAATACAATCCCTGGGGGCAGGCACGGAGAGCAGGTTGCAGCTGGCCGGGGGTTTGGCCCTTCAGGGCTCTGGAAGCAGCCGTGGTCATGCTTGTGTGTCAAGCACCTGCTGCGCACAGGTCTTACAGGGCCTCAGCCCAGGGGCTGGGCGACGCCCTGAGTCACCATGGGACACACCCAGCCAGGGATAGAGCCTCATTAGAGACTGGCAGCGTGTCATTGCACTGGGCAGCCTGGCAGCTCGAGTAGTGGTTTTCATTGTTGTTTTCTCTGTACGGGTGTGGAGAACAATTAAGAGATGAAAACCAGGGGGAGAGCCGAGATAACCCTGGTGATTGGCTCTCTGGATCTTTTCTTTGGAGAAAGAAATCCTTCTGACCTCAGAAGGCCAAGGAGGACGCCCTGTGTGTTACCAGGGGCATCCTTGCCCTGCCTGGGTGGTCACCACGCTGCAGCACATTGGATCCAGGTGCTTATCTGGCTTCCCTGGGCTTCTGCAGTCCTTGGCACATGCTTGGGACTTGCTCTTCCAGCTGGGGTTTTCAGCAGGGTGAGCTATTAAGCAAAGGCGACTCAGACTTTCTGGGGTCTCCATCATCGATTTGCTTTCATGTTGTGTTGCTTGCTTCGGCGATTTCCTGCCTGCAGGGTGGCCCATTCCAAGCTCTTCCATTGCAAGAGCCCTTCTCGGCCCCCTTGGGGTCATGGGCCAGCTGTGCAGGCATACTGGGAACCTGCACGGCAGCTGAGCCCACTTGCTTTAGGTACAGTGTGGAATTAAGGTGCCTCAAACTGGGTGTAGTAGAGCACACCTGTGATCATCAGCTGGTAGGCAGGAGGATGGCTACCAGCTCAAGGCCAGCTGGGTCTTACTACATAGTAAGACTGTGTCTCAGAAACCCTAAAAACAGAAAAGAGCCTCAAATACCTTACCGTGCTGTGGCAGAGACAGCAGCCATGGGCTATTTTTGTTTTGTTGTGGGGTTTTTGGAAACTGGTAGTAGACACCACGTGCATAGCGTACGGCTCACCGTGTACAGGATTTTCATAAAGCTACATGGCCATGACCATAATCAATTTCAGAACATTTGCACCTTCCCCAACCCAAGGCCCTTCCCCTTTAGCTGTCCCCAGCCCTGCACTGCCGTGGGCCTTGGTGTCCTCTGGGTGTGCCTGTTCCTCGTCAGTGGAGTTGTGCAAGCTGTGCCTTTGTGTCTGGCTTACATTTCGAGGTTTATCCGTGCTGTAACATGTATCAGTATTGTGGTTTCTAATCGTTTGCTTCCTACAAAAAGTCCCAACATGTACAGCAGCATCTGCTACCTTTCTGTGTGTTCTGCGGAGATGGGGGTAGGGGGAGCTGGTGATCGGTTAGTACCTTTTTCGAGGTAGGGTCTAGCCCAGGCTGGCCTTGAACTCAGGACCATCAGCTGCCTCAGCCTGCTGAGTGCTGGGAGAACGAGCGTGCACCGCCATTCCCAATTTCAAACCATGATTTCGAACATGACATGCCCTTTGACCACTGTTGAAGAAACACACATGTAAAAGTACATCCCAAGACCACCTGGGTCATTGGATGCCACCACATCCACCCAGAGTCACTGCCCCAGTGGTTCTGGGGCAGCAGAGCACAAGCCAGCGGTTTCCTGGCCTGAACTCGCCTTACACTGCAGGGAATCTGAGGGCTAGAAATTGCAGCCCATGCAGCTGCAGGCTGTGCGTCCCACCCCTACTTCCTCCCTGGAAAAGGATAAAATGCACAGGACAGTTGTGGCGCCCACCTCTGGATGGTCGTATGGTCCAGGGTTGCCCTATGCCATTGCTTGAACAAGAGCAAACATCTGCGCCCCTGGATTCAGCTGAGCTGGAAGTGCCGACAGCCGTCACACAAGTACAGTGGAAGCAGAACAGTCCTGACTGTGCAGGGCCACAGGGGCTGGAAGGAGCACCTCAGATCATGGCTTGTCTTCCTTCCTTTCATGGGCATTGTAGAGAAACTGAGGTATAGAGTGGCTGCATGCCTGCCATAGGTCTCCAGGTACCTCTGGGGTATTAGAGCCCTGGAATGGTCCTTCCTAGGGTAGGGGGTCTCTTACCCACAGGGCAGCGAGCTCACCTGTTCAGACAGATTCCTGTGGAAAGGAGAGAGGTGGCCAAGTGTTCCCAGGCCTGGGAGCAGAAGCAGCCTCTCTCTGACAGGCCTGCAGCTCCCAGCCCCAAGCCTCTTGCTGTTCCCAGAGCAAGCACTAGGGCATGCAGACCTCCTCCCTGCCTGACAGCCTTCTTCTATCGTGCCACAGCTGGTCCCTCGGGCCAGGCTGGGCCACCTTCAGTTCCTCGGTGACTCACTGCTTGTGATGGGTCAAGGCCGGGCTTGTTCTTGCAAAGACCCCAGAGTGTCCAGTGTCTCCACCATAGAGCTGGTGGGTTCTTCTGGCAAGGTGATTAAGCTGTGGTATTTCCTTGCTGGAGGGGTTCAGGGATGCCCACCCAACCCCAGTACATCCCAGCTCTGCTTCCCATCTCCCAGGGGCAGCCTGGCCGGGGCTGCTTTGCACACTGAGTCTCTAGACGTTCTGGGCTTGCAGTGGCCTCCTGCTCGCAGCCAGCCTTTCCCTCTTCCTCATCAGGCAGCTGCCAGAAAGTGCATTCCAGTGGCTGCCCCGGGTCGCCGGCTCTGCACAATGTAAGCACTGCAGCTGGAGCGACCACGCGTCACTCACGCAGCCCAACCCAGCCCGCTGTTGGCTGCAGCTGCACCCGGAGCAGCCCTTCATCTGGCCAGTGTCAGGGCCTGGAATTAGGTGGCAGTGAACACAGCCTGTCCCTGATCAGGAAGGAGCCATGACCTGGATCGTTAGGCCTTCTGTGTCTAGTAACCCGCTGTGGCCCAGGCATTGCGAATTTGGACAACTCTGACAGATCAGTAGGCGAGCTTGCACAGAGCATCAGACCCAGGTTTAATTTATTCTCTGCTAAGCCCAAAGGCGTGACCACAGGGGGACTGCTAGGCCACACTTGTGGCTTAGCCCTCCTGGGATCGCGTCCCCACCTCAGCTGTCAGTAAAGTTTTTAGAGTACCAAGGAGGTGCAGCTGCTGAGGGTCATCAGTGGCTCCCCTGAGGCAGACAGGAACACGCCGGGGAACTGTCGTCTGCCATTCTCCAAGAACATCATCGCTGGCACCTGTGGGTTGGGGGGGACCCACCTGGTACTAGGGTCTGGGCCATGAGCACCTCAGGTGTATGCACACATGCTGAGCAGCACCTGTAGCTAAGTTGTCGCCTGGTGCCCCGCCCCGCCCCGCTCACTGTCCCAGTTGTCACGTATGGCTGAGGGTGAGCAGGACGTAGGTCAGTCCTGCAGGCCAGGTATCCCAGGCTCACCAGCATAAAGCGGTGATGGAGAAGCCAGAGGAGCTGCCTATCAGAGCTGCATGTCCACCCAGGCTTGGCTCCAGAGTCTGTTCTTCCTCACTGAACCACAGCACAGAGAAGCAGGGACAAGGACAAGGAAGAAGAGGGAACTGTCACAGCAAGCAGAAGGGGCAGGGAAAGAAGACACCCAGGCAAGCCTCCCTTGGGCCAGGGCCAAGGCAGAGCTGGGCCGCAAGGGGGCTGGGCGCTGAGGTCAGAGGTCAGCAAGGTCATGCAGCAGCACCATTAGGAACAGTCCACTGCTGTTTGCAGAATCAGCTCATGCCGAGTGACACACAGCAGAGCCGTGTCACTCAAGATGTCCTTACCCCTAAGACTTCAGACTGCATCCTTGTTCAGAAATAGGGTCGTTAGGGCTGGCAAGATAGCTCAGTGGACAAAGGGCTTGCTTAGGCAAGTGCAGGGGTCAGGGTTCAGTCCCTGGCACCGCATGTGGCGCCGGTGCCAGCCGCGCCCCTGGGTGCTCTGAGCCGGTGATGGAGTCTGGTCATGGGTGGCACATGCCTGTAATCTAAGCACTAAGAAGGCAGAAAGAGGAGGATCACTATGAGTCCAAGCTGGGTAGTAAGACCTTGTACAAGAAAAGAAAGAAAATAGGGTCATTAGGATATGGTCAGACTGACACAGCTCTTACAATGTGAGGTGATTATGATGTGGAAAGGCGTTCCTGTATGAAGACAGAGGTTGGAGCGACGCACCCACAGGCTTGGGACCTGGGTCTCAGGAAAAAAGAAAGGGTTCGACCCCGAGATTTTGTCCATCTCAGAGGAGCACAGCCCCCAACACCTGGGTCTCTGACTCCAGCCCTGGCCCTGGGAGGCGACACACCCAGGTTGGGGCAGTACAGTGATGAGGGTGACCTGCTATGCTTCTCTTCCACCTGTGCCTGCAAGCATGGCATCCGCCAAGTCCAGCCTACCTCCAGGATGACTCCCGGCCCTCGCCTCTGGTGCGGCTGTCACAAGTGCACTGCAGCCCAAGGTCACCACGCCCTTTCCTGGATGCCCTGGAACTTGGACATCCTCGGGTGGCCACTTCCTAGGCCGCTTGTCCCTTGCTCAAGACATCTTCCTCTCACTGCTATAAACCCTTGAGGACTTCTGGCCACCCTGAGAGGCTGTCAGTGCAATGAGACATGGTTGCTGCAATCTCTGAAGATAGAACGGAGTGGGGTGAATCTGGTCCAAGAAATGGTTGTTCCTGGGCTTTGCTAGAAGCCAAACACCTCAAGTGTATTATGTCTGACTTAGAAAAGGCGGAGCTGGGGAGATAGCTCAGTGGTCTAAGTGCCTGTCTGGCAAGTACAAGGACCTGGGTTTAATCCCTGGTACTGCATGCCATGCCCGCCTTGCACTGTGTTGGCCACTGAAACCAGGTGTAGTAGCGCACATCTGTAATCCAAGCACTGGGTAGGGGTGGGGCTGAGACAGGAGAATTACTATGAGTCTGAGCTGTGTAGCAAAACCCAGTACCAAATCTCAAAAAAGAAAAGGCTCAGAGTAGCTAGGTGAAGGCCAGACGGCGGAGTGAGTTACATTTCAGGTTGGCCTACTCCTGGTCAGAGCTGTCACTAGCAACAGAAGCCCAACAGAGCAGTGGTCGTGCAGAATGTTGCTTGTCCTTGCAGGGGGCACACGTGTGAACCCGGCTGCTGCCATGTAGCTGCTGGGGGCTGTGCCAAGGCCATATGCAGCTCCACCCATCTTGCCTTTGGGACAGATGTCTCAAGATGTGCCCGTCAGGGCCTAGGGACAAAACTAAGCCTCCAGGGAGCTCAGGACACGGGTGCCTTCAGGGGGTCAGTGAAATGTAGCACCTGAAGGGAGGGCCGCTTGCAGTAGAAGCAAACGCTGTCAGCTGACACACAGGGCACAGCTGTGCAGCTCAGCATGCACTGTGCTGCACCCCAGCTGGTTGAAGAAGAAAGGGACTTACTACAGAGTAGGTACTCAGCGGTTTCAGAGATCCCCAGGATGGCCGGTGCCTGCACCGGCTGCCTCTGGGTCAGTAGCGCAGGTTCCTGAACACTTGCTGATGCCAAGCATGGTACAGAGCTCGACTCATAGCTCCCAAAGCTGCTTTGGCACCAGCCAGTTAGTGAGGGGTCTAGCATGGGCTGAACCCAAATCCACGCGGGCCACAATTGCACGCCTTGAGCAGTGCACTGTGTGCAGAACAGCAGCCGGAAGCACAGCAACTAAGAGGCCCCCTCTCCCTCTCTCTCCCTTGAGACCTACAGTCAGTTTTCCTAAATGTCACTTCATCCTGCCAGGAGTGGTGATTTCTTTGTCCTGTACCTCCAGAGGGCCATGGTCCCTGCAGGCTCTGGATTGAGCAGAGCCCTTGCTGTGACTCTTAATCTGATTTCCGCATTGTGCCATGTTTGGGAAATTGTGGGTCAGGCGCATCCGGGGCATTGTTGGTACGTAGACCCTTAGAGTAACGTGTCTCACCCTGCCTGTTACAGACCACAGTCATTGACTACGTGAAGCCCTCGGATCTCAAGAAGGATATGAACGAGACCTTCAAGGAGAAGTTTCCTCACATTAAGTTAACGCTCAGCAAAATAAGGAGGTATGGGCGGCTCCTGTCACCTTGAAACCCTACCGTACAGCCCCTTCCAGACTTGTTGAGGCCTCTGCTTTGATTGTGAGAGATCATGTCATGTTAGCTGCACATAGCACACAAGTTCAGGAAGGTTTATGTGACAGAGACCCCAAGAGAACACGTGGTGCCCCCGTCTCCACTTTCTCTCATTCTGGCATCTGAGGGCATGAGATCACTTCACCCAGTCACCTGCCCAGGGGGACAGCAAGGCCCTATCTTTAAGTAGGTATTAAGACAAAACCCTATCTCTAACATAGCTGATGGCATTGGCTTTGTGGTGACCCACCTCTGCCAGCCACATCGTCAGATAACCAACACCACCAGGATAGTAGAATTTTGAGAGTGTGTGTGTGGCAACAGGAGTTGAGCTGTACACCCACGTGGCGTGGAGTGTATGCGAATGGTTATGCCAAAGTATACCCTAATACCGATTTGATTCTGGCATGTTCCAAGCTACAGAATTTAAAAAAAAAAATGTTTTTAGGAGAAGTTGAGTGTTCACACTTGGCCGTTTGCTGGGCGACATCTAACACCGACGGTCATGCTCTTAGGCAGATCCTTTCCTGCTAGAGGAAATGAGCACAGCTGGTGTCCAGCATAGCTCAGACCAGGGTACCTGATTTATTTCTAGAGTGGTCTCTAGAACAAGTGCAGTGCCTCTTTGACTTTGGATAGCTTCAGCCCAGAGTCCAGGACAGACTCAGACGTGCCATGCATTCAGTGGGCTCCTTGCGTGGCCCACGTGATGCTCAGTGGTCACACCCCTGCCTGGTCTGCTGCCTCTCATCCTGGAAGTAAGGTTTTGGCAGCACCGGGCCATTGGGTCTGGGGCAAGAATGAGAGTAAGCACAACCTGTGCAGCCAGACCAAACACAGAAGGTTCTAGAACTTTGACACTCATAGGGATCTACTCCCAACCAGTGTCACCCCTGGAATGGAGTTGTTGTGTTCTTTGGTGTCTCCTGAAACTCAACCTCCAAGACACCTTGCTGTGTCTGTCTCTCTCTAGCCTGAAACGGGAGATGCGGAAGCTTGCCCAGGAGGACTGTGGCTTCGAGGAGCCCACAGTGGCCATGGCATTTGTCTACTTTGAGAAGCTCGCCCTCAAGGGGAAGCTGAACAAGCAGAACCGGAAGCTGTGTGCTGGAGCATGTGTCCTATTAGCGGCCAAGATTGGAAGTGACCTCAAAAAACATGAAGTCAAGCATTTAATTGATGTAAGTGGCCTGTGTCCTGATGGCTTGGGGGAGGAGGATGACACATAGTCCTGAGGTCTTTGCAGAAGGACTGTGGAACCGACCACCAGTGGGAAATGGAGAGAAATGAGGTCGTCCTCCCTGCATGGGAGGCCAGATGCTCCATCTTAGCTATCTGGGAGCAGAAGGCTGAGCTACTAGGATGAGACCAAAGAGCCCCAGCCTCAGGCCTGCCACACAACCCCACCAACCCCGTTCTCATACACCATGAGAAATGCTGTCCTCGGAGCCACGGAAGCTGCTGTAATTGTGGGGTCTTATGAGCAGTGGGACCGGAGCATCCAGCAGACAGGCTAGCTTGGCAGGCCATGGCTTCCTGCCCTTGGAGAAGGGTGTGGGTTCCATGGATGCCATTTCCTTTCTTTAAGGAAAGCCTCACCTTGGCAAGAAAACCCCGACCCCCTAGGATCAGCAAAGCCCCAAGATGGCTCAGTATCGGTACGGAAAATAAGACGTGGTTCATGCAGTGTCCCGCCTGTCTCACTTTCGGGCTCCCTTTAGCGGCAAAGAAGAAAAGGCAGAAAGGAAGCTAATATGGGTGCCTGCTGTATAAAAGCAAGCATTCTTTAGGTCAATGTTTTACTGCTTTTGAGAGATGCTACACGCTGTCCAGCCCATGCAGTAAGTCCATGTGCACGTGGGTGGGGTGGTTGTTGGATGCCAACCTGCACTGTGGCTCATTCAGCTGGTACAGTCACGTGCACTTGGCACAGCTTTTGCTTTCAAAAGCTTTTGCTGCAGTCAGCCATAGCCCAACAATATTACTTGGAAAATTCCGGAAACACGCAATCCCTAAGTTTTCTGAGTAGTACGATGAAACCTTACGGAGTTCCACCTGGTCCCTCCTGGGATATGAGTCAGCCTCTGTCCAGCGCACCCACTGCCATACGCTCCTGACCGCCGGCACGTAGCCACCTTGCTTCTCATGTCGGCTGTCCTGGGCTCACAGTGCTTGTGTTCAGGTGAACCCCAGGAGCCACGTGCTGTGCCACCTTCGTCATTCCCTCCCTCCTCCCTACCCCTTGGGGACTGTGTAATCTACATTGTCACAAGAAGGGTAGTACAGGCAGCAGAACATCACGAGACCAACCATCTTCACATACCTTTCGCCACAGTTACTTGACAGTTCTATTTTGTTGTTATTTATTGTGGTGAATCTCTTACTCTACCTAGTTTATAAATTAAACTTTACCATAGGTATTATGTCTGAAAAACTGGCAAACCTCTAGGACTTGGTACAATCCTTGGTTTGAGGTGTTTGCTGGGGTCTTGGACATATCCCCTGTGCATCAGAAATCACAAATATTAATAAAAATTAAGTGATATTAGATATTTAATTGCAGTTCATTACTGGACCACACAGCAAAAGCTGATATCATAGAATGTAACAGGACCCCCAGGGTCGCCGTGAACCAAACCAGACCCATCTCGAGCGCTGTGTGCGGGCAGTCAGCAACCGCGCTACTTGGTAGATTTCTCTCATTAAGGCAAAAGTCGACCTTAAGCAACATCAGAAAACATGACCTACAGAGCAGCATCTGGCCACGCTCAGCACTCAGGTGTGGCGGCAGCAGTGGGGGAGTGGCTGTAGTTGTAGTTCTAAGCCTACGTAAGTTCTTTCTCAGGGCAGTCCTGGGTAAGCTGCCTGTCAGGGCTGCACTTGAGCACACACCTGGCCTTGGAGCCTGGGCGCGCTGGTCTGTAAAGTGGAGATGGGTGCCGCGCCAGCCTTGGCGAGTCGGCACACCCTCCTCGAACATGCGCTGCTGGCTAATGGCTGCAGAAGCCGCGCTTGGAGAAACCCAGCTAAACTGTCTGTCTGTCTTGATATTGCAGAAGCTGGAAGAGAAGTTCCGGCTGAACCGACGAGAACTGATTGCCTTCGAGTTCCCGGTGTTAGTGGCCTTGGAATTCGCACTCCACCTGCCAGAGCACGAGGTCATGCCACACTACAGACGCCTCATCCAGCGCTCCTAGCACAGGCCCCGGGGGTGGGGGGAAGGCCAGGCGCTGGGGCTCAGGGGAGCAGCGCTGACTCCCGGAAATGCAGCGCTGGAGCTCCAGGGACCAGCTGCTTTTCCTCTCTCCGTGCTCTCCTGGGAAGCAGCAATGGAAAGGGCAGGGTGGCTCCTGCTCACAGAGAAGAGCTGTGAGCTCGTTGCTGCTCAGAGCCCGAGAAGGGGAGCTGTGTGCTGACGTGTGGCAGAGGCCCTGTCACCCTGCTCCCCGCCAGCGAGGACCCGAGCAGCCCAGCTGCTGCTGCTCCGGGAGCACACAGACCTGGCCCTCCTTGTCCACGACTGTCCCCGAGATCTGCCTCGGAGCGCAGTGCTAGAGCAGATGAGCAAACTGCAGGATTGGGAAGGCGTTTAGAAAAACCCTCCCTGTGTCAAAAGCGTGTGCCAATCTATTTTTGTATCAACCGTTGGAAGTGCACTTTCCCCGTCAGGTGCCCGTGCAAGCCCCAGCCAGCGCCCCTTGGACCTGACAGTTCTTTCCAGACTATGTCTGGATGACAGTTGCTGTCACCCAGTTCCACATTGACAGCCTTCACTCTTAGGGGATGACATTGTTTCTGTCACCGTTTGTGCCACCAACCAGACAGAGACAAGCCCCAGTGCTGGACAGGTCACATGGAAAGCGAATGGACTGTGACACCCTCCGTACCTTCCTGCTGTCTCATACCGCGTGCATCTGCTGGCTTGCACACTCCCCCGGGAGACGCGGGGCTCACACCCCAGTGTGTCGGGTGCTCTATGTTAGAGTGCGTCCTAAGCACGTTGCCTGTGCTAGACCTGTGGAAGAGTTCTGTACAAATGCAGCGAGAGGGTGGGTTGGCTTCTGGCTCTGCGGCTGGGACAAACTGCATTTTTAGCAGCAGTGACTCTTGGGACCGTGTACCGAGGTCCCCTACTGCAGATTTTGGGTGACTTGTCCTGATAACTCTGGAATGACCTGCACTGAGGCGGGTCACGACAGGTGTCAACTGGCTGAAGAAAGCTTGTGGCCGTGTAAAAAGAATTAAAGTATTTTACTGTTTTATATGTACATGTGTGTGTGTAGCAGTCATGTAAGCCCCGCCAGGCACCGTGCCCCTCCACAGCAAATTCCTGTGACTCTGTCCCCAATCCAGATTTCACACACTCGGTCTCTCCAAGTTGCAGATCCTGAGCTCCCCTCACCCAGAGACGGGGTGTGAAAGGCAAGCACTGTGGATTTTGTTACCTGAGTTTAAATGAATCCCACAGGGAAGTCCTACCAGGGGAACTTTTTCTTGAAATAAGGTCTCTCTTGTGCAGGATGGCAACTTCTAGGTGAAGCCATCCTCCTGCCTCGGCCTCCCGTGTGGCTGGGACTATAGGCGTGTACCATCGCAGCTAGCTCCTACACGGAGAAACTCAGCAGTGGTAAGGAGAACACAGGATACTGGGCTGTGGTTGTTTGATAAGGGAGCTCAGTCTTAAATATTTTGCTAATGAATTCCCTTGGCTAGAATCAGTTTTAATGACTGATTTTGATGTGTGTGGGGTCCTTGGCTGATCAAAGCTGGATTATAAAGCAAGTGGGGGGCGGTGCAAAGCATCCAGAGCACCTTTGCCACAAAGTGCCCTCAACCTTCTCTGTCACCTTGCTCAAACTTGGGGTATCCAATAACAGAGGGCAGAGGCACCGGAGTCCTGCCCAGGGTCTTGAAATCTGGCTGATACTCTTGGACTTGGGGTTTTTATTTGTTTTTAAGCATGTGTGAGATACACTTGAGAAATTATGGTTCTTTTTAAAGGTACATTTTAATTGTGAGCTCTGCTTTGGCGTGTGGATGTGGGGGTGGGAGTTGCTTAATGTGGTTGGGAGGGGTGCCGCCTCGAGATGGCAGCCATAGGTCAAGAGGTCTCTGCTGTGCCCCTGACACGAGCATTCCAAAGGCAGAGGAAGGTGAGGAAGATGGGGAGGAATGCAGGTCCCCTGCAGGGCTGCCCATGTGGTCCAGATACTTCCCTGACCCCGGCCTTGCCTTCGGAATGAGAAAGTCACCCTTGGACTGGTTCTGGAAGGTTCGGAGGCTTTGCTCTTTGACCTGTAACCGCAGTTGTGGACCACTCAGAGTGTGGCTGCCTCCTAGGCTGCCCTGAAGCTGCCCACACACAGATGGTCATGAGGGACCTCTCTGGCAGGCTGTCTCTCCTCGCCCCAGTGTCAGCCCTGGCTGTTTGGGACCCGATAGGACTCAAACAGGCCTAAAGATGGTGCCAGCTGGCGCTGGGGGTCCTCAGTCTCCTCATACCTGTCCTGGGGCCTAAGACCTGCCAGGCCATCTATGTTTAGAAGTCACTGCTTTGCCTCCTTTCCCCTATAAAATCCTGTTAGGAAATCCATGCCTAATGCAAATGCTATTCTCCTTGGCTCTTTCTGATCAAATATCACTCTGCCAGAACTTTTCTGTCAGCACCAGCTAGCAGGCTCCCCTTGGGGCAGCTACTTGCTCCCCTAAATCACTCTGTTGCACATGCTCCACCTTAAGAGATTGGAGGCCAGGGGCTGGGGCTGCAGTTCCTTCCCCTCTCTGCCATTCCTTCCTGTCCCTGTCTACCCCCAGCAGCGAATGAAACCATCCAGTGCTCCCGCAGCCCAGGCCTTTATCTCTTGCTCAGGCATTTCCTGCCCAGTGAATGGGCCATCCCTCTGCCCTGGCTGCCTCCCACAGCTCACAAGAACCTGCAGCCTTCCGGTCTCCTTCCTGTCCCCTCCAAGTTGCATGTAGGGGAGACGGCTGCTCTAATCTAGACAGTCTGGATTTACCTGCCAGCAAACTTGTGTCTCAGAGAAAAGGGTTTCTCGGATGTCATGGTTTGGGGTTTTTTACATGGGGAACAAGATAATACAGGACACTAAAAGATTATTTTATAGAGGATCACCGAAAGAAGCATATATAAAAAGTGCAGGAAATCTGTCCACACATTAAAGACCAAAGATTTCTGTGGAGGGCCTGGGTCCCACAAGAATGTTCTACATGGGTCCAGCTGAAAACCTAGAGCCCGTAACAGTGCCTCTTATAAGTCCAATTGGAGGCCTAGAGCCCATGACGAGGTCTCATGCAGGCCCGCTTCACAGATCTGCCCTGGGATCAGTGGTGAAAGCTAGAAAGTATGCCGACGGGATAAAGGATCTGCGCTAGCAGGCTGCGGGGTCTGAGCTAGAGCAGGAAGCAATGCTCAAGGTAAGAACCAGAGCTCTAGGGCCAGCGAGATAGCTCAGCAGAGGAAGCACCTGCTTAGGCAAGCACAGCGACTGGGGTCCAGTCCCCGGCACCACAGGCCACACTGGCCCTGCCCGCAGGTGCGCTGAGCTGGCCAGAGACCAGGTGTGGTGGTGCACACCTGTAATCTTAGTGCTGGGGAGGCTGAAAACAGGAGGGTCCCTTCGAGTCCAAGCTGCATAGTGAGACCCTGTACCAAATATTTTTTTTTTTAAAAATGAACCACAGCTCCCCTGAAAAGTACCACAGCCATCCTCAGCAATAGTGAGGTCCCGCGCTTCTCCAGTGCTGAGGAAAAGAGTTCCCATCAGGAGCGCCAACGTGACAAGCGCCTCCAGGAGGCTGAGCAGTGCACCATCTTCCCCTTCAGAGCCAGGAAGCGATGCTGAAGGTGAGCACCAGAGCTTCCCCAAAGTGAACTGCAGCCATTCTCACCAACAACGGAGTCCTGAGCCACTGCGACAAGAACAGCCCAGTGTGTCAGGAAAGCCAGCATATCAGGGTCAGCCAGCAGAACATCCCAGGAGAACCAGGAGCTCCCAACAGCTTCTCCAAACAGCATCCCCCCTTTACGCCGGTAGCTTCTCCACTTCTGCCTCCTGCTGCTGGCAACAGTCCTCACAGGCCTCCCCCACCTGGCACCATGACAGTTCACGTCAGCTGGGTGCAACAAGCTGACCAGCAGTTAGCAGTCCACTACATAGGGGAGTGTCCCAGGGGCACATCCCGAGGGCAGCCTGAAGTCACCTCCCCAGGACAGTGATAAGGGGTGGTACTGCTGTGTCACGGCAGTTCCAGACAGGAGTGTTGGAGACCAGAGATGAGAATACGGAACCGGATTAGGAGCCTGGAGTTGCGTAGCATTTTCCATTTGCGCCGATTGAAAAGGCAGCTTCCAGAAGCGCAGCACAAGGTAGAATTGAGATTTTTTTTTTTTTTTAAGAGTCACAAGTTTAAACGTGGGGTGGAATGGGGAAGGTAGCCCCACTGAGACCATTCAGACTCCTGAGATTCTCCCAGAGACCTGCCACAGCACAGCCGGCCCCCCAGACAGGCCTGTCCACGCGAGGGCACTGCGCTTCCCACCTACCGTCCTGCTGCCCTGTGTGGGCTGAGGCCGAGCACTGTCACCTGGTGCTGGTCACAAATGCATTCCCCCTGGATTCCTGGACATTCAAGTCTGAGGCTGAGCCCGGTGTGGTGTCACATGAACAGGATCCCAGAATTTGGGAGGCTGAGGCAGGAGGATTGCTGAGAGTGTGCTGCTGCGTAGTGAGTTCAAGGCCAGCCCATAATATTCAGCAAGACCTTATCTTAAAAAAGTTTAAAAGACTTCCAGAATAGAAAACTGTCCTAGAAGGAACCATGCATCATGGACTGGGACAGAGACAACAGAGATAGCTTTTAAACCCAAAAAGAATAGTGTCAGCCTCTCACTGAGAGGCACCCTGACCTCAGCTTACCCAGCTGTGGAAGGGGAGATAGCTGGCCAGAAACCAGGACCAATGAGCAGGGCCAGGCGCGTTCACAGCCAAGCCCCACCCCCACCCAAGGGACCCTGCCAGGGTGCAGTCTCTGCCTCTTCAGGACAGTTCTTCCCCTGAACTAGCTCCAGTCCCCCTCTCATGCACCAAGTTCATGGTGCAACCCTGCACGACACCCCCAGGTGGCAAGAAAGAAAATACTGTCCGGGTATTGGCAGTCCAGGGTTAGTGACACTTCCAAAGCATCTGGAAAGGAGCAGGAGGGATGGCCTTGAGAAAGCATGAGGAATGGGCAAAAGGGCAAGAAGATGGCCTTCCAGGAAGGTGGAGAGGCAGGCCAGGAGGCAGGCAGGCGAACATCGCTGTGAGTGTAGAACAGCCCACCCGGCCCTGGTGGTGCCCTGCCCCTGCCCAGTTGCCCTGCTGGGCATTCCTTCAAAATGCTGGAGTTCTTGGGTGTTCCTTGACAGGAGTTCATGAGGGACCCTTGGCAGGAGCTGATCATAAAAGACCCAAAGGAAACCCAGAGTCTGTGGGGAAGGGTCAATAGCAGGTTCTACCAGAACCACTCACCAAAAAAAAAATTTTGTAGTGCTTTGGATTGAACCCCAGGTCTTTGCTCTGAGGTGCATCCACAACCCTCTTCAAATTTTATTATTTTTTTGAACTTTTATAACAGCATCTGGCTAAGTTGCCCCAGCTGGGTTCAAACTTGTGATCCTCGTGCCTCAGCCCCCCACAGTGCTAGGATTCCAAGCATGCACTACCATGCCCTGCTGATAAATTATTTTCTTTTAAACCTCAGCTTCCAGATAAAGGACCCACACCCCCTTTGAGGCAAATCTAGAAGTCCCGGATGAAACCTACATACAGTCTGAGGTTCTAAGCCAGAATAGCACTTCTTCCTAAGTTGCTGCCTTCTCTCATGAAACTAACCTTTATTTTATTTGAAAAATAAAAACAAGGGACAAAGGGAAAAGCCTACACTCCTGTCACCTTCCCTGGGTGTATCAGAGACAGACAGGGCTGTGTCAAGGGTCACTGAGGGTGTGGGCATTGTTCTGGGATGAGCACACTAGCAGCAGGAAGGCCCAGGACAGCTTTTCCACTGAGGCCCTAGAGAAGCCAGAAGCAACTGGCCGCAGGAGCACCAGGAAGGAAGGGCAGGGAGGAGGGGGTCTGCCACGTGGCAAGCCGTGGGCATATGTGAGCCCCCAGCAGTGCAGCCTGTAGGGTAGGGGTGTCCCGATCGCTCCATCCTACGATCTGGAGACAAGCCGAGGGCCCAGCACGTAGGCGACATTTGGTGAGTGGGCACAAGTAGTATTCCTGCCACTGAACTGAGTAAGCATGCGCGTGTGCAAGTATGCACACGCGCACGCACACACACACATACACAGAGGCACACAGATAGGGCACCTCAAACAAAACAGACAATGAAGTCACTCATTTAGATTCTGTCTCTGCTGCTTGCTCAGACACAGGAGTTCGCTGCAGCCCAAGGGACACAGGTGGTATCCCTGAAGGGGCTGCCACTCCCCCCACCAGGGCCAGCCGAGGGACACTGGTGCTTGGCTGGTGACTCTAACCAAGGTCACCATGGTGCTTCCTTGAGGAACTCAGTGGTCCTGTGCATGGAGGCTTCTGCCATGGTGACTAGGAGCTTGCTTACCACCAGGGCTGGCCAAGCTCCCTGGACAGCTATGTGCCAGGTGGCGCAGGAGAGGCCCTGGGCTGGCACCAGCCTGCAGGCTGCCCGTGGCTACTCTCCCTCCCTCTAGGCTGCTCCCCACAACAAGCGCTGGAAGTAACTCCTGACTAACTGATGTGGGGCTCGCGGGCTGCCTGGCCAGCGCACCTGTGCCTGCCACACACACCCAGTTCTGGGGCTGAGCACCCCACACACATCCCAGAGAGGAAGAGCCACTCTGATGCCTGGCCCTACCCATGTCTGCACAGGACCTGCCACAGGGCTGCTGCCTCCTCAGATATCTAATCGGAGGTCTGGCCACACCCAGGCAGGGGTAGGCTGTGAAGGTGTGCCCCATCTTGTTACTCATAGGACTCTGCAATACTGTTCCCTGGCACTGCCACAGATGACAAAAAGGGGGCTGCCTACCCTTCCCACAACACACAAGCAATTCAGAAAATGGCAAAGGCTTCAAGTGAATTTCCAAGTGTGTTACCCTGAGTCACTAGGTCTAACCAGACAAGCACTTCCAGATGGGACAGGTCCAGCCCCGTGCCAGCCTCAAGTGGTGTCCCTTGGGTGGCTGTCTCTAGGTCTGGGCGGTTCTGCATCCCCCATACCCCAGCCCACCCCACTAAGACAGGCTTGCCCCTGTCACCCCAGGACACCTTTGCCTCCTGGTTCTGTAAGATGTCACCTTTCTTGCTATGTCTCTGCCTTCGTCACCAGCTCTCCAGGCTCCTACCTCCCAGAATGCTCCTGGCCCTACTCCCCCCTGCCCAAGGCCACTTTGCTCTTCAGCTCTACCTGTCTCCCTGCACTGCTGTTTCACATCTGGGA
>NW_004524651.1:1541665-1542005 GCF_000260255.1 Octodon degus | reverse complement strand
TGTGTGGACTCTACCACCCCAGAAAAGCCAGAACACGCTTTTCATTTTTTCCATAGTGCATCATGTGCAGAAGTCTCTACTATAGCTTTAAATCAAAGAACTGGGGCCGGAGAGATAGCTCAGTAGAATTAGCGCCTGCCTGGCAAGTGCAGGGTCCTGAGTTCAATCCCTGGTACCACAAAAATAAGTAAGTTAATTAACAAAATTAAAAATAAAGAACTGAAATCAAGGCACATAGAGATAAGAGGATAAGGAGGTACTCGGCCCATAGTTGCCCAATCTCCCCTCCAGGTTCCTATTAGCACAAGACTGAGAGATTTTTTCCCCCTCAATACTGAGG
>NW_004524651.1:1521227-1540415 GCF_000260255.1 Octodon degus | reverse complement strand
CATTTTGTATCTGTGTATTCAAAGTGGTTAGGATAGATATATAGTTACATTCTCTTAATGAATAGAGGGATTTGTTGTAATAGAGTTTGTAAATAGGATATCATGTCTGCACCTTGTACAGCAATTAACCACTAGGCAGAATGTATGCAATGTGTTAATTATTGAAACTGTCCTACCAATTTGGTTTGAAACTGTCTCATTGCTTTTTGTTTCTCAATAAAATTATAGGAAAAAAAAAAAGGAAGGGGAAAGGCCATAGAGGGAAGAAGTGTTGGCCTTCGACTGACCACATGGGGAGAAATAACTGCCAACCAGGATTACTAGATCAATGAGAAATTGATTCTGCATGAACCCTGGAATGTGGGAGGTTGTTTGTTACCAAGATACCACTGACTGCTACAGAATCCTAACTGGAAATGCCCCACATGGTCAGCTGTCAGACAGGTGGCTGTGTCTGTAGGTTCAGGCACAACACAGAGGCTGTGCTGGAGACATAAATGTGTAAGTCACCAACCCTAGGCAGCTAGCGTAGTTCTGGAGTACTGGACACTGCTGCAGGAGAAAAGATGGGGTACTAAGAGGAGCCAGGACCAAGGGATGATGGCACCTAGTAGTAGAGAACAGGACCGCAAAGCAGAGCCCAGTGAGGAAGGCAGGGGACACCCGGGAGAGTGACAGGTGGCAGTCAAGATAAGGACTATTTCCTCCCATAGAGGCAAGAGCTGTAGGAAGACCCAAGAGGTGACAGGAGAAGAGGTATGATGAGCCTCAGGACAAGATCTCCTGGAGACTGTCACAGGCATGGTTAGAAGGCTCTAGTGACAGTCTGTAGGGCTCAGGGATGACAGGAGGTAGGGACATGGAGGTGGCAGGCAGGGACAGCTCTTAGGAGATGTTGAGAAGTTTAACTGTGAACAGGAGAAAGCTGAGAACAAGCTGGAAGCTGAGAACCAAAACCATCCTCACCCTGGATGAGACCCCTGTGCCCGTGAACCTGACTCCTCCATAGTCTTCCGGAACATTCCTTGCTCCTTGGGAACAGTCCTATGCACATGGTGAGATGGCAGACACCTCTGTGAAGACCCTGGGCTCTTCAGGGGAAAGCGTGGACAGTTAGGAGCTGAAGATGTGAATGCTGAGTCTGACCCCAAGAGCCCCCAACCCTGACTCCCCTGGCAGAGGCACCCCTATTCTCAGCACCCACCCTGCCTTTCCTGCTCTAAAACCTGCTCAAGCTTGGATGCTTTTCCCTACTGCCACACAGCACCCAGGCTTCTCTCAGCAGAGACTGCGTTGGTGATATCTGAGGAGCCAATGTCAACAAAGAGAGTGAAGGAAGTTTGTATTTTTCTTTTTGGTGGAACCGGGGATTGAACTCAGGCCCTTACGCTTGCCAGGGAAGCCCTTATTCCACTGAGCCATCTCCCCAGCCTTGCGTTTTTCAAATGGAAAAGGCATCAAAGGGTTTCAAGCCAGGAGCAGGGAAAGGCTCATTGACTGGGAGAGAGATACCTGGGGTTCCTGAGAACCAAGAGGAGTCCAGGCCACAGTGAGCACAGGGCAAAGTAGAAAGCATTCATGGTTGCCATGGTGATGGGAAAGCGACAGTGTGCAAAGCTACAATTTCCCCAGGCACCCAGCCTGCAGAAGGAATCGTGCCCAACGAGAGAACGCAGCACGTCTAGTTCGGTGACTCTGAGGAAACGAACGGCTGAACCAGGACTTCTAGGGTGTCTACGTGTTCCACACTCCCATGGAAATGGAAGTGCTAAGAGGTTCAAAGTCACTTTATAGTCCACTTACTTGGGTATGCCAAGTTTCCTGCCATCTAAAGCCAACTTCCAAGGATAGCCCCCCAGGATGAGTGAAATAAAGACACCAGTAGGCCAAGTATGGTGGCAGGTGCCTGTCATCCCAGCAATCCGGGAAGCTGAGGGAGGAGAATCCCCAGTTTGAGTTCCACCTGAGCAATTTAGCAAGACTCTGACTCAAAATTAAAAAATAAAAGATGTCATGGATGTAGCGCAAAGGCAGGCATTCAATTTTTAGGATTACAGAAATAAATGAATAAGAACAATGGTCCCATTTACTGTTTGTTGACTATGTCCCCAGTATAGGTACCATGTACATGCACACGTTAGCATAATTTTCTCCAGTTAATTATGCTAATTATTCAATAAACCTAAGAAAGGATTAACTTACCTTTCCTGCTTTAAAAATTGGGGAACAGGCACAGCAACCTGCTCCCCTCCAGCCAGAAGGGAACAGTGCCCCAGCCACTCCCCACCCCTTCCCCCCAGCTGAGGCAGTCAGAGAGGACCCCGAAGGAAGAGGAGACATGGAATTCTTGCGAAAGAAGAGTCGTCTTTGCCCTGCAACTCCCAGCAATCTCAGAATCCTCTTGAGGAAACGCCGCCATTGCCCTCACTTCCTTGTCCCAATATGTCAGAGGCGCCCACAGCTGAGCCACACTCGCAGCACATTAGGGGACCCTGTCTCCACTCAGTGTCACCTCTGATTTCACAGCTCAGCCACCTCCCCAGGGCCACCCTGGCAAACATCGTCTCAGAGTTAGGAGCAGTTCTGTCCCCTCAGTCCTTGAAGCCACGCATCCCTGGGCAGGCACGAGTGTCTCTGTATGGGCAGGATGCGAGGCGAGTGGCCCGTGTGGTGGCAGTGGCACCCTCAAGGATCTCAGCTTCTTGCTGGCCTCCGCAACTCAAGTACTCAGGATGGCTCAGATTCCCACTTGTGCAGCCACGGCTCTGCCACTACAGCAGCAGCCACGTGTCCAGCTTGGACCTCAAGCTGGGCAGGGCACCTGGAGGCTGCCCCAGGAATGACAACCATGAGGTTGTCATCCAACCACCACGCTGGTGCTTAGAGAGAATGAGCCAGGTTAAAAAGCAAGGAAACGGAGAGAGACGGGGTGTCTTTGCACACACTTCAGGAGCTGGGCCAGGTAAGGCACTGTGTGCTGTTTTGTTTAGGGTCTTGAAGGGGGAAGAGGACCTCTGTATCGCATAGCCAACGTCCCGCAGCTCACCTCCCACATGGAGTCAGAGGACTGAGGATGGGGCCTTACAGAAAGCAGAGCTCTGTGTAGGCCACTCGTCAGAGGTCTACAGACAAAATGCTAAGGACCAAGGACTGACGGGCCGGCCAAGCAGCTCAGCATATTAAAGCACCTGCTTAGGCAGACACGGCGGCCAGGGTTCGATCCCTGGTGTTCCACGCCACCCCACCCCTGGGGTGTGTTGAGATGGCGAGTGAAACGGGGCGTGGTGGCATGCACCTATAATCCCAGCTCTTGGGAGGCTAAACAGAGGCGGATCACTATGAGTCCAATCTAGGTGGTGAGACCCTGTAGACCCTTACTAAAACACACACACACACACACACACACACACACACACACAAAGAATCAAGGACTAGCTAGGAGTGGTGGTGCATGCCTGTAATCCCAGCACTTAGGAGGTTGAGGCAGGAGGATCTTTGGGAGTTTGAGACCATCCTGGGCTCCAAAATGAGCTCAAGGCCAGCCTGAACTGCATAGAGAGATCTTGTCAAAAAAAAAAAAAAAAAAAAAAAAAAAAAAAGGGGGAAAATATAGGGGCCCCAAAAAAAAAAATTTTAAAAAAAAAAAAAAAAAAAAAAATGACAAAACAGGGCAAATATATGAGGCACCAGAAACAGCAATTTCATAGATACAAAAACCAGAACGGTGATACCAAAGGCTGACAAAGGACGGACCAGGGAGTTGATAGTGGTGTGGAGTTCTGTCTGAGAAGGTTCTGGTCACGACATTACAAATGCATGTGATGCCACAGAGCTATCATTTACAAGTGAGCAGTAAGGAAAATCCTTTCAGGGAAGATCAAAATATATGGTAAATTTTTGAAGTTTTAAATTTATTACAGTAAAAGATATATTGCCATTAATCTCCTCTTAAAATAGTTCCTCTCACTTCAAGCATGGCCAGCACCCCTTGCCACATTCTGGAGCAGTTCTGGAAATCCTCTTCCTGAGCAACTTTATGACATATGATGGGAAATGCAGCCCTGCCAGGTGCCACCCAGTGGAAAGCGAGGCTCATAAAGCATTATGCTGTGTCCTCGGCCACTTGCTCCCCAGACCTGGCACTGCGCAGCTTCTGGCTCTTCCCCATAGCAAAATGATCATAAAAGGTAAATGTTTTGAGTTGATTTAGAACGGGCATAAAGCAGTCATGATGGCACTAGAGACACTCATGAAAGAGGACTCCAGAGCTGCTTCAGGAAGTGGCAAGAACCACGGGATGTGTGCACCCAAAGCAAGGGGGAGGATTTCGAGGGGGAAATCGCAATTTTTAAAAATATATTTGGTTGTAACAGGGTCTCACTATGCAGCTCAGACTCATAGTGATCCTCCTGTTTTTCAGCCTCCCCAGCACTGGGATTACAGGCATGTGTCACTATGCCTGGACTCTGTGGCTGGCTCAGTGTACCCGGGAACAGGACTGGCATGGCAGGTGGTGCCGGGGTTTGAACCTCAACTCTTGCACTTGCCTAAGCAGGTGCTTTAGTCTGCTGAGCTATCTCGCTGGCCCCACAATGTGTCTTCTACTCTAATAACATGTTTAAAATATAAGCATCCAGGGCCAGCCAAATAGCTCAGCAGATTAAAGCACCTGCTTAGGCGGATGCAGTGGCTGTGCCAACCACACCCCTGGGGCGCACTGAGATGGAGTTGAAACTGGGCGTGGTGGCTGCGCCTGTAATCCCAGCGCTTGGGAGGCTAAACACAGGAGAATCACTACGAGTCCAATCTATGTAGTGAGACCCTATAGACCCTGTCCTAAAATACAAAAAAACCCAAAAAACCAAAAAACAAAAACACCATATATATATATATATATATATATATATATATATATATCCATCCATCCCCCATACCTTTCATTCACATCCCCTGTGCCTATTTTACCACAATTAAAAAGAATAAAAGGCAATGGAGGCCTGAGAAGCTGTGTGAGGAACCTCAGACTGCAGAAGATCGTTACAGGCAGGCTCAGCAGCCTCCTGGACCACGGCGCTGTGTGTCACTGCTCTTCAGGCCTGCTACTGCCAGCTAGGCCCACGTGTGCTCACTTCCAGTGACTTAGAACCGAGTGCTCCGCTGTGGCCTGGCTGGCACAACGGGCCCTAGCACCAGTCCATGCCCACATGGCCAAGTTCACCTCTCACGCCTCAGTGGCTGGTTGGTGATAAGGTGGCACTCACACAGCAGCTGCAACCCCTGCGCCTGCTCCCCTGCCAGGTGGCAGCTGGGGACACAGGCAGCTCAGAGTAGAACATGCGCTTGGCCAGAGCAAGGCCTTTGATTTGACCCTCCTTTCAGAGAGGAGGACCCTGTGCTCCGCCGCTGCCCGGGAACCATACGGCATGTACTCATCAGGACCTGGGGCTCAGGGCACACGGGTCTCCGTGAAGGTCCTCCTGCTCTGCTCTGCTCCCCCTTCTCTGTGCCTGTCACATAGGGCCACAGTGCTGGGGCAAATCAAGCCAGGCACATATGGTCTCTCGCGAGTCTCGGGCAGCTGGGCAGTCCGCATGTGTGACTGCAGCCAGCTGGGCACTAGCTGGTGGACAGTGGCCCCACTGGGAGGACTCAGCTGCCCCCACGGGCCTCTTACCCACCACCTGGCACCAGAGGTCAAGGCAACCGCAGCAGGGGACAGGGGCTGAGCCTCTGTCACGGAACCACAGTGGTGATGGTATTTCTAGCCTGGAAAATTACCAAGAGGGCCTTGGTTAGGGGAGATTCGTGCTAAATGTATTTGTCAGCTTTTTTTTTTTTTCCAGTACCAGGGATTGAACTCAGGACCTTGCACTTGCCAGGCAGGTGCTTATTCTACTGAGCCATCTCCCCAGCCCCTGGAATTCTTTTTTTGAGACAGGGTCTTGCTTTGTAGTGCAGGCTGGCCTCAAATTTACTATGTAGCCCAGGCTGGTCTTGAATTTGTGGCGATCCTCCTATCTCAGCCTCCCAAGTGCTGGGACTACAGGCACGCCCCACCACACCTGGCAGGCTTGCCAAAATTCTTGAGCTGGGCTTAGCAGGCCACAGTCGAGGCCTGATCAAGACAAAGCTTCAGAGGAATCTTTCTAAAGCTGGATCTAAGAGAGATATGGTCAAAGCAGAAGTCAAAGAGAACTAGAGGAATGTACAATGGTGCTTAACGCGTACGCCCTGCATCACCAAGGTCATGTCCAGTACAATTACTGGGCAAAGCAAATCACAAGATTGGCCCAAGTCCCACTGGTGGGGAAAAGGCGTCTCCCTTCCCTGATTCCCTGACAGCATGGATGAAAGAAGGGTGGAAGATGGATCCATCTCTCTTACCAGCTCCTACTCTCTGTATGGCAAGACCCTCCTCACTGATCAAGACCCCTGGGCAGGGGAAGGCCCAGCTCCCCCCTGCTCCCGCTTCACCTGTGAGCACCTGGCTGAGCACAGCAGGAGTCGCCATCCTGGAACCTCCTGACTTAGGGACTGTGTGTCCCAGGGAGTCCAGGCCACTAACCTGTTCTTTGAGCTCATCTGGCTGTCCCAGGCAGGCAGTGCTACACCAGGGCACAAGGCTTCCTACATGGCTGCATGGAAACACCACAGCTGTGCTGGGGACCTTCATGCTGGCCACTTGGGCCTGCGCTGGCTCCTGGCCCCCTTCCTCATGTTCTGAGTGTGCAAGTAAGCGGGCCAACTTCTCCAGGGCCAGGGCCCACGACCATGTTCTCCTCCACTGGGGAGGGGCGAGTGCTTTCTTCAGATATTGGTAAGCAGACTCTCTCTCCCCTGCTTCCAGCCTCAGACCCCCAGTGAGAGTGAAGCTGCAGCTGCTGCGAGCTGACGAGCTGACGCTTAGCACCTGATAGCAGGGGCCACCTCTGCCCTCCCCTGTCCAACTCCACCACTAAAGGGGGGACCCAACCCATGCTGCAGGGCTATCACGCACCCCAGACTTCACTGGGGTCGACACAGGGCACTGGCTGAAAAGCAAAACCTAAACCTGCCATGCCCCCTGCTCCCTCTCCCTCAGGTGTTATGGTTCCTTATACCACCCCTACAGCTCCAGGTCCCCAGGTAGAAATGGTGGCCATGTGGCAGCCAGGAGAGGCTTGACAGGAAGGATGGGAATCCTTGAAAACCCGCCTCACACCAAAAGCACATACTGTGATCCCATGCACAAGAGTCTCTAGGACAGGCGGCTATGCAGAGGTGGAAAGTAAATTTGGGGCTGTCAGCAGCTGGGGTGACAGTGGGGGGGGGATTTCTTCTGGGGTGGAGAAATGTCCTGCAATTCAACAGTGGCGCTCACTGCAAGGTTCTGGGACTGTACTAGAGGCGTCCCACAGGTGCATCCTAGGGCATGAGAATTAGACCCTGATGAAGCACAGGCTGTGTGTCTCTGTGGAGTCTAAGTGTGTACCCGCTTGCTATCTATACTTGCAGAGAAGTGACCAGAGCCATGCCTGCCAGGACACGGGGTGCTCTGCCATGGTGTCTGAAGAGGGGCAGTAGGGGTGGCCGCTGCTTAAGGACAGTCGCCCAGCCCTGCCCAGAGAATGCAGCAGCCTTTCACAGAGTCCAGTGCCTAGGGTGCACATGCATGTCTGGATTGCAGCTGGCGGGATGAGAGAAATGAGGGACACTGAGATTGCCTGGCAACTTCCACTTGTCATGCAAATCAGCCGGCCCAGGCAGAGGGGCTCCATGGCTGCCCCTGTGGCCAGGACTCAGACAACAAATGGGCAGAGGTCCCGCTTGTGCCAGCCGTAGGCATCACTCACAGTGCAGGAAGGAAATTAAGACTCCAGTGTCCCTTCTGGCACAGGCCACTGTTTCAATCATTTCGCCCTGAGCTCCTTCAGGCCCCTCCTGGCTAGCGCCAGAGTGACAGAGGGAGGGACCTGGGACAGTGTGGTTTACTAAGCAGAAACCAGTGCATGGCTCCCCTGGGGGCAGGGTGGGGCTTGTCTGCCATGGACAAGGTGTCCAGAAGGCCCCCTTCTTGGGGTCTGCTTCCTAGGAAGGGCAGAGACCCCATAGCTGCTCAGCCAGTGGCCAAGGCCAGATGAGCTGCGGCTCCCCTAGTGTCTGGCCCCGATACCAACAGGTTCAGCCACATGGGAAGGCACCAGGACAGCCTGGCTCACAAATGACTTTGGTATCTTGGCCTGGCAGTGGGTGGCAGTGGGTGGCAGTGAGTGGCTTTGCCCTCCCAATGGCACAGAAAGAGGGGCAGACCAGCACATGGGGTAGGTAGGGGTGGGGATGGGGGCACCTACCGGGGCCTGGCACAGTACAGACTTTTCCCTCATCCTCCCCCAAGCTGGCCACCTCCCTCTAGCCTCGGTCCCTGAGCCTGCCGTGACCTCCCCCTGCACACCCGGCGCACAGGGTACGAAGAGGCGGGAGATGCAGGTGAGATGCAGCCTTCAAATGCTCGCCCCCACTCCCCGCCCAGGGGCCCAGGGGAATTGTTCACTCTCTGGAAATCAAGCTCCTTGGAGAGGAGGGGAGGCCACACTGGTGGAGCATGGAGAGGCTCAGGTAGCCCACCCACCCACGGGGAGCCCCAGGGAAAGGACCGCTGCTGCCCACGTCCCTCCAACTCCCACGGCCACCTACCTCGAGTCCACTTCAAGCCGACCCATCTCTCCCCGGCCAGGATGAATGATGGACAAGCAGAGCCCATGCCTCCCACACATGGGCCTCCTCCTTGCTGAGTGGAGCCCGTGGGAAGGTGCCACAGGGCAGGTGCGCCAACCCTCACCTCCCCATCCTCCTGGAATCCAGCACTACTGAGCTCCAGCAGACGGACTGCAGGGACCATAAATCCCTTCGATTTGTGTACTGCACAGCACACAGGTGTGTGATTGTGCATTTCTGGAAGGGCAAATCTTTACCTTTTGTCAGACTTTCAAAAGAGCTATCTCTGTTGCCCTTCTCCACTTTTTCTTCATAGCACTTTACTGGCTGTGAAATCCTGTTTCCTTTTCTCTGCCACTAGCAAGCAGGCTCCAGAAGGACTCATCTTATTCATGAAGTCACTAGCCCCTATAACCAAGCCTGCTTCTCAACATCTTGCAAATGAGCCAGCAAATGAGGTCCTTTGATCAAGCACCACCTGCCCTGCGAGAACGGCTGGGCCAGCCCCGGGGCCTTTGGCCTCTCCTCCAGGGGCAGCACCTGGGCTGGAGGCCACTGAGTAGGGACAGCTGCCCCTGGAGGAAAAGTGCGCTCAGGGGAAGTGCTCACAAGGCCAGACTGGATCCACCTGGGATGAGCAGCATTGAGGGCCCCAGAGAATAGCCCCTGTAGCCTGGCGTCTTCTGCTGTGGGCAGGGCTGGGGTCCCTACTCCAGGTCCCTCCTTTCTTTTTCCCTTTTTTTGGTGGAACTGAAGATTGCACTCAGGCCCTTGCACTTGCCATGGAAGCACTTATTCTACTGAGCCATCTCCCTGGCCCCTCTTGTTCCTTTTTTTTTTTTTTTTGTGGAACCGGGGATTGAACTCAGGCCTTTGCGCTTGCCAGGGAAGCACTTATTCCACTGAGCCATCTCCCCGGCCCCCTCTTTTTCCTTTTAAAGGTGGGGTCTTCACTGTGGTGCTTGGGCTGGTCTTGATTTCAGGGGGGAAGTTTTAAGAGATCCTCCTGTCTCGGCTTCTAGAGTACACCTGGGATGACAGGCAAAGCCCACCACACAAGGCTCCTTGCTCTGTTTTCTTCTATGTGACACACTGTCCAGAACCATGGCCGCTTGAGAAGATTTTACAGTATCTCATGATTTTGTGCTCAAAGTTTCCTCCAGCTGCCACTCAGCTGGGTGAGCCCTCTGACCCACTGCCCATGTGGCAATGGCTGCGGCCTCTTGGTGGCATCCAGCTGTTCAGTGGGCCGGTCCATAGGGTGCAGAGCCGTGATGGGACGGCTGCGGGGCTGGCTTGGGCACCTGGGCCTCCCGCACCTGGCACCATTTCCAGTGCATCCTATTACTAGTGTTCAAACCAAGTGGACTTGAGAGAGGAGGACACATGTCCACTGTGGGGGGCATAACCTAGAGGCCCTGCTGGGTTGAGGGAGGGAACCTGAAGTCTGGGGTACAGGGTAGGGCTGGGATAAGGCCAAGGGAATCATTCCTTCGACCCCTTTCTCTAGAATATGGATCGAAAGATCAGGTGTCACCCTTACCACTGGCACCTTTAGTGGATCCCATGGTCTTCCGCACTTTGTCCAAGGCCACTGCTCAGTAGGGGCGTCATGGTCCCTGCCCTACTGAGCAAGCGCAGTACAATTCCCCACCTATAGGTCGGGGCACATCTTAGACAGCACCCCCTCCTGCACTGTGAGCCCGGTGAAGAGACGGGAGACTGCAGTGGGCTCTGTCTCCAGGCTCTCCCACCACCTCAACACCCAACCATCACCATCCAGCTGCTGAGGAACTGAGCCTGTGAGTCCAGCACAAGGGCTACTTGTCCTGGAAGTGCAGGGTGAGGGTTTCTCCGGAGGAACCCTGGGAGCCCCAGATGTCATGGGGAAGGAGGAATCTGGGATGTGAGCAAGGGAGGGGCCTCGAGGAATAAATGGGTCACTCTTCGAGGGCAGCAGGGACACAGGCCACAGTCCTTGCTCTCAGACAAAGGGAGAGAACATGGCCTTCAGCAGGAAGCCCTCATGACCTCAGGGACAGCAGGAGTCCCCAGCCCTGCACTGTGCAGAGCGCTGCAGTTCCATCATGTGTTGGGGCCACTGTCTCCTCCGTGGAACTCTGAAGCAAAGACTGGAAGGCCACAGGGTTTAAGTCCCTGCTGGGTGATGCTGATGAAGTTTCCGAATCCCTCTGATCTGCTTGAGAAATGGGTTGATGTCGCTGCACCCCAGTGGGAAGAACGAAAGCCACTGTATAGGCAGAGCTTGGCACACAGTGAGCACCAGCAGCCTTTGGTATCCCTGCCAGCTTGGCACCCCAGCGCCTGCCACTTCCTGGGCTCGGATGAAGGGCTCTGAACTCACGCTGACCAGCAGAGACATCGCCTGCACCACAGCTGCACACAAACTTTCTAGTGGACACATTATAAAAGGTAAAAAGAAGAAATGAGCTTGGAGAATATACATTTCATGTTTATTTATAGTTGATAGGTTAGATATTACTATAAGATCAATGTAAAAATGTTACATTTTTTACATGAAGTCTTCAAAATCAGTGTATTTTCACACTTAGAGCATGTGCGAGTTTGGTCTAACCATGATTCAGTCTTGGAGGGAACACTGTGGACAGCCCAGGTCAAGGCACCACCCAGGCCCTTTCACGCTGAGAGTTAAGAGGCCAAGACGTGGCAGAAGGAGGCGTCTGGGCCTCCTGGGTTACAGACACGAGAATCTGCCAGGTGTGGCGGTGCTCACCTGTGCTCCCAGCACCCTTGGAAGCTGAGGCAGGAGGATGGCCAATTTGAGCCCAACATGGGCAACTTAGCAATTTACTGAGACCCTATCTCAAAACCAAAATAAAACTTAAAAAGGGCTGGGGGGCCGGGGAGATGGCTCAGTGAAATAAGTGCTTCCCTGGCAAGCACAAGGACCTGAGTTCAATTCCCGGTTCCACAAAAAAAAAAAAAAAAGGGCTGGGGATGTAGTTGAGTGGGAAGGCTTTGAGTTCAACCCTGTACCTCTGTCTGTCTGTCTGTCTGTCTGTCTGTCTCTCTCTCTCTCACACACACACACACACACACACACACACAAATAAAAAGAACTCCCTCCCCAGGGATACCAACAATCTTTTCTGCAATTCTCCTCCCACACCCACCCCCAGAGCTAAAGAGAAAAAGGCAAATTACCAAGAAAATAGACTGTTTTATTTTTGTTTGTACCCAGAGCAGATCAGTAATACTAGGTAGCCACACAGAACTGTGTTTCTCTGGACAGAAAATTCAGTCATCACACTGTATTGCACAAATAAAAAGACCCTGGTGTTGACCATGATACTGAGGGCATGAGGGGAACAGAAGCGTGGGGCTACCTGGAGGTGACCTTCGAGGGACCCAGTCCCAGCCTACAATGGCTGCCAGGAGTCAGAGATCGGGGGGGGGGCATCTCACAAACCTGTGTTCAGGGCTGAGCATGTGAACACGGACCTTAATGATGGCAGTGAGAGCTTGAGAAAAAATGGTCACAAATGGAGACAGAAGGAGATAGGATGGTAAGGAAGACCTGAGGTTTGAGAAACAGGACACTGGAATGTGACAGAAACATAATACAAAGCTCTAAGCATTCTTGGCTAGAGACTCTTAAAACCAAAAGGGTCTAAACTCTCGGGCACAAGTGTTTAGGGTCAGTCCCCCGCTGGGAGCAGGACTGGGCTGCCATCCTCCTCCGCAAGCTGAGGACACGTCATGCGCTTAAAGAGCAGCCGAGGAGACAGGCGTGAGGTGACATTTGGGCAGATGCCACTCTTTGCAAGTGGAAAAGAACTGATTTCAGGGCTTAGAGTGGTGGGAGCAAAGAGTAAGTCTTTCCCCTTTGATCAGCAAAGTTTAATGCCCTGGGGAAGAGCAGGATGCAGGCTACTTGGTGCAAGGCTCCCGCTGAACATTTTTACCTTAGGCGAGAAGTGGAGAGCAGGCAGGTGCGGGCGTTTAGTATACCAAGGCCTCCAGGGGGATGCAGGTGTGTGGAGCCATGCTGCTGAAATCCTGCACCTCTCATTTCTGCAGAACTGAGCACAGCACAGCCAAGAGTCCCAGGGGCAAGATGCAATGCGGGCCGTCCCTCTGAGGCAGCCTGGACACCCCAGAAAGTTCTCCTGAAGCAGCTCCTTAGCACACAGCTTGGGCAGGGCATGGGCAGGGCTCAGTCCCTCTGTCCTGGAGGTCTTCTGATGCTCCAACAGGGAGCTCAAGGCCAAGGCTTGGGTGCTCTCCATCCGGGTATCCACCTGTGAATCTCCTTTCTTGGTCATCAGGAGCTCTTCTGCTCTGAGAAAACCAGCAAGGCCTCTCCAAGCCCGCCTAGCAGGAGGCTGTGAATGACAGCAGGGGTCAGATTTCTGAGCTCTGTAGACACCTGGGCCCCCCCGCAGCCACAACTGATAGTGCAGGGGCCACCTCTCCTGCCACTGCCCCTCCCCTGATCTAGCCCAGGCATCAGCTGTCACCCTGGGGCAAACCATGGGTACAGGCTAGGTGGTGAGGGGCCTGGAGGCTGGCTTCAAAGCTGTCATAGGGAAGAAGGTAGCTTGGCCTCTCTTCCTGACCTGACGCTCTCTGGAGGGACCACAGGGTAGGGCATGGGCGGCTTCCACAGGGCCTTGGTTACTTCTGGCTAGAGCAGTTGGTGTATGTGAAGTTATATGCAGGTAGTCATAAACTTCTAAGTAGTACGGTTGCCCTGATCTTTTTATTTCCTTAGGCTGACAGAACATTTAAAGGTGAACACACAGGTGGGGAATCATGAGGGTCCCGCCAGCATGGAAAGAAATATGGTCAGTGATGCGCACAGGAAGCAGCAGCATAAGGACTGGAGAGAGTGTGGAGCAAGAGCTGAGTATCTTAACATGCTGGAAGTGTCACACATGGAAAGGTCTCTCCCGTCTCTATTTTAAACTCCTCAGGAGCCAAGCTGGTACCTGAGTCTCCTGTCCTTTTCTTCTAGGGTTTGCCCCTCACCATAAAATAATTTTTTCCCAGAGGGAACAACTGCACTGTCCATCAGTCCCTTTTCTGCGCTTCCCTTCTGTCTGTCCTTCCGATGCCCATCCGCTCATGGGCTCAGTTAGACATGGCACACACACTCAGACATGGTACCCTGCTCTCACAGTCTGGGGTGCAGAACATGTGAAACACACAGGCTGTTCATATTACATTCCCAGTGAGCAGTGCCACCTGTGTGGGTGACATACAGGTAACTTGTGCTGCCTTTTACCTTTAGCAGGAAAAATGAATTGACTACATGTGAAACAAAACCAATTTCAAGCAGATCGGAGTTCAAGTTCTGGCACAGGCATTTATTTACTGTAATCTTAAGGATGTTATTTGGCCTTAGTTTCCCTATCTGGGCCTTGGAAGCTGATCACACCTACTGTGTCTGAAAGGCTGAGAAATAACATACTGAGGCAGCCACCCTGCGCTGGGCCTGTGTTTCTGTCCCTTTTCCACTGCTGGGACAAAATACTTAACACAACTGAAAGGAAGAGAATACTCTCCAGGGGACCAGAAATGGAGACAACCTCACAGAACCGTGCTTCTCTGGACAGAAAACAGTCATTACTGTACTGTACAAACAGACCCTGGTGTTGACTCATGCCCAGTGGTACAGAGGGCATGGGGGTAAGTAACAGAAGTGTGGGGTTACTTGGAGGTGACCTTTGGGAGACCAAGTCCCAGCCTACAAGGGCTTCCAGGATCCAGGGATCTGGGGAGCCCCACCTCATAGACCCCTGAGTTCAGGACTGAGTGTGTGAACGTGGGCACAGTCCTCTTTGCCCCTCTGGGCAGGTCTCCATTTGGCCCGTCTTATTTTGGCTCAGTGTCAGCATGTACAGCCCACGGTCAGCCAGCTCCAAGGCAGAAGCTATACAGTCGAAGGGGTGGAGGAGAAAAGGAAGGAGCTGGGGCAGGTATGCATCCCTCCAGCTCACACCCGGGCCCAGCCTCCAGCCAGGCTGCACGCCCTAGCAGCAGAGTCTGCACTGAATCTATGGTGAGTGCCGCGCCCTGTGATCCAATTGCCTTCCAAACACATTAGGAGATTTTTGGTGGACGATTTAGATCTAAACTGTAATGCTGCCTATAATGGGCAAGTGATAAAATGTGATTATTTTCTAACCAATTATACTTCTAGAGTCACTCCTCAGTGGAGCTCATGGCAGTCGGTTGCCTGATTTCGACCTGAAGATGTCCAGTGAGGGGTCTGTTCTGCCTTGCAAGCCAGGCTGTCACACTGGTGAGTAGCTGTCATTAGATGAGTGTGTCCCATGGCATCTTCATTTAAAGGGCCCTGGGTTGGCTGTATGGACTGATCAAGCCCCCACCCCCACCCCGTCCCCGTCCCAAGAGCTGAGTCTTAGAATCTCACCTGCAAGTCAAGCCCTGCCTTCTGGGACAAGAGAGTACAAACCCACTCCTTCCTTGCCCTGGAGATGGGAGGCATGCCTATGGCCTCCAGGACCTCTCTCTGTGCTGGGCCAGGAGCACCTGATGACTGAGGGAGGCCAGGAGGTGTCCCTACCCTGCTGACAACAGAGATGGGGGCAGGACAGGGAGGGAGATGCATGCTGAGCACCTTAGACTCCAAGCAGGAATGTTCGTTCCTTGTTCCTATGCAAACCATATTACGAATACATGGATCAATTCTATTTAATTCACAACAGTGCAGCTGGAGTTGGTGTCCGCACTGGGAACCAAATGTTGCTCCCAGGTCTTTCCTATCTTGTCATCATCACTGACAGGACTGATTCTGGGAGAAACTGTGGCCCAGGTACCCAAAAGCTACACTGGAAACACAACCCATGTGTGACGTTGGGGGCCTGCTTGTCCTTGTCTGGATCAGTGCATGAAGCAGGAGCGGGGGGGGGGGGGGGGGCTCTGTCACCTCTCTCTTCTGGAGGGGAGCGGAAAGGGAAGCCATTCTTCGGTCACACAGGCTCTCCTCAAGGCCTAGCTCTTCCTTTGAAGCAGATTGGCTGTTCCCCTAGTACCAGGGAAAGAATGCAGGTGCCATCTCTGGGTCCCAAGGTGCAGGGTCACTGCCACCCCAGGCAATGGCTGCATGGGGCCTTGGAGTGGCGGCTTTCACCTCTGCAAACTGACTGGACTCAGCATTTATAAATGTCCCACAAGCTCTTCTTAATCCCCAGGGAGAGGACCTTGCAGAGGGTGGCTGCCTCAGCCACGTGTCCTCCCACAGCCTAAGAACAAGCTGAGTTCTTAGGATAAAGACCTTGCTTTCCATCCCTTCTGCACAGTTACCTCAGGAAACATCCAAGGAGCTCAGTGAACACAAAGGAAAACAAGCCTTGGAATGCTGACTGTGAAGACTGCCCAGGAGGTAAGCTTTGATGTTGTTTTCTTTTCTTTCTTTCTTTCTTTCTTTTTCTTTTTCTTTTCTTTTTTTTTTTTTTTTTTTTTTTTTTTTTTTTTTTTTTTTTTTTTTTTTTTTTGATGTTGTTTTCTAAACAGCAGGAGAGGCTGACATAGGGTCCAAGGGTTTTAAAAGCATTACAGCTATTTAAGTCATAGCCCAACCGAACCGTGTGCTAATCTGGTAATCACCATCATTCTTGAAATGAACACGCTCCATATAACTAAGAAACATGCATCAGACTGCACAGCACGTGTGGCCAGGGACACCCACACAATTCTTCAAGGTGACTTCAGGGCCTCCCAGCCCTTCTATCTTCTATGGGGGACCAAAGCTATGTCCTGCATCTCAACTTCATGCTTATCATTGCAGTCATCTGATGAATTCCTAGGGAGTCCAACAGACAGCACAGAGACCGTGCCCTCTTGCTGGCTGCAGCAATCCCCCTAATGTGGACCCGGGAACTACTGAACCAACGAAGGAGCCATTAAGCCTGGACCCCATCTCCCATCTATGCTCCAAACGACACCAAAACCTATCTGCCTGATGTCCAGTTCCCACAGGGCCTCGCTGAGGGCCAACTCAGCATCTGATAGCTATCATAAAATTGGAGAGTTCTTGAGCAATAGTTATCAAGAAGGTCCTAGCTGGGTGGCATTTTAAAGAGATTTCACATTTTGAATTCAAATGGAAAACTGATAAATTTCAGGCACTGCGAAAGGTGTTTTGGAGTGGGGAAGTTTTCTTTGCTGGTAAATGCATTCTTGCTATGCACAGGCTTGGGCAATCTCCACGAAGTCCCCTAAAATCAAGGGGCTATGACACCTCCACTCAAAGATGGTGTGGAGCATTTTCTAAAGCCAGGATCAACTTGAACATTCTCACTGCAGGGGAGCTCTCTGTGATCAATGGCAGATTCAGTGAATGGTGGGCAGAGGAGAAGCCCACCACACAGCCCTCGGGCACCAAGTTGTGCTTGGTTGTCCCTTCCCTGGCTTGCTGCTAGGCCATCCCAAGGAGAAGGGTGGTTCTCCTGTTCTCTAAGGGAATCAGGGAGGAGGCCCAGTGACAGTCCTACTGGCCAGGGACACTGCTCATGGGCCAGTCCCCGTTCGGTGTTATACCTCCCTTGCTTAGATTTCAAAATAAAGGAAATGAATATCAGTATACACCAGCAACCTTTTTTAATTAAAGAATTCATAATTAAGTATAAATCTGGATATTGAAATGAACAAGATTGAAATGAATTATTTTTATAATTAAAAACAGGTAATTGGCTAGACAAAAGCAGCTGCTCTTAATTAAAGACTTTAACAAGTGACCACCATTGGGTGCTTGGGGACCAGCTTGGGGACAGTATCAGGAGGCTGGTTACTCAGTTGGCTCTTGGGGCCAGACACCATGCAACGGTGCACAAACCCTGACTTACAGCCTGCTTGCAGGATAAGCCTGTATGTAGAGCTGTCACTCAAGGCCACCAGCACACTCAGGGCCAAGCCCAGAGTGGGTGACCGGACCCCTGGAGCTGGGCCAGATCTACAACCGGGAGATAAGCAAACTCCGGAGCATCTTGCTTAAGTTTCTTCTTCTTCTTCTTTTTTTTTTTTTCTACAGAATATATTTATTGAGAGAAAGAAAGCCCCTGTCCCGAGAAAGGGATAGGAGGGGGGCCTCGAGTGGGTAGTTTCCCCCCTTAAGTTTCAAACAGCATTTTCTTCATCGGTGTCCGTGAACCATGAGATCAGTGATTTCTGACAGGGATGATTTTGGCCCCCTCCAAGGGACCCTTCATGATGTTGAGACATTTTCCACTATGCCTCAGGAAATGCCACACTAGCACGCAGTAGCTGGGGCTCAACTTTTCCCCAGTCATCCTACAAGGCCAGGACAGCACCCCAGAGAAGAATTATCTAGCCCCAGATACCCATGATCCGAGGGTGAGAAGCCCCACTTTAGATCCCTACCTCATGCAGCGGAGCTGCTGCCCACCAGGAAGGGGGACAACGATGTATGTGCGAAGCTCCCTGGAATCGGGGACTGACTTTATCTCTGTACCTCTATAGCCTCAGAGTCCAGCACAGCATGGAACAAACAAGTGAACCAACAAACTGAGGTGAGGATGCAGCTGGCCAGGTCCCCGTGAGAGGTGGCCGCGGTGCTGGCGCCATGCTGACTTGGCGAGCACCTGCCTGCCATGTGTAAGCACAGGCCCAACGCGAATGCCCAGCTGTTGCACATTTTCCCAAAGAATCTGGGAATCTGGATCTCTGTGTGGAAATCACCCGATTTCTAAATGGTGATGACTAATTCAAAATTTGGAAAATGAAACACAAGAAACAATAACTGTACAGGCAAATGCAATAGGCCTGAAAAAACCAGGCTTGCAGCGGCTGCCCTTTGGGACTTCTGTCTGAGACAAAGACCAGTCCACCCCCATCTGGGACCTAAGACGGAGTCACCCAGTCGCATCTGAACACACCCAACACACAGACAAAGCACCCAGCTCTGTAGGAGACGGAGGGCAGTGCTACAGGCTGACACTCCCCTACGGCGGGGTCATGCTGCGGTTGGAAAATTCTTTGAGGCTGAAAATACACCATCCTTAAGCCCAAGAGGTCTGAAAGCTCAGGAAATTCCAGAGTCAAGGCTCCTCCGACAGTGATCACACACGATGCTGCCTCATTTGGGGACCAGAGCCTCACTCTCCATTCTCTTTGGGCCCAGCCTCCAGCACACAGGATGTGACAGAGCCTCTCACAGACCCTGCCCCCCCCCAATTCCAACTAGGCATTTGTCTCTGGAGAGCTGTCTCCGGTTTCTCACACTTGTTTTAACACCTGGGTCTCTTTGGTTCATTTTGAAACTCTTCAAAATACGGCCAGGGAGGTCTTACAAAATAGTTAATGTTTAAATTGTAAGAAACCTATTAAATTAAAAGACATATTGCCATGAATCCTCTCAAAATGCTTCTGCTCAGGGGCTGGTGAGATGGCTCAGTGGTCTAAAGCACCTACTTAGAACAAGCTTAGCAAAGCACAGGGACCATGGTTCAATCCCCCAGCACCACA
>NW_004524651.1:1482011-1521127 GCF_000260255.1 Octodon degus | reverse complement strand
TATAATACCATACACTATAAATGCTATGTGAGGGCTGGTGAGATGGCTCAGTGGTCTAAAGCATCTACTTAGAACAAGCTTAGCAAAGCACAAGGACCTCGGTTCAATCCCCCAGCACCACATGCCAGCCAGCCCCGCCCCCTGGTGGGCTGAGCTGGCCACACACACACACACACACACATAAATAAATAAATTTTTAAAAAAAATGCTTCTGCTCAAAGGGCCGACAAGATAGCTCTTTGGGCTAAGTGCCTGTGTAGGCAAGTGCAGGAACAGGGGTTCGATCCCCAGCACCACATGCGGTGCCAGCCCCTGCCCTGGGTGCGCTGAGCCAGCCATCAAGACAAGACATGGTGACACACACCTGTACGTAATCCCAGTGCAGGAGAGGCTGAAACAGGAGAATGACTATGAGTCCCAGCAGAGTAGTGAGACCCTGTACCAAATGCATTAAAAAAAAAAATAAAACTTCTGCTCACTTTGAACACACTTATGCCATCGCTCTTGCCAATTTCTTTCTTTTTTTGTATTAAAAAAATAAAAACAATGATACAGAATTTTAAAACAAGATAGGAACTAACAACAGTTATTCTGCTGCATATTGTCATCACCAAATAGTTGCTCAGGCCAGCTTCGAAGTACTTCTGGAACTCCTCGCTCATGGGTGTCCTCATCAGGCATGATCAAAAAGTACAGTAAATGCTGCTGCCAAGTGCTGGCCAACAGACAGACGGTCCAGGAAAACAGGATACTGCCCTCACCCACCTTACCCCTGGATCTGGCATCACGTGACTCTGGTTCGCCTCGGTCAAAATGACCAAGGAGGGTGAAAGTGTGAGTTCACTCAGGCAGTCATGACAGGACAATGGAGCCCACGAAAGGGGGAGGACTCCCACAGCTGCTGAGAAAGCAGCAAGAACAATGGGGTAAGTGTGTCTGAAAGGAGGGGGATTTTGAGGGGTTCTCAGCAATGTGTCTTTCACTGTAATAATTTTTTAAAAATTTAAACATTCACTGTTTTTTCATCATATATGTGTAATAAAGAAAAATACTGTCAAGAATTTAGACTAAGGAGCAGAGGAGATGGCTCAGTGGAATAAGCGCTTGCCTGGCAAGCGCAAGGGTCTGAGTTCAATCCCCGGTTCCACCAAAAAAAAAAAGAAAAAGAAAAAGAAGAATTTAGACTAACATGCTAAAGGTTAAGGGTACAGAAACAGGAGCAAGTGTCTCAAGATAGTACTAGGAGGATACAAAAACAACAATATAAAATATATTAATTATTGTAACTGTCCTAACCTGTCTTGAAACTGTTTCATTGCTATTTTATCTTTTTTTCTCATTAAAATGAATAAAAAATAACAAAAAGAAAAATAAATTAAAAAAACTTTTTAAAAAGAACGTACTAGGAGGTAAATGTTTGCTTGACGGACAGGTTTTAGCACGTCTGCCTGCCCGTTGTTTGTGTCATTCCTCCTCAGGATGACAGGGAGCCTGGCGTCAGCTCCCAGGCCCCCAACCCCAGTACGAATCCTGAGACTCACAGACGGCTCCTCCGCTGCTCTGGGTGAGAGGGACCGAGGCCCCTCCTCATGCGTGGCTTGGCTTAGCCTCCACCTCCTGAGTGAGGTCCCGTGTGGAACTAGTGTCAAGGCCCCCCTTCCGGCTCTCCCCGCTCATGTCCAACAGCAACTGTCCCATGCACCCTACAAATTGGCCTTCTCACTTCCCTTTCTGGGAATACCTCTCCCGGGGTCCATGACAGCCTGGCTTCCACATTCACAACAGCCACTCAACACACATTCATAAATGACTGCTGGAATCACAGCTCGAGCAGAAAGGTCTAGGACCTCTTCAGCACCAGCTGGGCTCTGAACAAGCCTTAGGACTCTCTTGTCCTGGGGAATGTTCCTGTTATTTGCTGTGGAATCACCGGAAGTTCTTTATAGATGGTCACTGCTGCGGGTTGGATAAGTGACCTCCAAAGGCCCTGTGCCAAACACTTGGTTACCTGTCTGTGGAGCTACTGGCAGGCCACAGAAATGGAGCTTACAGCCAGGTATGGTGGCGCACACCTATCATCCTGGCACCCAGGAGGCTGAGGCAGGAGGATCACTGTGAGCTTAAGGCCAGCTTGGGCTACAGAGGCAGACCCTGTTTAGAAAAAGCCGGCCTAATGGGAGGAAGCTGGGTCACTGGCAGAACTAGGGGACCCAGCTCCCACTTCCTGGCCACCATGAGGTAATGAATATCTGTTTTATTATGTGCTTTGGCCACAAGGTGCTGCCTAACCACTGGCCTAGAGGCAAGGAAGCCAAGTCAAAACAAACCCATCCTTCCATGGCGATCCTCTCCAGTCACTCGTTACAGCAACGCAGAGCAGACTGACGCAATCACTGTGGCGGGAGGAGGAACAATAAGGCCAATTTCCCTTGCACCTCCCGATGAGCGGCCTTACATCTGGTCCACACTGCTCAGCCCTGGTGTTGCTCAAACCCGTGCTAGGAGGTTACGGGCTTTAGATACACAGAGGCCTGGGTCTGAATCCTGAGTCAATGTCCTGGCAGCTGTGAAAGGCTGGGAGATGCTCTTGAACATCAGCTTCTTCATCTTTACTGTGGATAACAGGGAGGGTTGTCATGAGGTAACAAGAATGTAAGGAGCTGTAGGATCTTTTCCTAATTGCTCTTCTCCTTCCATTTTTCTTCTTGGGGCAGGAAATGTCCCAGAAGCAACTCCTGAGAGAGTTTAGGAATCTCTTCTCTGAGAGCCACATAACCCATCCTCAGGTGGGGCAATGAGCATTGTAGACATCATGGAGACAGTGGCTTTTGACTTCCAGCTAAGATCAATCCTGGCACATATCAGGCGTGTGGTAAATGTCTGTTTACTGAGTGAGACTCTTGGACCCATGGCCACATAAGACACAAGTTTTCTTCCCAGACTTCCCCATGAGGTATCTCACAGGGCCTCAGGCCCCTTACTCTTTTCCAAAGGATTCTTCTCCTGGTGTCCTTTCCATGGCTCTGATCACACTCAGGGGCACTGTCCTCAGGAAGTCCTGGCAGACACAGGCTGCTGTGGCTACACCCTGGCACCACCGCTGGTCCCCACCGGACACCACTGAGGTCCTGATCAAACGGGTGACAATTCACAGATCCAATTTAAAAAAAAAAATGAAGGACATGGAAGGATGAGCTATTACTCTGATCACAGGCACAGGGGAAAATTACTTTTCTTCTAGAGCCACACTGCACTTGAGCAAAGCTGGACACACACATACCTTTTTCTTTGCATGTGTTGGCCGAGAAATCTAAAAAGTGATTCTAATGCACGTGCATACCTCAACACCACAGTGCTTTTGTGTGAGGCAAAAAATCAGCCAGTGAGGACACCAGAAGAGCAGTGGGAAGAGGCGTCACGGACAGCGGCCCCCAGATTGCTTCTCCTATCTTCTTTCAAGGAAAGGACAAGAAATCAGAAAACAGCAATAATGACATAAATCACTCTAACTAACCTGCTGCTTTGGTGACTATGTCAGGGCAGGCAGCCTGTGGCCACAGGGAAGGAAGTACCGCTTGGCCAGCAGCCTGGTGGCCAGATGAGGACTTAGCAAGGATCACACTGTTCCTGTGGGACAGTTCCATTACAGGCAGCTAAGCGGGACAGCAATTAACACATAGTCAGAGAGGGACTGGACTACTGAGGAAGTCATCAGAGAAGATAAAGACATCGGAATTGTCGCTGCAGGTGCACCTGAGGAAGAGCAGGCCTTGAGATAAAGATGCAAGGACCAGACCTGCGTGCCTCCCCTGAGGGATAAGTAATGACTTGGAATTATGCTATAACTGGCATTGCTTGGTCCATGAAAGTCCAGACAGACACCAGTTACCCAGGTGGGCAACCAAAGCACCTACGCCAGCCCTTCCCCCGAACTCCAGCCTTTGTTCCTTGCATGTTCCCTGGCTATGTGACTTGCTTCTCTATTGGATCAGTGATAGCTAAGCAGCTATACCTGTAATCTTATTGGTTGATTATGGTTTGACCAACATTGTACTCGCTTCATGATTTTGCCCCACCTCATGAGTTTGCTCCATAAAACATTCTTAGAGAAGTGGCCTCCTCAGTGGCAACCCACTTCTAGGACCCCTCTTAAATCTTAGCTATTCCTGTTCCCCCAACTCTTTCCTACTCTTAACCTACAGTGTCCTTAGGAATTCATTCTTCGATTTCTGGGGACATGAACTGGCATATCTGACATCCAGCAGGCTGGGAGCTACCCTACATCAGTTTTGTCTCCCTTGCCCAGCACTGACTGCAGACCGTACCGGGCTGGGCCCTCAAATCTGTCCTCTCCTTCCCGAGCTCACCTCCCCAAAACATCATCCTGGCCAAGCACTGCACCATGCTCACAATTAACGAACCCAGCTAATTCCAGTAAGAAGCAACTGAGGGAAGGAAGAGAGACTTGTATATTTTACTTACTCTTATTTCTCCAATTTTTTTTTCTATCTTCATGTATTTGGTACAGGGTCTCACTATGCAGCTTGGACTCATAGTGATCCTCCTGTTTTTAGCCTCTCCAGCACTAGGATTACAGGTGTGTGCCACCATGCCCAGGCTCGGTTGCCCACTCAGCACACCCCAGGGCCAGAGTCAGCGCAGCATGTGGGACCGGGGATCCCTGTGCTTGCCAAAGCAGGCGCTTACTTAGTCCACTGAGCTATTTTGCCAGCCCTTCTCCAATTTTTATGTTTTAAAATACATGTTTGCAGTACTTAATGATGTCACTGCCCATGTGGAGTAGGCACACGTATGTAACACATCCTGATGCTTTTCTCACCCCTCCTCTTCCCTCCATCTCTTGGTCCCCTTCTCTCTCTCTCTTTTTAATCTATCTCCCTATTTCCTATTATTTATCTTTTATTTTGCTCTTTATTTATACTTTGAATTTCTTATATAAGAGAAAGCATGGGGCTGGCAAGATACTCAGTGGACTAACGTGCCCACTTAGACAAGCTCAGGCAAGTGCAGGGACTGCAGTTCGATCCCCGGCACCACATGCCATGCCAGCCCCACCCCCAGGGCAGGCTGAGCCAGTCACAGTGTCTATGGCTGGGGGTAGTGGCGCACAGCTGTAATCCCAGTGCTGGAGAGGCTGAAGACAGGAGGATTACTATGAGTCCAAGCTGCATAGTGAGACCCTGTAACAACCAAATACATTAAAGAGAGAGACAGAAACCATGCCACAGTTAAGCTTGTGTCTTTCTTTCACTTAACACTACGCTCTCGAGGGGCGCCCATCCCCCACAGAGGGCTCAAGTCCAGCTTGCTGGCAGAGCAGCGCCCACTGCAAATCATGCCAACTCTCCCTCTCCACTCATCTCCTGAGGGACACACAGGCTGCTCCCCAGATTTGCCCATTATGAACGGCACTGCCGAAAACATGGACACACATATATCTCTGTGCTGTAATTCCTTTAGCACCTTTGGGAAGATGCCTAGAAGAGAACAGCAGGGTGAAACAGAAGCTCCAGTTTTAGTTTTCTGAGGACTCTCCATACTGATTTCCACAGTGGTCGCACCACTTTATCCTCTCACCAGCAATGTAGGAGTGTCCCCCCCAGCCTCGCCAGAAGTCGTTGTTATTTGATTCCCTGATGAGCCGCTCTTCCTGGAGTAAGACTGAATCCCAGTGTTGCTCTAATGTGCATTTCCCTAATAGCCGCAATGCTGAATGTTTCTTCATGTTTCTATTGACCACTTGTACTTCTTCTTTTGAGAACTATCTCTTCATTCCAGTTGCCTATATTTTGACTGGGTCTTTTATTTCAGAAGCTCTGATATTTCTGACTTGTTTATATATTCTAGACAGCCCTCTGCTGAAGGAATACCTGGCAAAATACTTGGTATATTTCAGTATTGTTTCAAATATCTTACAAATAGCACATTACTCTATTATTTGACAATACCTAAATAGCTCTGTACCAGTTAAAGCTGACCACTGGGGCTGGGGAGATAGTTCAGTAGAATAAGTGCTTTCCTGGCAAGCCCAAGGGCCTGAGTTCAATCCCCAGTTCCGCAAAAAAAAAAAAAAAAAAAAAAAAAAAAAAAAGCTGGCGGCCAAAAGAGCATTTGACCTCCCAGCACTTCCTTGCCTTTGCCTCCTGGGCAGACAGAAACCAACACTCTTGGTCACGGTCCGCATGTTAGTAATGTGGAGCGGGGAAAGTCCTCTGGCTCAGCTCTCTCGTGGAAAGCCTGGTGTACAGAAGTCAGAGGCAACCATCTAGGCACAAGCTGTCCCCCACAGTCTCAGGTGCTCGGAAGGTGACTGGCTCCTGCGCGATGTTGCGCTCACCAGTGGTCTCACGTTCGTGGGCTCCCAGCTGAACGTGCTGCTAGGAGGCGGGTGCGACCTGCAAGGGTGCGTCCCTGCCCCGGCCCCCTCCTGCTGCTTCCTGGTGGCCTTGGGGTGAACTGCTCTCTCCACCAGGGCCATGGGCTGCAGCCCCTGAACCAGGAGCCAATCCACTTTCTTTTAGTCGCGGGTGTTGGGTACCCTGTCTCAGCATGGGAAAGCTGAGCAATACAGAGGTGAAGGCACGGGGTCACCTCATTAATATCCTCACAGGGCCTAATTATGAAGGGCTAGCTTGGTGCAGTGGTCACAGCCGGGCATTGCCGCCACAGTAAAGCCTTTGCAAGCAGCACCCACACATCCTGTGTCACTAGTGGACCAAATGTTCTTTGTGAATCACAGGCTGCCAGTAAGGTGTTTAGTTTATGTGGCCTTTGTTAGCAGGTCACCAGCCCAACTACCACGTCTGCTTCTTCACATATCCACTGCAGACAGCAAGTCTCAGTGACTATGTCCTGTGTACCCTAGGCATGGTCAGGCCCCCACCTGGGCCTCTGCCATCCTGCTACGGTGCCACCTGTTCCACCTCATCCCCAATGCCACCTTTCACAAACATCGTCCTACACACCCAACAATATCCCCTCACACTGGCCCTCTGGGTGGAAGGCAGACTCTAGCAAGCACAGGACAACCAGCAAGAACACTGTGGTCAAAGCTGTCAGGAGGAAAATCAGCACCAAGACAGGAAGGCTTGGGACCGTGCATGAGGCATGGTCAGGGAAGTTTCCTGGACCTAGAAGATGACAACTCGGTGGCCCATGGGAAACCTACCAGGAAGTTGGTCCAGACAGTGCCCTTGCCCTCAGCCCAGAGGCATGATGCCATGGTCAAGGCACAGAAAGGCTGTCCCTACTTGGCTTCGGGGCTGACTTCGCTGACAGCCTGGTGCTCGCCACCTGGCCTGAGTGTACCTACGAGCCCCAATCCTCCCCTGCACGTGGTCAACTTGTTCCCCATGTCTCCGTAAAGGAAACATGACCACCCAGTCTCCTCTTCCCCTGCAGGCCTGCCGCCTCTCCCAGGACTGTTCAGAGATCCCCCTACTTCCCGGCCCTCCATGGCGACACACGTAACACAGCACACACACACACACACACACACACACACACACACACCCCATACACAGAGCCGACTATCTGTAGGTACAGATTCCCCATCAGCAGACTCAACCAACCTTCTATGTGATTTTTTTTTTAACTGCCTGTCTACTGAACCTGTACAGACAGTTTTCATCATTTCATACATAACACAATATAATCACTGTTTGCATGGCACAGGCTTTGTATTAGACATCACAAGTAATCTCGAGGTAGCTGAAAGCTTACCGGAGGACACCTATATTCCATGCTGACACTCCACTTACTGTAAAGGGATTTGAGTATGTGTGGAATCTGGACTCTTCAAGGGGTCGTGGGACACCAAGGGACAGTGACTTCTCTTGTGCAGCTGAATGGCTGGAAGGTGTGCTGGATATAAGGTACAGGACATGTGGGGTGTTCCAGTGTGGAAAATCTATTGGTTGCATGTGGTGTGCAAGGTTGTGGAGGTGATATACACACGCTTCTGGACACAAGTACACACGTCCATGAGAGTTGTTTTTTAAAAAGAAGCCTTCACTAGGATGGGGTTTGCATCAGGGGAACACACACACCCAGCACACACCTCTTCCTCAACATTTATGCAGAAACTCCCCCACTGGCCCAGCAGCACACCTGCATGTCCCCCCTCCACATGACACTCACCACCCCAGCGCCGCACTGGTCAGGACCACGTCGAAGAGCAGCACGGACAGCCAAGCCGTGAGGACCTGCAGAAACGATTTCAACAGAAGGTTCCGGTCACCTCCACTCTTCTTACAAGTGTAGACCTCGTCATTTCAGACCCCCAACACCAGCTGTCCCTCCCCACCTTGTGCCCTGACCCACACTGCTCGTCCCTTGCATCAGTGTGGCTTCAGAGCAATGTGTGGGTATGGAAAAGAAGGTAGGGTCCCCAAAGAATGATGCAATTTCCAAACTATTAGTCAAAGAGTCCATGTCTCCCCATCTCTTTCCGGGAAGGGTGCACTTCCACTCCGGCCACACCCACTTCCATCCCCGCTCAAGTGGAGGTCACCTCCGTGGTCAGTGTGCTCGCTGCTCCATTCCCCAGCCCTCAGGATACACAGCACTGTCTCCCCCACCTCTCCTAGTTTCCCGTTTTCCTGCTCTGTGACACGTACTCTAAGAAGCCAGGTATTTCCAGAGAAAGACAATGGTGCATTCATTAATTATTTGCAAACAGCTGACAGCAGAAGAGGAAAATGTTACCCTACGTCTCCCAGGGCCCAGAATTCCCGAAAAGCCTTAGGAATGGGGCAGTCATGGGACCCAGACACCAGAGGTGCCTCTGCATGTCGGCACAAAGAGTGTGTGGGAAGGCCCAGCTGTGTCTCCCCTGGAACGTCTGCTCAGGACAAGTTGCATCTTGTTTCCAGAATTTATCAAAACAGCTTCTGAGAGAAAGAGAAAGGTCACCCTTGCTCTGGGAAGGGGCTCTGCTAGGCTGAGGGTCACTCAAGGGTGGTCCTCGAAAACGTCAGCTACCCCACCTCTGTAGGGTGCTTGTCCTGCTGCCTGGTGCCTCTTGTGTCTGCAAGCTGGGAACACCATGGCAAGGGGATGACGGGAGAGGAGGAACTCAGTGGGCCTGTCCTCCCCCACTCACCAGCTTTCATTTACCACTGTGGGAGGCTTCTGTGAACCCAGAAGTGTCAGCGTCTAAACCTGGTAAAGACTTGGGGACCTCTATAGTTTACCCATTTGCCTCCCTTTCTGATGTTTGTGCAACCTTCCTGCTTGCCTCACTTTGTTGATTTGCAGCAAGGACCTAGGCCACAGAGACCTGCATGTTATCCTCTGAGGCAAGAAGGCACAAAGCAGGTCAGAGAGACACCTGCAAAGTCAAAGGCAAGGGACAGGGAAAAGAAATGTCCCCAGGTAGTGAGTTGTGAGATTTCTTAAAAAGGCATGATGGGGCTGAGGAGATAGCTCAGCAGGTCTAAGTGCCTGGATGCCTGACAAGCGCTAGGATCTGGGTTCCATCCTGGTATCACATGCCATGCTGGCCACTGAGACTGGGCCTGGTGGTAATCCCAGTGCTGGGGGGCTGAGACAGGAGAACCACTGTGAGTCCATGCTTTGTAGTGAGACCCTATACCAAATAAATAAAAGATTAAAAAAAAAAAAAAAAGCATGATGAATACACCCGCCTTTCCTTCTTCTGTTCTGAAATGTTTCCTGGGAGCTCTGCAGCTATTGTTGTAAATGAAGCAGGCCTTGCAAGGCAGCCGTATGGTTTTGGCCAGGGAGCTTTGCTGATGCATGAGCGAGATCACTTGCTCCCTGTTCACCCTCCCAGAGAGGGTGAGGCCCACCCTGACATGAAAATCACCCCGCACTGGAAGGCCCTGCACCAGGAACTTCCGGTTGGGTAGCTTTTAGCAGCCACTGTCCCTGTCGGGTCAACTTTCTCCACTTGTTACAAATCTTCCATTTGTACTTTTTCCAAAAAGGCATCTCCTCCAGCTTTTCCAACTCTTAACATCCTCATCTGGAGAAATATTATTTTAGTCCATGGGTGTCCATTGTATCATATTCTTCCCTAGTCTTCTCCTAATTATCTTTTTCCTCCTCTCCTGTCTGTCCTTAGTCATGATCACAGTTAACTATCTTGCTGGTCTCCCCTTCCTTTTGCAGTTCCGTGGATGTTTCCTGGGATGGTGTCAACAGAGATGTGCTTCTTGGACCTGAGGAGAGAGGGTGCGGCCTCCTCGTGGATGCCGGCCACGCTGGTGCCTGGCGTGGGGGACGACTCCGCTTTCATGGCAGCCCCGACTCGCCATTCCTAGTTCCTCACCACCATCTCCATCTCTTTGGCTGCCTTGCTCCACCGCCCTTTTGGTTTTTTGAGACAGGACCTCGCTTTGTAGTTCAAACTGGCCTTGAACTGACTAGGTAGTCCAGGCTGGCCTCAAACTCATGGCAACCCTCCTGCTCCCGCTTCTTGAGTGCTGGAATTACAGGCCTGTGCCACCAGGCCTGGCATCTTGTGCCCCCTTTTACCAGCTCTTTGAGGCCTTCTTTACTTGACGTCTCTCCTGGCTTCTTGTCCCTTGCCCGTGACCCAGTGTGGCCTGTGAGATGGGGTCCCCCACCCCTCATGAAGCAAGCTCACAGGCCAGGGCTTGTGCTCCTGCACCTACACAGGTTTCTTCAGCTTAGAAGCCGGTCTGCTGCGAGACAGACAGCTGGCCTGCTTCTTCCTATTAACAGCACCTTTTGCCAAGAAAAATATGTCTCACAATTTTGAAATCAGCCCTTACTTGAAAATAAGGTGAATTTAGCAGTCTTGCCGGTGCCTTCGCCATCTGCTCCTTCCTGGAAATGTTTGTGGAGCCACCCGCCTTTCTTCTGAGCTGCTTTTTCAAACTTGGTAACTTCTGTTTCCCTCAGTTCGCGTTTGCAGGGCATAACGAGTGCATTCCACACGGAGAGCTGACAACACATCCTACCCCTTCAGCGACCCCTTCTCCTCCCTCCTCTTCCTCCCAAATCTCTTCAACACTTCCTCTCCACAGGAGCAGTCTGCTGCTGGCAGAAGCAGTCACTGAAACACACTCAGGTGTGTGTCGCTGCTGTCACCAAGGCACCGCAAAGCCCTCGGCTCTCAGCCAGCGGAGCCCAGAGGCTGAGCAGGATCCCTCTCCCCCAGCTGTGCTCAGCAGGGGCCATGGCATCCTGGCTCCTCAGTGTGCCCTTTGCTTCTCCCTCCATCACCCTCAGAGTCAGCTCCCCTCCGTGGGCATCTCCACACTCACAGACCCCTCACTGTCTCCCACCTCACAAAGCCTTCTCAGAAAGAGTGAGCAGCTGGGGGCAAGCTCTTGCAGAGGGGCAGCTACCCAGGCGGGCCTTCTGGCCACGCACACTGTTCCCACGCGCTGCCCTCACCACGAGTGAGGGCCACACTCACATCCAGAAGAGTGATGCTTTTTTTCCTTTTTGGGAATTGAGGACCAAATCCTGGTTAATCCCACTGAGCTACACCCCAGTGTGTTTTTGATCTTGAGACTAGGGTCTCATAAAGTTGCTAAATTGCTCAGCCTGGTTTTGAATTTGTGAATCCTCCTGCCTCAGCCTCCTGGAACCCTGGGAATACAGGTGTGCACTACCACACCCAGCAGGCTCAGTACATCATGGGCCTTCAGGGCTGCTTGGGAACAGGCCAGGAGCCGTGTCACATCCAATCACAACCGAGGAGGAATCAGAAGCCAGGGGTGCTGAGTGCTCTGAATCTGGACATACCGAGTCCCTCACATGGTCCCCTGGGGCGGAACCAGAGAGGAGGAAGGGAGGCTGTGGCTCAGAGATGGTGTCTGATGTGCTCTAGGGCCCAGCTGGTCTGTGGTAGCAGGAAGTAGACCCAAGGCCTTGACTCCTTCTTAACTTTCTCTCAGAACCAGTAATCCTAGAAAGGGGTCACACAAGCTCCACGCTGCTTACAGAAAAAGATGGCACCGAACCCAGGGTCTGTAATCCCAGCACCGGGGAGGCTGAGGCAGGAGGAGTTCTAGAGTCTGAGTTCAAGGCCAGTATTGGACACACAGTGAGACCCTGTCTGAAAAGAATAAAATTAAAAAAAAAAAAGTCCACTGGAAGCACAGACTCAAACAGGTGCCTAAGCAGGTGTCCCTGTGTCCACAGCAGTGGGAAGAGCCCCGGAGTAGACGGAGAGACAGCGCGGTGCACGGCAATGGGGCCCTCTCCAGCCTGCAAAGCGAGGACGTTCTGATGCTGCCACGCACAGATGTACCCCCAGGACTTCACGCTAAGTGCCACCAGCCAGTCGCGGAAGCTCGCGAGGGTTGAGTCTACTCAGATTAGCAGCTCATCGTGCCGCTAGAGACAGAGCAGCCGGGTAGCCATGGGCCTGCGGAGCAGCAGGGGGTGGGCTTTGGTGGGTGCAGGGTTTCAGTTCGGGAAGAAGAAATATTTATGGGCGTGCATGTAGGGATGGCTGCACAACAACGCGCGTACTTAATGCACCCGGACTGGCCATTCGAAACGCTTACGGGGTGAATCTTACGCTGATGTTAACTGGGGGAGACAGAAAACAAAGGAATCCGTTTCTTTTTTTCCAAGTTCCTAACCCTTCAAAGCTGAGGAGACTCCTCTGGAATGACGCCTCCTCAGGAGCTGCTCTGATTTCAGCATGGTTTTACCCTCCAATCCCAAACGAGACTGTAATTCCCAAAGTTACACATTAATGGTGTTAAGAGAGCACAAAGTTAATGCAAAGCTGTCATTTAAAAGCGAGGCCTAAAGGCTGGTGAGACAGCACAGTGGACCAAGTGCCTGCTCTGGCAAGCGCAGGGACCAGGCCTGGTCCCACATGCTGCGCCAGGCTTGCCCCCGGGGCGCACTAAGCCAGCAAATGAGCCTGGTCGTGGTTGTGCACACCTATAATCCCAGTGCTGGAGAGGCTGAAAACAAGTGGATCACTACGAGTCTGAACTGCATAGTGAGACCCTGTACCAAATACATAAATGAAGAAAAAGTGCAAGGCCTTTACAAGGTGAAAGGAGGTAAGACCAAGGGTGGAGCCCCTGTGACTGAATCTGGTGGCTTTTTGAGGAGAGGGACAGAAAGCTCATACATGTACCCTGTCTCTGCTAGGTGGAAGTAGGAGCCACCTTGAAACTCTGCAACTAAGAAGGCTGACACCAGAACAGAGCCAGTACTACATCCTGGCCCTGGACAAAGTTGAGAGCTGAACAGACCTCTACTCTTTATAAAACCAGCCTACCTCGGGGGCTATGTTCCGGTAACCACAGGTAGGCCAACACATCACCCTGCCTGAGCGCTCCACCCGTGCTCCCAGGGCTCGGCTCCCGCCTGTGTAAGGACCCACAGCTCCTGCTGCTGCGTTCATTAATCACCGATCTTTTTCCACATCCGACTCTCCTCTCCAGATGTGAACACCTGGGCTCAGAGACACAGAAGTCATCCCAAAGCTGGGAAGGACATAAGCCACTGTCTGTCCCAGAGGACACACAGACAAGCACTGGGTCAAGGTGGCTTTCTTTTCACTTGTTCAGAGCCAGCCCTGACACATGTAGGAACTTAAGTGCTCAGCACCAAGATCTCTTCTTGCTGAGCACAAAACAAGCATTTAAAAACAGAAGGGTCAAAATGGAAGCATCTTGGGGGCCTGCGTGCCTTGGAGGCTAAAGAGGAATGCGCCGGTGTGTGCACGCATGGGTGAGTGACAAGAAGCGTAACTCACCTCCCCACTCCCAGCTCCCTGAGGACAAGGCCACCAAATGTCAAGCTGATCACAGGAAAGAGTTCTCCCCAAACACACAGGCACAGACTCTAGCCTGGCTTTTAGTTCCTGCCTATCCCTGGAAGAGACTCCCTGCCACTCGGCCGCCATTTGCCAAGAACTGACTGCAGGGACACACTGACTGTGGCATTTGTCCGAAGCAGGGCCTTCCTGAGCATCAGTCCCTTTCCTGCTACTACAGCCTGGGTAACTAATAACTGGGGGGCCCACTGGAAAGGACAGCACAACACCAGCACATGGGGGGGGGGGCTTTGTGCTCTGACATATCACGGAGAGAGGGCAGCTGCACACGTGCCAGACAGGGAGGGAACTGGGCTGAACTCATCCTGTTTATTAAGAACCCATTCCCGTGATAACTGAGTCCCAGGATAATAGCACTCATGGATTCATGAGAGCAGAGCCCTTGGGTCTAATTACCTCTGAGGGGTCACCAGCCTCGGTACTGTCACAATAGCAGTAAATGTCAACATGTGTTAGAAGGGGCATTCTGATTGCAGCATGGAATGCTCACCCTCGGGAACTATCCCTGAGTGTGGAACCACAGCGGCGGGCCATTCCCTGTCCTCTCTCACTGTACCTTAACACCAGAGGCGAACAGTCTGCAGGTCAGGCCCCTGCACCAGATTTCCTCTTGGTACACCACACTCACCCTTGTCTCCACCCCAGGGAGAAGGGGCTCTCTGCCCTGCTCACCTGCTACTTCTGGACCTAGAGCTAACACCTAGGACCTCAACACCACTGTACAGCCCTCTCCCCTGCTGGCTGCCCCTCCAGAGCCGCCTCCATGCAGACAGCCTTGGTAGGCGGGTCTTCCAAATAGGAGCCTTCTCCCTGTCTTACTTGTCCTGGGCCTGAGGACGTGGAATGCATGTGCCAACGCTCTGTCACCCACCACCAATCCACAGCCTGACCTCGAACTGCACCAAGCAATCCACCAGCCGAGCAACAGAGACCATCCCAGGGCCTCCTGTCCCCATGGTAATGAGATAAAACCAAGCTGCCAGTGTCCCCACCCTGAGTATTGGGGCCCAGCACTCAAGGGCTCTTCTCTAGTGAGCTATTCTGGGTGGCCACGAAGGGCTGCAACCACCTTTCACACAACACAAAGACACAGCAGCCTCGTAGATAAGTTAAATTTCATCCTCCAAAAATTTCAAGGGAAGTATAAACTTTTTATAAAGTTTTTATGGGTGTGGTGTCACACACCTGCAAAACACTAGCACTAGAGGGAGAAGGGGCTGAGGTAGGAGGATGGCTGTGAATTTGAGGTCAGCTTGGTCTACATAATAATACCCTATCTCAAAAAAAAAAAAGTTTTTAAAATGACAAACATCTGCCCCTAAGAAGACTTCACATTACTCTTGGACCTTACCATTCAAAAGACATAATTAATAGCCACTACTACACATTGTTGTTCTTGCCTTTAAAAGCATCCTGTAACACAGATCTTTCCCAGAGAAGCTAGGGCCTCGCTGTCTGTGGAGTGGACGCATGTGGACTGTGTAATGAACACCAGGGCCTGACCCAGCTCAATGAGGCCAACAACAGCAGAACTCAATACAACGTGCCTGCCGTGGAGCTTTGAACTTCCTGGCTTTGTCAACCCATGTCACAAACACTGTGTTATTTAAACACATTTTGGTATTTAAAGCAGCTCAGGTTTGTTTTTTCAAACATTCATGTTAATCTAAGACAAATTTTCTGTTTCAAGAAAGCAAGCGGGGGTGGGGGGGTTGTTAGCGGAAACCTTCCACATAGGAAGGCATCTGACGGAGAACCAGAGACTTGGGATTATTGCTGGTTTTTAAAATGCATGTGGATTTTTCCTTTTTCTGTTTATAAAAAAAGAAAAAAAGGATGCACTTAAGGCCATCCATGCCTGCTTCTCCAGCCCTGTGACAGCCAAGCACCTCCCTCTTAAACTGGCCATGGTTTTTCAAACACAGGTTTACAACACCCTCTTGCTTTTACCCGGCAAGTTCGCGTAGCCAGGAAGACTTTCACAGGCTTGCTCACATAATTCCTACTCCCTCCTCCAAAATGCATCTCTAGAAAACTTCCTTGTCCCTGCCTACACACCTGCCGCAGCAGGCCTTCTGGGGCTCCACATCTCATCTCTGCATGCACCAGACTCCCCCAGGGCGCGGCCTCCCCAGTCAGGGCATGCGCTGTCCAGCTCTACGTGTTCAGGGGCCTGCAGCAGAGACCTGTGTGTGCCAAGTGGCCAGCAGCTTTTGTGCAGCTGCTCTAGATCAGCAGAGCTGGAAAGGGAACTTCCAAGGCCACAAGACCATGTGCCTAGAAAATCTCTCCACTGGAACCAAGGAGCTGAGAGCCACTGGGGCATTCTCTCTGGGCCTCACCATTAACCAATGGACCGCTTTGGTCCCAAATCCAGACATGCCAGGGAAGATTCTGACTGGGTCCTGGCCCAAGTGACTGGGAGGCAGAGTAATATGAGAACATGGAAGCTCAGCCCTGAACTTGATCACTGGAGCACAGGAAGGAGCGTGTCCCTAAAGGAAGGCGTAGAAAGTGATGGCAGACAGAAAGGGCATTTTCCATCTGCCGTGTGAAATGCGGCCATGGATGAGCTGCATCAAAGCAGGGAGGCTGCAGAAAGCGCAGAACGCAGGCCCTGGCCAGACCTCAGGGATGGGGTGGCAGGCTCGCAGGAGCACGGACCCATCCCGCCTCCCAGACCTCCTTCCTCCAGCTGCTGTGTGACTCTGCACTGCCACATTTCCAGGGACAGGGAGCCCAGCTCTCTCCCTGGCCACAGCACTAGAGGTCTGTGTTGTGCCCGCATATGAGTGTCACTAGCATCACCTCCCCACCTTCCTTTTTTGTTATGGAGGAAATGTAATACAAAATGCATAATCCGAGAGCAGGACACTTTTTTTCTATGACTCAAGGAACTCCTCTGGGCCTAACAGAAACCACAGCTAAGAACTCTATCCGACATTCTAAAAATATTCAATTAACTCTCATTACCCATTCTGTGATTTATGAACAGGATCAGTGTAATTATTAATGAATAACAACTCACACTAACCTCCGGATGTGGCTATTAATAGTATTCAGAGGGGCTGGGGAGATGGCTCAGTGGAATAAGTGCTTCCTTGGCAAGCACAAGGGTCTGAGTTCAATCCCCGGTTCCGCAAAAAAAAAAAAAAAAAAAAGTATTCAGCATTGCCTAATTAAAATCTACGAACCATCGATCCTGGCAGGTACCAGGAAACAACCTTTATTTCAAGCCCAATGGGACTGAAACACAGATGAGGGATAAAAACAGTGAGGCCTAAGTGAAGAATGTCAAAAGTCAGAGAAATCTTCGGTGATTTTTAATAAACTCTCATATTTCATTGGAGAAAAAAACAAGAGAATGAAATTTTAAAAGTGAGACATGGATATCTAGTTCAGAGACAGTAAGGGAAGAAAGTAACCAACATATGACGAGAGCAGAACACGTCCCAGCCGCCAGCCCTGTAGTGCCACACACACGGTGGGAGGCACACTGAGCCCCATGTACAGATGGAGAAAACACAGTGCAGGTGGAAACATAACTTGCTCAAAAGGCACAATTTCAAGAGGAGAGCTGGGGCTATAAAAGCCAAGAGCTTCTCCGCCTCCAGGCTAAGCCTCTGTGGCGGATTCAGCCGTGGATGGCAGCATGACTCCACCTTGGCCGCACACCCAGGATCTCCTGGGAATTACATCACAGAAAGCTCCACTAATATTCCATTCCATGGCAAGCAAGTAGGAATTCAGAGGTTCAGATACTGGCGTCTAAAAGAAAGATCTCCCTGTAATTCTCATGTTAAGAGACGGTTGAATCCCTGATTACTAACATATTACTAGCTTTAGCAAAAGTATCCCTGACACTGCCAAACATCACAGAACCACTGGATGACATGAACGCAATGGGCCAGCACCTAGTCAAACAAGACACCATCAGTATTCCCTCCTGCTATCACCCTAGGTCACTGCAGCACTGCAGGTGTCACTAAAGGTACCATTTTCTGTTCCCACCAGCACTGCATGAAGGTTCTGCATTCTTTGCTATTTTCTGCATCTCTGTTTATTGCTGCTGTCACAATGGGAACGCCCTGTGTCTCTCTGTGGCCAGTGCTGCCGAGCACCCTTTCATGAGCTTCCTGGCCACACGAGCATCCTCTTTGTCCCTTCAGATCTTTGGCCCACCTGACAGATACAAGGCCCCTATCAGATCCTTTGAAGCTCAAAAATTTTATTTGGTTGACTTCTAATTCAACTACTTGCAGGCCAGGAAGATAGCTCAGTAGAATAAGCACTTGCCTGGCTAGCACCAGGGCCTGAGTTCAATCCTTGGTTCCGAAAAAAAAAAATCAACTACTTGTTTGTTTCACTTTCTGGTGTCATGGGCCACATTAAAAGTAAAAAGACATTTTTACATCACAGTTTCATCCCACATCTTGGCAAGCATACACATATGAGACTGTTGTATTACGCTTCCTCTTGGTATAGCTGGTCACATAGTCTCTTCAAATGTTCACATTTTATTATAACATAATTTATTCAAATGATGTGCCACTTCACCTGATCTATAACAATTTCCAATGAGAGATTAGGGGAGAAGCCCACATCACACTATGCGATACCAGTACAAGGCTCGGTAACTCAGTGGAAATCTGAGGATTAGGAAATCTGAAAAGCATATGTACTGAATGAAAGTGAAAAACCCATGACGTAAATTTCCAAATCTCTTTGAAGTACATAATTCCAAAGAGACTGGTGGTGCACCCTTCAGAGTAGAAAAAGAGAAAGGAAGAGCGAGATGGCCCAGTCTTTCTCTTTATTGGCAGCACCTTGAAGGTACCATTTCACTATCTGTAAGTGCTCAAATTCGGGTAAGTCAGCCTTCATGCTGGGCATGGTGGCACATTCCTGTCATCTCAGCATTCTGAAAGGCTGAGGCAGGTTCAAGCGCAGCCTGGGCAATTTAGAATTTAGTGACTTAGTGAAACCCTGTATGAAAAAGTAAGAGAGATGTAGCTTAGTGCCCTGGGTTCAATTCCTAGCCTGTCTCTATCTGTTTCTGTCTCACTCTGTCTGTCTAACAGCCTATGTGCCTGCCTGGCAAGAGCAAGGTCCCGAGTTCAATCCCCAGTATCAGAAAAAAAAAAAAAAAAAAAAAAAAAAGATAAATAAAATAGTATCTTCTTTATCCAGCAGATTTTAAGAATTTTGTCTCTGATCTTCAACAGCTTCACTAGAATACTTTTTTTTTTTTTTTTGTGGAACCAGGGATTGAACTCAGCTCTTGCGCTTCCCAGGGAAGCACTTATTCTACTGAGCCATCTCCCCAGACTCTAGAATACTCTTATATATGGTTTTCTTTGTATATTGTTTGGGGTTTAGGAAGTATCTGCAGCTATGAGTTGATGTCTCTCAACAATTTTGGAAAACTCTCAGCCATTACTCCTTCAAACACTGATTCTTCTCCAGCTCAGCTCTCCTTCCAATTATACATCTATTAGATCTTTTGGACACTTTTATCCATGCCTCTTGTACACCGTTTCGAGCTTTCCATTCTCTCTCCTCTTTGAACTTTGCTTTGAGTCATTTCCTACAGTGTTAGCTTACTAATTCTGCTGTATCATGTCCAGTCTGTTGTCAGGCTCATCCAATAAATTAATTTCAGATGTTTTTCAGTTCTGTAGCTGTTAGGGTCCAATTCTGCATTGAAATTATCATCATTTTATCCAGTTTTCTCTAGTTTAACCCAGTCATTTTAAATCACTGCTAATTCCAGTACATGGATCATTTGTGATTGTACCCTCATTACTTTTTCCACTTGTTTATTAGGACAGTCCCCTGCCTAAGTGCATATGCATAACTCTGACTGTATGCTGGACTCTGACTGAGCTGCAGCTTTTCCAGAGGATGCCTTCCACCAGGAAATATGTCCCCTATGAGGGCATGGACTCCACCCAACCAGAGATCAAGTGACTTGGGGAAGGGCTGCAGCTGTTACTTAGTCCACCTCTTTTTTATCTAATCCTGCAGGTATGCTAAGAGCTCAGTGGGCTAGTCTCTCCACCTGTACAAGTCCTACTGCTCAGAGGCTTGCCCCTAAGCTGCTATCCTGGTGGGTTCAAAATCTAACAACTGCTTGGAGAAGACTTGCTTGTGCATTTGCTACAGGTCGCTCCTTCTAGCAGGACTTTGCTTCATAGGCACCCAAGACTAAGTCTGCCTCTGCACTGTCCCAGGATTCAGCAAAAAGCTCATGAGAAAACTGGGTCTTCTTGTTTCCAATCCACCAAGTCAGTTCCATTTGATTGCCAAAGACTCTGCTAGTTTCTTTCTCTGTGAGAACAATTCTTCTTGGATCAAGCCTGATCCTCAACCCACACCCAGCATGAGTAAATATCCTTCCCCTTTCCTTGCCCTCTACCATGAAGAAATTAGCATTACCCAGTATACCTAGAATGGGTTTCTCCCTCTGTGGAAATATTTATTTTCTCACTGCTTTCTCCAGTTTCCTCAAAAATAGGATGTTTGCAATTTATTTGTCTTTGTTCCTAGTTGTTTCTGTTGAATGTTGGCCTGTTACAAGGCACAATATTCAACTCTGAAATGAGAGATTCCCTTTATTATATACAAGCAAAACCAGACACACAGAGAAAATCTAAGCTCCATTTTTCAGCCCAGGTTGGTCACTGGATACCCCAGTAAAGCCAGGTTGTTCTGCTGATCAGTGCTGATCTTACTCATCATCACAATTTTAATTAACTTTTAAGAAATCATGGTCTAGAACTTAGCAAATATCAGTCTGGGCTGGCAGGAGTTTCTCCAGGCACTCTTTCTCTTCAGACACTGTGACTGCCGGTGATTATACTGCAGCGCGGAGGCAAGAGGAATATTAAGTTTCTTCTTCTCATGATTCCATCTTTGCCCACAGGGGAGGAAACTCTTCTGCCTTCACATCTGTCCTTTCATTCTCTTCCAAGTTCACTGCAACAGGAAGAATTATTCATCTGATTGTTCACTTACTGAGCTCATTAGACTAGTTAATGGAATCCCAGAGCTTTAAAAGAAGGAACCTAGACTCCACATGGTCTTTTTCTTCTCTTGAATCCATGTAATAAAATTCTCTTGACTTAGTCTCTTGGGGAGAGGGCTGAGGGCTGAGGAAGGAAAGGAAGCTTCACCTCCTGCAGGAGACAGAAAGCCTGAGGTCTCCTGGTCAGTCATGAGCTGGTTTTACTTCCAACTCAGCCTTGCTTCTCATTTGCCTACCGCTCTTTGTCCACGTGTTCCCTTGGTCTCTAACCCAAGGCAGGAGGGGTGAGTGGCAGAATTCAAGAACCAAAACCTTGAATTCACTTTTTAAAAAATGTTATTTTGCAGTGCTGGGGATCACACCCAAAGCCTCATGCAGGCCAGACAAGTGCTCTACCAGGAGCCACACCCAGCGCTAAAACTTTGAGGCCTCTACCACAGGCAAACATTCAGGACCATGCAGACCTTGGCTCTCAGACACGCAGTCATCCTGGCCCAGCTGTGCAGAAGGCCTTAGCTGTTCCCTCAGTCCAAAGGTTTTCTTTGGTTGCCGCATTTCTCAGGAGCCCACGTGATAGCGTGTTGCTGAAGCAGTGTTTCCAAGCCACCCATGCAGGCTTTCTTCCTTCATCTTTCCCTTTGTTCTACTTCAGCTTGTCTCAAAATACCTTTTTAGGTTCACTGTTTTGTTACTATAATTTTCTTTAAGTAAAGTGACCACAAATTGACTAGGTATTGCTTCTTTTCCAAGTCAGTACACAAAAAGCAAAATAATCTAAATATTAGTGTGGTGTTTTGTTTTATTTTGCAGTCCCAATCCTGGGGATTGAACCCAGAACCTCACACATGTAGACAAGTGCTCTACCACTGAGCTACATCCCCAACCCACTGGACATATTGAGAACATCCAGCTGTACAAGACAAATGGAAAATCTGAGATGACTTCAACTGTTTCTCACGCTCAATTCAGCAAAGGCATGGTGTGGAGGTTTTTTTGTTTTTGTTTTTGGTTTTTTTGATATAGGGTCTAGCTACACAGTGCACACACATAGTGATCCTTCTGTCTCAACCTTGCCAGCACTGGGACTGTAGCTGTGCACCACCATACCTGGTGTCAGGGCCAGCACAGTGTGCCTGGAGTTCCGGGGCCGGCACAGCATGCAGTACTGAGGATCAAACTCAGGTCCTTGCACTTGCCAGGCAGGTGCTTAGACTGCTGAGCTATCTCTAAAGCCTGGCTGATTCTTGATTCCAGTACTTCTTACTTTCTCAGTTTATTTTACTCAGTAAATGTACTAATCTGTTAGGCTAATTTTTAGAAGGATAGATTTCTACTAGTTATTTCTTAAACTTTTATCCCACTAATTAAAATTTTCTACTAGTCTCCTGAGTTCAGGAGTGCTTTCTGCTTCTGGAAAGGAAGGGCATGTGGCTAAGGTGTTTTTATGTTTTAAGTTGTTAAGATTCAAAGCATAGATGTAATCTCTGCACACTACTTCAGAAATGAGGTAAACTCATTTAGAGAGCTTTACATAAAAGCACAATTATATTTATCCAAGGCCATAAGGACTTTTTCATCTCTTTTTGATAAAACAATAGCTTTGATGCACACTGTTAAATCTCATGATAATGGAGGTGAAGGGATAGATGAATCAAAAGACCGACACATCAAGCCCATGAAGCGTTGCACTTCCAGGCAAAGTCAGTGTGTAAAGCTTTGGAACCTAGTGTCCAGTGGGTAAACCCCTGTGCTGCCTCTGATCTGCCTCTTTCCTTTAGACCAGTAGTACCCCAAGAGGCATGCTGAAAGATGGCCCTGTGTCATGTCTGTGGCCCTGGCTCCGAGCCTGTCACACCAGGCCTGCATGAGACCAGCAAGAACTCCCTGGAAATGTACGGAACTTGCCTAAGACTCAGTCACTGCCAAACTACCAAGAGTCCAGTTGAGGGAATGACACAACCACAGAGACCTCATACCCTTACAGTTCTCTCTACCCTCAGCCCTCACTGCAAGATGTCAGTGGGTCACCGATGCACCCCTATGCTGTGAGCTCAACTGGAACTCTCTCAATTCATGTCGATAAGCCCTAGACTCCAGGGTGATGGTAACTGGAGGTGAGGCCTTTGAGGGGACTCTCATTAGTAGTGTGGGACCTCCAGGATGGGCCTAGTGCCCTTGCAAGAAGTGGCCGGTGCCTGGGTGGGTTTCAGGTAGAACTTGTGCCAAGCATGTGTGAGGCCCTGGGTTCCATTCCCGGTACCAAAGAGAAAGAAAAAGCCCCGAGCAGAGCATGTGTTCCTACCCGTGCTCTTGCTCTCTCCCACTCCTGCCTCCAAGCACACAGAGTTCACAGGAGTACTCAGGGAGAAGATGACAACCACTGTGACTCCAGGAGGAGCCAGCCTCCATAGACCCACCCTGCTGGTGCCATGCTTGTGGACACCCTGGCCTCTGGAGCTATCAGAAAGGTGAATGTCTGAGATTGAAACCAGCTGCCTCCGGTACTCTGCTATGACACACCCATGCTAAGTGTGAAGGCAGAGAATTCCCCAATGAGAAAAGGTAGGAAAGACATCCCCGCAGAAGCAGCAACGTCAGCCACCAGGCATTAACTGGAAGGCCACAAGGCAGTGGGCTGCAGTCACCACCACAGCCAAAGCAAAACCAGAACGTTATGCCTCGTATCTATGGGTCCCCCCAAGGCCTCATGCAGTCATAAGTGAGACTTCTGGAGGTAGCTGATCTAGGTATGTGTTGCTAGGATCAAAGATGTCGTGGTGGGATTGATTCATGGCGTGATGCTAGGATGAAGGCTGGCCCGCCCTGGGTATCGGTGCTACCTGCTCTAAGGGTACACAGCCTGGATAGGATGTAAGAGACAGAAGGAGGGATGTTGCTTGTTATTTCTGCAGGCTGCCTTCTGCCTACCGTGAACTGTGTCTCCTCTACCAGGTCCCCACTTGGAGCCAGCCAACCATGAGCTGAAAACTCTAGAAAGTGTAGCCAAAATAAACCTTTCCTCCATCAACTTTGGATGTAGGGTATTTTGTCTCAGTAACCAGAAAAGTAATCAAGAGAGTAAAAAGTCAAAAGCTAGAAACTCCTTCCTTCTAGTGAGGGACTGTGAAAACCTCATGAAGAATCATAGTCACTCAAAGAAGACAGGCGGCCAGGCCCAGGGTGACAGGGCCTGTTGTTCTGTCTTTGACACAGACAGCAAAAGGGTTTCTCCCAATGCTATATGCAGCTGTCTTTGTGTGTGGAAAGGAGACAGCAGCCAGCCAACAGGACATAGTCTTGAGTGTCCCTTCACTGGCCACCAGCTTACTGGATTTCTGGCCAATTTCCACCTTTGGATTTCATGTTTCTCCTCTATAAAGGAAAGAAGCACCTAGAAAGCTTTTCTTTGGGGCTCAATTTTATTCTTTCATGTAATACCTTTCTTCAAAGGGGAAAAGGAGATATTATTCATCCCGACTAATTCTGTGCAAACTTTCCAGAAGCTTAAAAGACAGATGATAAGACAGAAAACATCGAATAGGAGGAGACAAAAAACATGATGAGGGGAAACAAGGGAGGCAGAGATGAGGGTACAACTCAAAATCTATGCCAGGGCATCATCTTATGCCAGGGGAGAGACAGCTTATGTGCGTGGCTGTGTGTGACCAGCCACATAGCAGTGACCTTCAGACAGAGGCAAACCAGAGCTTGAGAGACATCACATCACGTCAGCGCATCTTGTAAGCTATTACAGACATCCAGGCATAGGTGCACCGACAGCTGTTAACAGTACAGCTGGGAGCAGCTGCAAGTGACTCTTAGCATAATCATGAGTCACACTGTTCCTGGGACACAATGCCCACACCCACGACTTAAAGGAGAGGGATTATGGCTCACAGTTTGTAGTCAGTAGTCTGCTGGTGCCCAGGCAGGACAGCATGGCAGGGGGTGGGGGCGGGACTCATGGGGCAGAAGGGAAGCAGAGGGCCAGGGAGGAGCTAGGGAGGGAGATGGACACCTCCAGACAATGCCCAGGGACTCTCCTCTTTTGACCAAATAGCAAGTCAACTTGAAGGCCCACAATCTAACCACCTCCCAAGGGCCCCACCTGTCCATGCCTGAGGCCTCTGGGGACAGAGACCGTAAGAGTTGGGTAAAGAAGAATGCTTCTCATCTGCCTCCAATGTACACCGTACACCGTTCGTGAAGGCTGAAGACACAGACCTCTGCCCTGTGGCCTTTCCTGGTGTCCCCGAGAGGAACTCGGGCTTCTGTCATGGGTCCACCATTCTCTGGAGCCCACCAGTGTTCTTTGTACCAGAAGAGGACAGTGTCCACCTGTGGTACTTCTCTGGAATCTTCTGAAGGTATGTCATTTCAGAATCCCCAGAAGCACCCCCAAATAACTTTATTTACCTGTAAAGCAAGAATTTGAGATTGCCTTATTGTGTGGCTACCTCCCAAGAGCTGGGGTACTGCAGTCTAACTGCATGGCCCCGCTGCGTTTCAGGGGCTCACTGACTGTGTGAGCCCAGGGCAAGGCATGGAGTCCCTCTTGACACTAGGACTGGCTGTGGGCCCCCCTCAATGAAGAACTCCCCTTCAGAGGCTAGCAACTGTACTTTGGGCAGATAAGGGGACACATGGCTCACTTCAAACAAAGTCACTGCAAGAAGTGGTCCCCTTTCCAGGGGTCTCAGAGGACACTGTACCTGGGATGCTGTTCTGTCTTCCCCCATGAGACCCACCATACTGCTATTCCAGCATCTTTCTCTGATACACATTTGTAGCACTTGATCAAGTATTTCTGGTTCAAAACCACTGTACCCAGGTTTTACCTAAACATGAACAAAGGTGCAACCATTTTTATGACCTGGGGCAGGCACTGAAACACATTCTATTTCTCCAATTTCATTTTTAAATACATAAAAAATAATGATTCTGCAACCCAAATCCATCTGTTCAGTTTTTACTTCCTGCTGCAGACAGTCATGTTCCTTCTATATTAACACATCTTTTATACACACATAATAGAGTATGAATAGACTGGGCTTCTCACTATTCACACAAGCCCTGGCACATTACATGTACGAGCTGACTCTGCATTTTTCACTTACTAATATATCTTGTAGCTCTTTCTCTGGCAGCATTGAGAGGGTCCTCAATTTTTTAATTTTTAAACAGTATTCCATAAACCAGAAAGCATCTATGGATGAAGAATGCCAGAATTGTTTTCAGTCTTTTGTCCTATAACAATGCTAATTTTGGGTTTATTGGTTTGTTTTTTTTTTTTTTTTGGTGGTACCAGAGATTGAACTCAGGCCCTTGTGGTTGTCTGGCAAGCACTTATTCTGCTAAGCTACCTCCCAGACCCCAGCAATGCTAATTAATAAGGCTGCACTAATCCCATTTTATACTTGTGGAACCAAACTGTCCCCAGAGGTGACAGTACAGTAGCTCTAATGCACAGCTTTCCTTCCTGCAGTGTCAGTGACAGTCAACCAAAGTCCAAAAATACTAGATGGAAAACTGGAAATAAACACTCAGAAGTTATAACCGCACACTGTTCTGCGAAGCAGGATGAAGTTGGCTGTGCTGCCTCTTTCCCCTGTCAGTTATCCACCCTGTGCCTGCTCATCAGCCGACCCACTGCCACAAGACTGCAGGACTGTGTTCAAGTGGCCCTTCTTGTACTTAATAATGGTCCCCAAATGCAAGAGCAGTCATGTTGGCATTTTTGTAATTATTTCACTGTTGCTGTTAATCGTTTACTGTGTCAGATTTACACATTAAGCTTTCCCACTTTCCCATGGATGTGTACACCCAGGAAACAACACGGTATACAGAGTGTACAGACCCATCAGTGGCTCTAGGCACACACTGGGGGCCTGGGGCTACACCCCTAAGGATAAGGGGGGCTACACTGGATGGAGGGGTGTACTGATTTATACGTGTAGATCACTGATGGGGAGCCTTTTGGAGCTTTCAATGATACGAACGGCTGACGCCCGTTTCTTTCTTTCATTCCTTCTCTTCAGCAAGGGCCAGATGCTGTGCCGAACACCCATGGCCACAGAGAAGCCTGGTACCTTAGATCCCCAGGCTTGGGCCATCAGCTGCCTGCTCCGGCCTCTGGCAGGAGGAGCAATTCTGGCCTGGACGCCTGGATGAGGCCACCTTTCCCAGGTCGGAGCTGGCACAGAGCAAGTTGCCCACCTCTCTGGGCCTGTTTCCTCGGCCACCCAACACTGTTCATAAAAATCAACAGGAGCCAGGGGTTGTGGCCCAAGGCAGGGCACCAGCCCGGCACACACAGGCCCTGGGTTCAATCTCTAGTGCTGCAAAAATCACCAATCTACAAAAGGAACATTAAGATAACTATCTCACTTTTATAAAATCAAATTATTACATTTGCATGGAGAAAAGTTCCAACAAATAAACCCCCAAATGTTTAATGTGGTAGAACTGCATTAGCTTTTTTGCTTTTTGTTTACTTTCTGACGTTTCTACACTAAGGTTTTTTATTTTTATTTTTTTTTTTTCTTTACCAGGAATCAAACCCAGGACCTTGTGCTAGCCAGACAGGCACTGTGCCAATGAGCTACACCCCCAGAGCTCGAATTATTTTTAATGACAGGAGCAGACTAAATCACTTGCAAGGCTTTTCTAAGGGCATCATGGATCAAAATGAAGTCAAAAGAAAAAAGCTATATTCTTCAATAGCAGCTAATGCATGCTATCGTGGAACACCTACTGGGAAAACTCAAAACCTCACCAAGGAAGCGTGATATCTGCATGCCCAGGCCTGGCTCCTGTCTGGGCACACTGGGGCTCAGTGACCCTGGAGCCCAGGCCGCAGGGGTCCCTAAGACCTCCTGGCTGCATGGCTTGGTGCTGTCTGAGCTAAAGATTGAATTTCTGGCACCATGACAACCTGCATGCCTGATGGTCACCTCTTCCCCCTTGGACTCCACCAGCTCTTGGTTTCCTAGAGGCGCTTTTTATACCTGGCAGTTTCCCACAGGGCGGGACAAAGCCTTCCCAGGTGACCATGACAGTGACAATCATGCTCAGCCTCAGCCTCAAACACCATCCACACTCAAGGGAGTACCTCCAACACTGAGTCTCACAGAAGGCACTGGCTTGGGTCCCAAGGCCTGGGTGCAAGTCCTGTGGTCCTTACTCCAGTTTATTCGCTAGCTAATACCTTCATGTCCTCATCTCTAAAAGTGTGGTGGAAGGAGGGAAGCAAACAATTCAGGCCTCATGAGACTATGATGAGAATTAAAGGAGACATATGTGTCAAAGGATCTGCCCTGTACTGAGCACAAGGTGAGCACACAGTTGATTCAGCTGTGACTGTTCCCTACACTCTGAATGTATCAGGGGCTCCATGGTTAAGTGGACCTGAATCTAAAATCTGATTGGTTAATGAGATGCTATCTGTGGAATTAAAAAAAAAAAATCCTGCTTTGCCCCTTGCATGAGGCTGGGGGGCTGGGATTGCTCCGTAGGACTACAGAGCATGGCAGAGGGAAGTAAGGAGCCCCTCGTCCCTTTTGGTGCCTGAAGTCAATGGCCTGCAGAACACAGACCTAGCAGGATCCAGTTGTCAGCCTTCCTGGACGGCCACACACAGGATCCTTCCTCCTCTTCACATCGGATGCTAAGGAGCACCTACGGCCCTGCAAGCCAGGACTAAGGGAATCACCAGCTTGGAGGGCATGTTTAAGACATGTACAAGTCCAGCTCCAAAGTTGTCAAGCTAAGGGGAGTCTGGAAGGCATGAGGAAAGGGAGCAACCCCGAAGCCTGAGAGGGACCACAGGGAGCAGGAGCCCAGGGAGCAGCCGAGCCCTAGTCCCACGACCCCTTGTATGCCATGAAACCATGCTGCTAAGTGTGTGACAGGTGCACCATTGTCCTTGATCCACGGCAGCCCCTGCAGGACACCTGTACCTGACGAGGTGCGGTCCTGCTTCTGACGTGGCCAGGAAGGGTGAGCTCTCCAAGCTGAGTAGTTGTTAGAAACCAACTTCAGTGACAACATTGAGGAGAAATGGCGACCACTGCCAGAACAGCGAGGCCCCGGATAATGAGGTCTTGCTTTCCCTGCCAAGGGACACCTGGGACCCATGTAGTACAAGGACTACCTCAAAGCTGGAAGCAGAGGGACCCACTTGGGAAGATGCTGGGTGCAACACCCACTGGCAGGAGGCAGATCTGACGCGGGGGCCAGGCCTTCTGGGTTGGCACCATGATAGCACCCATATCGAGCGTTATTAGTGTAATTCTGGTTTCTGTTTTTGGTGGTTGTGCTAGAGACTGAACCAGGGCCTGTCATGCTAGGCAAGTGTGTGTGCACGTCTACCACTGAGCTGCACCCCCAGCCCATGTCAGGATTTTTATACTGAAGTACAGATACCACATAAATACGGGCTAGGCAGTAATCTCAAGGAGACCCCTAAGAACACTCACATCACCTCTGCCTGGAAGGAGACACAGAGCCCCCACTCCTCCTGAGGCTCCTCCTGCTCCTCCCCTTCCCTGACCGGCCCTGAGTCACCTGTGTGGCCGCATGATTCGTCAGTGCGATATTCTGCCCTTTGGGCAGATGACTATTTGGTTCTCCTTGACTGTTGTACAAGCTATTCCCTCCGGTTTGGGGCTGGTATGAATAAAGCTTTCGGATATTCCCGAGCATGTGTTTAAAAAACAGCCTGACAGAGCTAGAACCATGTCGGGAAATTCAACCTGTTGAAAGGTACAACTCAGGAGATTTGAGTATCTGCAGAGTGGGGCAGTCGCCACTGTGCGCCTCTGAGCTGGACACATGCGCGCTTCTCTTGCGCTTACACCTGGGAGGGAACTGCTGGCTTCCGGTGGAGATGTTGTTTAGCTTTAGAGTTCTCCGGACCGGAAACATCGTTTCACGCCCCGGGCGGGGGTTGGGTTTTCGTTTTTTCCTTTGCCTGTTCTGGGGCGGCTACGCTGCTGCACATGGGCTCTGACACCACTCTCCTCAACTCCCCATTCTCATACCCACAACTTCATACAAACTGAAAGCTGCAACTCGCTACTGCAACTTGCCACCTTTAAAGCCGATAATTTTTTTCTTTGCCTTTTTAAAAATAAATACCAATGCAGCAATTCCAAAGTGTGAGACAAAATTAGAGGCCCCGAGTTGAAAACTACTTGAAAACTTGAAAAAGTATTTTAAAACCTGATGGCACCACTTGCATCTGATAAGTTTCAGTGTTTCTTGAAACTAGAATGGCAACATAGACATGCAGGCTGTCTCCGACACACGTCTGCAGTGCCCAAGGTGCAGCTGAGCCCGGGGTGCGTGCGGCACTTCCAACCTGCATCCATCTGCCAAGGAAAAATCTGGTTCTCTTCAAGGAGTAACAGCTCGCATAACTGCTCTGCAGGGACGACTTTCTACAGTTCTTGCAACATTTCTACGAAGCGTATACAGGAATCCCCATTTTACAGATGAGAAAACTGACATGTAGAGAACTTAAGTAATCTTCCCAAGGCCATTGTGCTGGAGTGGGATCCTAATCCAGGCCTTCCTGTCTGTAAAATGCTGGGCTACTTGCCCTTACTCTACTATCTCGACTCTCTAGCCTGGAACTTCATAAGCTGCTCTATGTACCTGCTCAATAAACTGATACAAATAAAATAAAATAAACAATGATACAGCATCTTCCCATAGAACTACTTGATTGTTTTGGCTTTGGTTCTTTCTTTCCTTTTTTTTTTTTTTTTTTTTTTTTTGTACCAGGGATCGAACTAGGGAGCTTGTGCTCACCAGGCAGGCACTTATGCTGCTGAGCTATGTCCCCCAGTCATTTTATTTTTTCTGAGACAGGGTCAAAAAACCAAACTAGTTTAAAAAAGCAAACCTGAGGTAGGCTTTTAGGCTGGCCCTGAACTCACTGTACAGCCCAGGTTGGCCTCAAACCTGTCTCAATTGTCCTGCCTTAGCTTCCCAAGTTCTGGGATTTCAGGTGTGCATCACCACACCCAGCTTCCCACAGAGCCCCTTCAGAAATAAAACTTCAGGACAAAGAAAACCATCATGAGAACCGCAAGCACTGAAACCAGGTCACATTTTGTGAAGACTCACAGCCCAACCATACCTTGAGACAAATGATAGCAATGACCAGTTTCATAGATGCTTCAGGCCTCTGGTGTACACCCAGGATGCATCAGGTCAGGTGGGTCCACAGCGACAACTTACTTCAATGCCAGGACAGGGAAGGCCCCAGAGGGTATCTACTGTCACTGACCATGGATATCCCAGGAAATGCACTCCCTCAGTTCTCGGTACAGACTCCTTTTCTAATTTCTCCAGTTCTAGCTCCATAAGAAGGAAAAAGCACCCAAGATGCCAATGGAAGATGAAATTTACAATCTTTCCTCTTGAATCCTAACATTTTGGGTCACAGAAGGAAGCAGAGGGTTCTGAAGGGCAGCAAACAGCCGGCAACTCGGAACAGCAGAACCAACATGTATGCAGTGAGATTGACAGGTGAGAACGCAACGATTAGAACACTCTCCTCCCATCTGAAAAAAATTGGTTTTCACGAATGGCAAATCCTCCTCTTCCATGGTGTGGACTTGGACAACCACAGTGCCCCAGCCAAGATTTCAAGCTCTAAGATGACAATTCTAATGCAGGGCAAATGCTTTTGCTTGATTGTGGAGGTGAAGAGGTGAAATCATACAAGAGATTGACCTGAGACTTGAAAACCACAGCCTTTGGTTCCATTTTCACTAAACTTTTGTAAGTACTTAAGATGACACCACATCTCCGCAGCGCAGATTATGTATCTGGAAAAGGTAGCGGCATACTGTACTCACTCTTCCACACTCTTCCTACAGCACTGGCTCTCACCTGGGTGCCAGAGAAGTAACTGTGAGTACCACACGATGTGACCAAAACTACGATGAATATTAATACTTAAAATCTGAATTAAGATAAGACACTTCGCCGTTAACATCCCTGAAAATGCGCCTCTTCACTTCAACACCCTTACGTTATTCTCACGTCGTGGATGAGTGTCGTTTTGTGGCTGCCTCAATATCCTCAATCAATTTGAAACATTTATGGCAGTTTCTGAAATAAAAACGTTGTATGCATCCTCACCCACCCAACCTGCGGGGGGTGGTGCTGTGCAACTTCCAGCTCTTCCCCAACATCAAAATACCACGAAAGCAAACGGTTTCAACCAATTCAGGACACTGAGACACACACACAGTGCAACTAAAGGCGCTCACAAAAGGACTCCAGAGCTGCTGCAGAGAGGGGCAAGAATGCTGGGCTAAGTGTGCAGAAGGAGAAGGCATATTCAGAGATATGAACAGCAACGCAATGAATACAAGTTTTAAATTTTAATATTTACTGTATGTTTTGATTGCACTACAGGGTAATCCAGCAGGTAGGTTATTGGGAAGTGAAACTGTGAATTATTGTCATTTTGCTAGCTACTATCTTGTCCTCACTGCTCTTCTCCTGACATGGAAGTAAAGGAAAGTGGCGAGTTTTCATTTCACTGAATTTTGACCAATCACCTACTGTCATCTGGGAACAGCATAGTCCATAAGCGTGTGCCTGCAGAACTGTGCTGACGGCACACAAGGCTCCCACTGGGAATATCGGCCTGCAGTATGACAGGAAAGAAACGAGACAGGATGTCCTTGGGCACAGAGGCGCTGCTGGCCTCCTCCACTGCAGCACCTTCCCACCCAAGAGGCCACACCCCAAGACAACAAGCATGGAAAGAAGCCAGGGAGGCTCTGCTTCTCACAGTCTGCATGCTCTCTCCAACCCTCTGTCATGGTCTGGGGTTTTGCAAGGGAAACAATGCAATGCAGGACACATTTTATAATATTATTTTATAATGAATCACCCGAAGAATCATATACAAGGAGTGTAGGAAACCTGTCCACACACTAAAGACCAAAGAACCCAGCTGAGGACCTGGATCCTAATACCCTGCATGAGTCCAGCTGAAGACCTACAGCCCACAATAATGCCTCTCACAAGTCCAGCTGGAGGCCTACAGCCCATGACAATGTTTCATGCAGGCCCACTACACAGATCTACACTGAAAGGCCCACATGTCAGAGGTGAAAGCTAGGAAGTCTATGCCAGTGGGATGAAGGATCTGCACTGGAGCCGGGAAGCAATGTTCGAGGTAAGAACCAGAGCTCCCCCTGAAAAGTACCACAGCATCCTCAGCAACAGGGAGGTCCTGAGCTCCTCTGACAATGGGAACAGCCAATCTCCCATTAGGGAAGCTTCTCCAGGAGATTTGAGCAGTGCACCACCTGCTCCTCCAGAGCCAGGAAGCAATGCTCAAGATGAGGACCGAGCTTCCCCAGGATGAACCACAGCCACTCTCAGAGACAAGAATAGCCAAGTTCATCAGGAAAGTCAGCATGACGAGGTCCTCCAGCAGAACAGCCCAGAACAACCAGTAGCTTCCAACAGCTTCCCTAACAGCCTCCCAGCAGCTTCTCCAGTTCTGCCTCTTACGTTGCTGGCAACAATCCTCAGGTGAGCCTCCCACACCCAGCACCACATTAGTTCAGTTCAGCTGGGTATAACAAGTTGACCACCAGTTAGAAATTCACTATGCCCTTACAAAGGACATAGAAACAAGCAACCACAATTACAAACTGAGCCTCACAGCTACTTGCGTTAACACAGAATTGTTGACTTAAAAACCATTTCATGGCATATACTTAGCCAGATTTCTGGAGTCATCTAATCTGTCTGTCCTTGAAGTCAAACGCAGTCTACGTCCATATGCACAGGAACAGAAAATCTTCAACTGGGTGCCACTTACTTTGACTCTTAGTTTGTGGGGAATCACAACCAGGGGGGAAAATTATAACCCACAGACTGTCAGGTCAGCACAAAGAGCCAGGACAGAGTCAAGACAGGAAAGAAGTTGGGACTACTTTTTTTAGAAAGGAGAAAAATTTTCAATAGGAAAAAATGAATGAATGGCTGTTTATACTTTCAACAAATTCTACTTCCAGGGATAAAACAAGAAAGCAAGCGTGAGAAGCCATCAGGCTACCAAGATGTCTCACAGAATTCTTTTCACAGAGGAACACATACATAAGTACTACTAAAACCCTTCCAAACCCACACGTCATTCCTTTCTATCATTTGCACTGAAACTCAGCTTTCCTGCTAGGCATGGTGATGCATGCCTGTAATCCCAGCATTCCGGAGCCTGAGGCAGGAGGACCATCATGAATTCGAGGCCAACCTGGACTACACAGTGAGTTCAAGGCCAGACAACCTACATAGCAAGACCCTGTCTCAAAAATAAAAGATTTTGCTCCCCCATAACCAAAGTCTGCTTATTCAAGTTTCTCGAGAATAGCTTCATTTGATCAGCTTTGCGGTGGCCAGTCATGGTCCCCTGACATCGTCCCCTCCTCTGCTTTGGGTACAGGCAGAGTTTGTAGTTTTCTGTGCTAACTGCCCTATGTTTGGCACTATGTCCTAGGGATGCAGACAGAGGACCTTTATAAGGAAAAGTGAATCTGAACAGATGGCACATATGCAGAAGGGAATACAGGGCCTAGACTCAGGAGGCTAACATTCCGATAAGCGCACTGCAGACTGAAAACATCGTGTGAATATCCTAGCATAGCTGCACAGCACAGCGAGCGTCAGTGGCTTCCCTGTGGTCCCAGTGCCAACTGGGCAGCGCACTGCCACTGGTCAGAGACAGACAGACAGAGACACAGAGACACAGAGAGACAGAGACAGAGAGCGACATGTACAGAGACACAGACAGAGACAGAAAGCAACACATACACACAGAGACAGAGACAGAAAGAGACGGGGTGGGGGGGACCTTGCAATAGCCTGAGAAAAGAGCAAACTCCAAAATTCCCATGCAGGATTTCTTCTAAATGCAACACTGCAAAGTCAAAAAATCTTTAGCCATCAAGAGCTGGGGACAATCTGTAAGGGTAACACAAGAATGTTGGGACAGTAGAAGTCACACCACCAGTGACCGGCAGAATGCCATCTTTCCCGGTTTCTGAGTCGAGTGCAGCACACACGACCGAGGTGTTGTGATGAGGATCGCTTTATTTAAGCACTGGCCGGACACTCAGAATCAATGCGGTCCTACAATGAACCAACCATCAGCTCCTCCCCCAGGAGGCTCTTGCAATCTTGGCCAATTAACTCACTCTCATTAAAGTTACTGAAATTACCTAGAGTATGAACAGCACCCATACAAACCTCCCAGTCAAGAAATTTTTAGAAATGGAAAGCAAACAGCAAATTCATGCAGGTCCAAAGTTGTGAAACCCAGGGTTGTTATCATAGTTTTGCAACATAGAACACTGTGATGATCAATGAAACTAAAAATAGCCCAGAACAAAATTATGTGTACAGAAATAGGAACAAGAAAAACATCCACTTTATCCAAAATAGCAAAATGTCCATTAATGTCACTTCTCTATGAATTATTTTGACAATACGAAATGGAATTTAAAATTCTTTCCTTGAACCTGAAACTGTATTTACCCTGCTGGGCATCCTCTGGGAAAATACAACCCCAACCAGTAATTCCCAGCGAACTTGGCTCTTTGTTGGCTGTTTCCACATGGCTCGCCATGAGCGGCAGCCCCTGAACTTGTCACTGCACATTCCTGTCACCTCACCAGTGATGTCACTATGACTGCCGCTGAGCTACAGGCTGTGAAGGAAATTACGCTACTGCCTCTATGCTTTCATTTTCCATGAAAAATTATTCCCATTGCCACAGCTGCTTAAGCAGCGAAAAAGAAAAATGAGTAATTAGGAAACAGCCATAATTAGATTTCCGGCCCACTCTTTCAACATGAGAGTTACATTACAGCGCAGCTTCATTGGGTTTCACAATTTATTTTCATCAGACCATTCCAGAGCACAGGAAGATGCTGAACAACCACAAGAAGAAAAGAAAAGGAGGATTACCTACACTGCAGACGTGCACATGCAAATGAGCTGTGAGAAGTGACAGGAACAGGGGCTGGAGAGGCGACAGAGCCAGGAAGAGCTACAGACAGTGAACTGAGGGGACAAGTTGCCTCTTTTGTGAAGCTCTTTTTCCCCCAGAGGAAGTGCGGAAGGCACCCAAGAGATAGCCGGAGGATGACATGCACGATGGTGGCAAAGACAGAAAGAAATGAGGGCACAGACAGAATGCAAAGTAGCAGGCAGAGAATGTCTGACCCAATGAGAAAATCATGATGAGCATCCTAACCACACTTCGAGGATTTTTTGTAGTGTGCCCTTGTGTGGTTGTCTCTTGTTTCTACTTGTTACCTCCGAGATGCTCAAGGTGTGAGTCAGTGTTAGTCCTTAAAATTTCCCTTCATCTCACGAATTTAGATGGAAAGTAAAACACTACTAGGTGATTCAGAAGTCAAGAAACCTATGTGATCCCGCATGAAAAGAATGCAGCTTTATACATACATCAGGCAGTGGGGATTTTACCAGCGGCCCCGGCGACAACAACTGTGCACATCGAATCCCGAATAGTATCGTTGACAAGTTCAAGCTTTTACAATTCATCCTGTATTTAAGCTGATTTAAGTTTATTTAGTTGACTGGGGTAGCCAAGACTTCTCCTTAGTTCAATATCTTGGCAGCAGGTCAAGGGACACCTCAACATGTCACCAATAAAACGGTGACACTAGACTCTGTTACTATCACCACGCTGGCTCCTGACAGCCTGAGAAATCGGCAGTCAAAATTCAGAAAAGAATAAAGCAAGGGGCTGAATTTTACCACCAGAATCTTCGGCACTCTTAAAAGAACCATTCCTATATGGGATGGTTCACAGTCCAGGATGGTGGACATGTTACTGCACACGGAGATGTTGTTATGGAGACAGCTTGGAAGGCTGCTGAGCAAGGCCAGCGGACAATTAAGGCTAGAAGAGTGACCACAGCACAACCAGAAGGGTGGCCTCCATGGCAACCACCAAACATACATTCTCACATACACAGCAACTGTTCTGAATCAATGACTCTTTATATAGGTTTAAAAACATTGTGAATGGTGCATCAATTGCTCCTTTTGTTATACAATGTCTGATTAAATATGCTGTGAGAGACCTTGTTCTCATGCATGCCAAATTCTGAATTTAGAGCAGTAAACTAGAGTAATGGTTTGAAACTACAATTCACTACCTAGAGCGAGTGAATACAAATGGTAAATGCAGACCCAGGAAATTGCTGTTTAATTCCATGAAAGAAATAAGCTGGTGTTTGACAGAGCCCAGCAGGGCCTGTATATAAACTGTTGGCTGTTACTAATCTAGGGCTGCCAATATATTTAATCCTCTCAATAAGGTGGACACTATGATTACACTTGTTTATAGAGGAGAAAACCAACTTGCATACTCTCAAAGTGGCAGACCTGGGACTCAAAACTCATCACAGTTAAGCCTTAGTCTAGGGCTCTGTGACACCCCATAACTAACGCCATCTGCAGAGCTCACAGTCACAACCAGTTATTACTGCACAGGTCAGGCTCCAGTGATCCTCCTGTTTTCAGCCTCCCCAGCACTGGGTTTGCAGGCATTGCTGGCTCAGCACGCTCGGGGTGGGGGGTAGGGGGTGGGCTGGCGTCGTATGTGGTGCTGGGGACCCAACCCTGCTCCCTGCACTTGCCTACGGAGGCACTTAGTTCACTGAACTATCTCGCTGGCACGCCCAGCTATTTTCACAGCCACATTTTCTCACTTTGCGACACTCCTTCCTTTGGTGCTTGACCCCTTGCCCTACTCTGCACCCACGTCACACCCACTTGGAGGACTCACAAAAGACCAGCTCTCCAAGCTCCAACCATTTCCACCTGGACCATGGGAGCAGCTCTCCTACTGAAGGAGGGATGAGGAGGAAAAGCCTGTTTACGGTGGCTTTTGATGGTCCAACCTAAGCCAAAAGACGGATGCAGGTTCTAATACACTGACAGCACAATCTTCCATGAGAGATGGTGTGGCATGGTGAAGCAGGGTGGAAGGAGGCCAGGCTGCTGAGAATCTCCCACTGTACTCTGATCAGCTCTATTAAATCATTTTAAAATCTGGCAAATGCTTCATTAAGTAGATAGTTAGCACTAATGATATGGCTCCCGGCAGATCACTATGTAATGTGATAATTGGATGTAACTGCCATCAGTATCTAGTCTTGAGTATCAGTGTTATGGTTTAGATCTAAAATATCCCCCTCATCCTATGTGCGCAAGGTGTTTGGGTCACAGGGCCACTGACGTGTTGCTGGCAGGTGGGGTCTGGGTGCAGGCAGCTGCCCAGGGGCATGGCCTAGAGGGTGGCTTCTCCTCCTGGCCCCTCCCTTTTCTCTCCCATCCCGGCTGCCGCAGTGCTGTGCCTTGTCCTTGGTCCTTGGGCCTCTCACCTTGCCATGTCCGCTTTGCAGCCAGCCAACCATGAAACTATAAGCCAAAAAAGATTGTTCTGTTAAGTTGCGGGTGTCCTGTATTTTGTACCAACAATGAAAAAATGACTAAGACAATCAGGTAGTCAGTACCCAGAGCTAACAGGAATCCTCAAGTCTTTGAGGTGTCTTCAGATACCTTACAGTCACTCCACTCTACATATGTGACCACTGCAGATTACAAGGGTCTTAGCCCATCTGGGCTGCTGGAAGCCTATTAAACTACAGAAATGTCTTTCTCACAGTTCTGGGGACGGAGAAGTCCAAGAAGAAGCTGCCGGCAGATTTGGTGTCTGGAGAGGGCTGACATCTGCAGTCGGTGCTCACTCTGTGTCCCCTCGAGGTGAGGGGGCCTCACATGTCATGACATCAATCCCACTCCTACGGACTCTGCCTTCAGGGACTGATCACTTCCCCAAAGCCTCATCTCCTGATGCTGATACCTTGGAAATCAGGGTTTCAACTGTTGCAGGCAGCCTGAGTTAGACAGAAATATTATAGGCAGTCAGACAGGGTCAGGCCCTCGAAGGAGATGACAAAGACCAGATACCTTACGACTGTGGGAGATGCTCCTGCTGTGAGTCAGACCTAAAGATCAAACAAATGCTAACCTCCCTAAAGGTTGGCATCCAGGATTGATCATTACTCAGGAAGAATCATTATCTAAGGGTCACCAGATAAGGTCCTATTTTACATTGATGCCCACTTGCTATGTGACTCGCTACCCCATTTGGTCCTGGGCCTAATCAATTTTACCTGAGCAATGGTGCTT
>NW_004524651.1:1447380-1481651 GCF_000260255.1 Octodon degus | reverse complement strand
GGAGGTATGAGTTTGCTTTTCTTTCATAAATTCTGGATTGGGACTTGCTTAGGTAACAAATTTTTATGCTTCAAATGTTAATATGTCTTTGCCCATTGTTCATAATGGTTCATACTTTGTCCTATACAGTTTTGCCTCATATAGTTCTGTTAAAATTGCAATTGCTTATGCTTTGTCCTTGCTTGAATTTAGACAATAGTGCTAGAGAGAGTAAAGTTATAAAGCCTCCTAGTGGATTTTACGTAAACTTCTGTAAAATGGGATTTTAGCCAGCTCAGACTTAGAAAATCTACGTGCCTATATATGAAACACGGAACTCCTTTTACCAGTTAAATGACATTAGGTCGGCAACTGTTCTTAAAGACTTGGAGGACAGGTTTCACTGGAATAGACTGGTTCTGATTCCTCTTCACATGCTACAGGGAATGGCAGGCCTGCTCTGTTTCAGTTTCCTTGCTTTGACTTTGTTCCTAAATTTTCCTACCTCTTTGTACTTCCCTTTTTAGAGGCATGTAAAATTAGGAAAACTAGACTGTTTTAGGAAAATTAGACTGTTTCAAGTAAGTGAAGTCCTTAGAAAATGAGCGTTTGTTAATGGCGAAGACAGGGAAGTCATTTTAGAAAAAGGACACATACCCCATCTCTGGGTCAGATGAGACAAAGAGGACTATGCCCGTCCAGGAGGACACATATAAAAGCCATGTCCTCGCTTAGTGTTCTGGGCAGGTCTCCTTCGGGAGACTAAACCTGAGACACAGTGGAGAGAACCGACTTCTGGGTGACACCAGAAGGAGCTATCTCCAAAAGCAGCACACTTATGGGACCAAAACACATTTAGTGTGAGGGAGGATTGAACCTTTTCTCCTAGGCCTAATCATTTAGAGATAAGTTATGGACTTTAAAATCCTTAGTGTAAAGTGCTAGTAATCTTGTTCAGGCTTTTAACTATCCCTTATAGAATTTGGATAAACAGTGTTACTCTGCCAGCTAGCAAGTGCTCTTAGAGCAGCTGCCACTCTTTGAAGCAGAGGACAGGTTTCCCCCGCCATTCTCTGGTGAATCTCCATTGAAGCCAATGGCTGACGGAATGCTGACCAGAGAAACTGCTGGATTCCTTTCTGGAGACATCTCTGGTTATGTGGGCCAAAAGAAACTGCGAATACCTGAGGGGTTATGGCCATACCGGAAGGTCTCTTGGTGGAAACTGGCTCCTGACCACTGAAAAATCTCCACTTACCTATTGTACTTTTTCTCTCTTTTTGCTAGTAAACTAGGAATTCTACTTGAGATTTTCAGTAGAATAATTTAATGAGTCACTCTTTCAGAAATTAGGCTGAGGCAGCTTACAATAGTTTACATTCCACAGTGGCTATTAGGGAAAATGATTTATATCTGTGCCTTACGTGTTAACCAAGAGTAAGATTTTTGCCAGCTGTATTGTCTTTACCAACATGTAAAATGTGATTGCTAGATGATAAATATAAGTTTCACCTGTGAGCTCCAAGGTTAAATCTTGTTTAGTTACTAAAAATGTTTATGCAGGTGATTAGATAGAAAACAAGTGCCTGGAGACTTGACTCAGTGCACGAGGTTAAATCCCTCCAGTCAATTGTTCTATCTATCTCTAGAAGTGATCTTTATAGCCTGAGAATTGCTCACTTCCAATTGACCTTTTATGCCATAGTTATGCTTCCTTCTGTACACATTCCTATCACCGGACTAATTGTAGCTGTTAACTTACAAATAGTCAATGAGAGTAAGTGAAGGGTTTGTGAGATGTTTTAGGAGATAGGAATCATGCACCAGTTCGAGGGTGGATAGGCTGGTGGGATCTGGTCTCCCTTCTCTCCAACAGGAGCATCCACCTGCTCTGGAGAGGGCTACTCAGGGACGCCTGGGTGGAGGAATCAATTAGAAAAAGGTGAGGATGCCCAGAAAGGTAATTTCTATTGAATTCCAGGTTACCTCACAAAGTCTCTTACTCCTTTAGAGTGCTTCATTAAGCACTGGAAGACATTTGATCCTTACATGCTGAAAAAGAGCTGTTTAATCCAAATGGAATGCAGAGGAAAGTATCAATTATGATGCTATTTTATAACTAGAAAGATGATGTAAAAAGGAAAATGGTAAAAATGTCTGATGTTCAGATTTTGTTTGCATTAAGAAGGTTGTTATTTAAGTTTCAAATATAGATGTGAGCAACAGGAGAACAGACAGTTCAGCCTCGCCACCATTACTGAAAGTAAGGCTTCCCCTCTATTTGCCTTTCTAAAGGGTGGGCTTTTAAAACAGCTGTAATCAAGGCCTCTACAAGGCTATACTCATTCTTAGCCAAGTTTATAAAAGCTCCTCAAGGACAATACCTTTTAAAGAAGTAAATAGGAAATTTGGAAATTCCATAGTTCATGTGCCTTAGATGACCCTCATAAGTACATTGATGTCTTTTAGAGGATGTATTCAGACTTATAAACTAGATTGGAAAGATGTAATGTTAATCTTAAACCAAGCTTTGACTTGTATGGAAATACAGACATTACAAGCTGCTACTGTATTTGGAAAAAAATAGCATATTGTTAATTTTAAAAAGCCAAGAGATAGACAACCAGTGGAACTTCCAGTTCCCATTGGAGCCCAAAAATCAGATTCCTCCTGGCGTAATAGTCAGGTAGGAGACTGAAAAAGACATTTTCTTTCAAGTGTATACTCTTGAAGATTTAAAAGAACTAGAACCAAGCCTTCTAATTATTTTAAATTTTGGCTATTTACTAGGAAAAAGATGAACACCCCTCTGATTTCTTGTAATGTTTAACAGAGGCACTAGTAAAGCATACTTTATGAGATGTTAATTAAATAGAGGAAGAGATTATTCTTACAGATAAGTTCAGGAGCTACCAAAAATAGCTTTTGCTCCAGACAACTCATTTGATACTTTAGTAAAAACTGTTTAAATGTCCTATAATTGGAACTGGGAGAAAACCAGGGAGAGAAAGCAAAGAGATAAAAATGGCTGCCTTTGTTGCGGCCTCAAAACAGACCCTAAGTCTGATTCTCTGGGCTCCAAGAAGAGCTCAGTGATGATGAGGTTCATCTGCTACTGCCGTCAGAAGCCAGGCCATCATAAGAGGGACTGCCTCAAGAGGCGCCAAGCCATGCCCTGACTGCCAAGGCAGCCACTAAAAGTGAGACTGCACTCTGAGGCGGAGGCCCCAGAGCTCAGACTCAGCTTCACAGATGGTCCAGTAGGACTGAAGGGCCCTGGGCCTGCCTCCTCCCTCTGGCCAGACTTACTTCTACCTCTCATCTCCACGGAGGAGCCCTGAGTAATCATGAGTAGAGGAAAACCTAGCCTATTGCTGGATATTGGCACAGGACTCTTTGTCCGTCTCCAGCCCTGACTTTCCTTCTAGTCATCGTACCTCAATAGAAACAGACTTTAAAAGACATCTTACTCTAGCTGTAACTGAGATATTACAATATATTCAGGTTACTAACTAATCACAATTATGCTGACTAGTTTTTACAAATGTAATATATATTGTTGTTCATGTACAAGGACTTAAAAGGTATTTCATTGGTTTAATCTGACTAAATGCTGTGTATTTTATGGTTAAGTGTATAAGTTAACCTGGCTGATTTCTGATTAACTCAGGTATTTCATGTTGATAATAAATACATGTGTGACCTCTCTTAACTAAAGCTAGAGAGACTTATAGCAAACTGTCAGACTCTATAAATAAATGGGTCTAAAATCTAGTGAGTTACTATTGCTAGGTCTCAAAAAAGTTTGTAAGTGTACCTGTGAGCTCAAATGTTCATGCTTTGATTATATGTGCTCTAATTTCTCAGAAAATTTGCTCTTTCCTAGAAGATACCAAAACCCAGGTAATCATACAGGTAAAATCTATAGTGAAGATGCTAGATTAAGATTCCTTTAACTGGGATCCACCCCATTTTGTCTATAGAGACACATATTAAGGCCTCAAAACTAAAGTTACACGTTGCTCAGTGGGCCCCAGATATCTGACACAAGCTACAGAAGTTAGAAGGGTTTGCAGGAATAAATTTGTCTGAGTTGAGGTATTTCATAGTAGAAAGGATACAGAATGGAATTATAGACAAAAAATGGGAATAGTGATACTAGCAGCCTACAGGAAAGAAGGCCACTCAGGAAACAGGAAAAACCTATGCTTCCCTGGATCCAAACAGAGAAAAGGGACATTTCAAGCAAGAAATGTCCAAAGCTACTAGAGAAGAAAAAAAAAGTGTTTATGATGGAGTCAGAGAAAGTTTCAGATTGATAAGATCATGGGTCTTCCCCTCTCAGCCTGAGGGAACCCATGTTAACTGCCAATATAAAGAAAAAGCCTCCTAGATGAAAAAGCCAGTTAGATGTTTGAAATAAGCTCATGCAGATTTGCAGGTAGACACCCAGCCAGTGGCACCACTTGCAAACTGGAGAATACTTGGTGTTTTCTCTATTTCTGGCAATTCATAAGCCCCAAATAATAATAAAATTGATGAGACATAAAAGGCGAGTTTGAGACAATACTCAATGGCCATGAAAGATAAAAAGGAGATTATACCCCACTCACATTTAAGAGATATCTGCTAATAGACCTACAAAAAATTCTAACTTGTCTTTTTCATAATTATCCTGTTGTGATTATTTGATCTGTGCATGTTTAATTGTTTCTTTAGCTTTGTCTTCTCCAGATTCAAAGCTGCATGTTCACAAATCCCTGCCATCTATTGAGGGCCCTTAGATAGAACCTCTGAAGAATATTTCTGACTGCCAGTCAACAACTACAACCCCTTTCAGCCTGAAGAAGTTAGAGCGGTCATCGCCCATGCTTCCCACACAGCAGTTTGGGTTATTTTTTCAGAAGGAGGAATGTTGCAGGCACCCTGAGTTAGATAGAAATATTATAGGGCAGTCAGACAGGGTCAGGCCCTCGAAGGAGATGACAAAGACCAGGCACCTTACAACTGTGGGAGATGCTCCTGCTGTGAACCAGACCTAAAGATCAAACAAATGCTAACCTCCCTAAAGGTTGGCATCCAGGATTGATCATTACTCAGGAAGAATCATTGTCTAAGGGCCACCAGATAAGGTCCTGTTTTACATTCATGCCCGCTTGCTACGTGACTCACTACCCCATTTGGTCCTGGGCCTAATCAATTTTACCTGAGCAATGGTGCTTTTAATCCCATTGGTTGACCATAGTTTTGTCCCACCTCTTGTCCACCTAAGCGAGTTCCCATTCTCTCCACCTTAGCCCCACATGGTTTTACACTATTAAAGTCCCTGGAAGAGACAGCTTCCCGGGGAACTATCCACTCAGCCCCTCCTCCTATCCCTTTCTTGGACAGGACCTTTTCTTTTTTTTTTTTTTGGCGGAACTGGGGATTGAACTCAGGCCCTTGTGCTTCCCAGGGAAGAACCTGTTCTACTGAGCCATCTCCTCGGCCCTTGGACAGGATCTTTTTTTCTCTCAATAAACATTCTGCTCATAACCTCAGTTTGTTCCCAGAATTCATTCTTTGGTTTTAGAGAACACAAACTCATTCAGGTCAGGTCAGGAGATCATTTTTACCTATGTCATTTGGAGGTTCCCTGTATCACAACTACAGACTTCAGGGAGACAAAACATTCAGACCACAGGAGAAGGATTTAGTGAATAGCAGTCAATGTCCAAGAGTCCTCAGGGCCAAGGGATAGGGCTCAGTGGTGCAGCACCTGCGGCAAGTGCAAGGTCCTGAATTTGACTCCCAGTTTAAAAAACAAAACAAAACAAAACAAAACAAAACAAAACAAAACATGTCTTCCTTCCTTTCCTCCTAAAATCCCAGCCCCTGGGTCACACATTGCAAGAAGACCAGTACCTCAATGTACCTCCTCCCATCTTTCCTGCCCTCTCACAAGGCTCAGGAAAAGGCTGTCTTATCCGACGCTGGTCCCTGCCCAGGCCTTCTGTACACTCTCGAAGCCTATTCTCCCCATTTCCCTCCTTCCCTGGCAAGTCTCTGTCTCTATAAAAATGGCTTTCTTCATTTCTAGTTCTGAGCACATCCAAGTCTTTTCCTGGAAAAGGCATCATCTTCATGATATCTGGTACAATCACAGTCTCCTACCCACTTCTCCACTGAGCACAGTATTTATAATTCACCTTCTATGCACTCACTCCTGGCTTTCACTAAAACATTTCCCTCAGAGACTGGCAATGTCCTTGCTCTCGGCTTTTCTCAGCCCAGGTCTCCAATCCTGGATCCTTTCTGTGCTATTCCTCAACACTCTCCCTTTGACTTCCCCACATGGAACTCCCTGCCTCTCCTCTGCCGCCTGCCTGTCACACTTGTCTCTCTGGCCTGTCACTGGTAGCCCATGTGTATGCATCTCCTGCCTCAGCGCCCTAGCCCTGTTGACAGGCTCTGCTGTCAGTTTACCTTCCTGACTTCCATAGGCAAAGCCCAAATGGCCACGTGAGAGGGCTTTCACCCACATTCCACCCCACACACACACTGATACAGCTCCATTTCCATGTTGTCACCATACACCTTTGCCTCGGGCACACTCCATCAGCTTCCCACTCCACAAACTTCACCTTGTTTCCATCTGTCGTGCCACAGATTTCCAGCTGCCCACCAGGGCTGGCACAGCTGCAGGGTTCTGGAGTCAGCACAGCATGTAATACTGGGGATCAAATCCAGGTCCTTGCACTTGCCAGGCAGGTGCTTAGACTACCAAGTTATCTCCCAGCCCCATATTACAATTATAAATTAAATTCTTAGTGTGTGTTCCTTCAAAGTGTCAGTCAAGTTTGACTCTTTCACCTTGATTCTTGGTTCTACTGCCTGAAGTTACTTCCCTCTTTCTAATTCCTCATAACTCAGATCCCATCTTCTAGAGCACAATTTCCACATGAGCCTGCTCAGCATCCCTCACCACCAGTCAGCACACCCAGAGGTGCACCACCGCCTCCACAGAACTGCCTGTCCTCTGACTCTCTGGTACCCAGCTGGCCCCTGCACCTGCACGCTCCCCTCCTCCTCCTATCACGATTATTCAATGCGGTTCTCCGTCTTCTCACCCACTGAGGCATGGGCACCCATCCCAGAAAGCCTCGTGCCCCTGTGGCACTGCCCTGTGGACCCAGCACAAGGCCCTCCCCCACAGCCTGGTGCGCTGTCCTCTTCTGTGAGCTGCAGACCCAAGTGAGCCTGATCCTACAAGGATGAGGCAAAGCTCACTCCAGGATAGACTCTCTGGGCAGACTTAAATCTGCTGGAGAGCCCGCTTGGGGAAAAATGAAACTCATACTACGTCTTCCTTATGCATTCCCACCTTTCACTGCTTCTCTCTTAAACTGACTCACTCTTCTTCGCATAAGACAGGATCCCAGAATTTTATAGGTGCAATGTCTGTAGATTTCACTTCCTAAAGTTACCAAAATAAAAAAGGGTGATATTTTATAAAGGCTGCCTAATATTCTGATATTTTTGGTTTCTTAAAATGTTTTGGAAATTTCCAGAGGACAACAATGATCATGAGGGCGATACAAAATAGTTCAGAAGGCACTCTCCCCCCTCATGCTTGGCATTCCCGTGCCAGAAAAGAATGAAAAAGGTGGGACTGGAGAGAGTCAGGGACACCTCCTCTCAGGACCTGAGGGCTCTAGAGATGATGTGACGACTTGCACAATGCCTGTGAATGAGTCTTCAGGGCGCGAGGAAGATGGCACCCTCAGCCCTGCAAGTCCCCTTTCTGCATCTCTGAATCTTTCAGACTCCAATGGAGCATCCTCCTGAGTAACTTTCTGACATCAGGGAAATGCTGAGTGGCCCAGGGCAATCATGTTGTCTTTCATATGTCAGCACACTTGCACACGTAGGTGGGCACATCTTTTGCCACCCAGGTTCACAGAGCTCACTTTCCACAGCAAAGAAAGAGACACTGCTTGATCTCTGGAAGAGATAGTAATGGTTGAAAGGGACCTTAATAGCTCATCTAACCAGTCCTCCGCGTGGAAGAGCAATGAGCGTTAAACCAGGCCAGGCAATTAAAAAATCCTCCACCTTATGAACCTTCCTTAGAATTTAGGGAAAAAGTAAAAAGCACACTCACAGCACTGGTTGTAAAGAGTAGAAAATGCCACCAAATTGTAAAGGACAAGATGTAACCTCGATGCCTAGAGCACTCATATTTTACAGCTTCCCTGGATTCCATATGCCACTTTCCACGCCATAAAAGTCACCCACTGTAAATGTAAAAGCAGTGGCTCTTTTTTTCTTGAGGTGCTAGGGACTGAACCCAGAGCCTGTGCACGGTAAGCAAGCATGCTATATCTGAGCTACAGCCCAAGTCCCTAAAGTTCAATTATTTTAATGATCCAGTTTTATTAATTTAGATGACTAGGCAACCGTCACCACCACAATCCAGCTTTAGAACTTTCCATTACCAAGAAAAACTCCCTTAAGCCTATGGGTAGTCAATTTCTGTTCCAAGAAACCATCAGGATACAGCCTGTCTCTATAAATTTGTCTTTCTTCGACAGCTCACATAAAATGCAACGCTGTGTGTAGCGTGACTGGCTTCTCTTGGGGATTTACCTGTCACAGCAATGAATACCTCATTCCTTATCCCAGTGTATGGATATATGTATCTTGCCTAACCACTTGCTAATAAATTCACATTTAAATTGTTTCCAGTGTGGGGGTATTATGAATCATACTGCTATAAATATCCATGCATAAGGCTCTTACAGTTTCATTTCTTTTGAGTAGATCCACAAGAATAGATTTGCTGGGATATAGTCAGTTTGTGTTCAACCTTTTAAGAAAGTACCAAACTGTTTTGCAAAGCGGCCATATGCACGTCCCCCAGTAACGTACAAAGGCCACAGCTTTTCCACATCCTCACTTTCAGTCTCCTTGAATCTTGATACTTAAGATACATCTTTTGCAGACAGTATATAATCAAGTCTTGCTTTTTAAAACTCAATCTGATAATCTACCTTTTGAATGGGTTATTTCATCCATTCACATTGAATGAAATTATTGGTATAGCCACTAGCAATGCATCTCTGTCCTTGTAGATCTGGAAATATATTTAACTTTCACATTTGAAGTCAGTTTTGCTGTATATAAAGTTCTTTTTTCTTTTGAGGTAGGGTCTCACCATGTAGTTCAGGCTGATCTTGAGCTCAAAGCAACCTTCCTGCCTCACCCTCCCGAGTGCTGGGATTACAAGCATACGCCACTGTGCCCGACTTCTTTATCAAATTCTTGGGAGACCTGTTTTTCTTTCAGCATCTATCCTCATACCGCCTCCACTGACATGGTCTTTGATGAGAAGTTGCCATTAATTCCATCGTTTTTCCTTCACAATGGAAAACACTTTTTTTTGGTGCTTTTAAGATTTTCTCTTTTTAAGCAGTTTTACTAGAAATTACACAGGTGAGGTTTTCTTTTGTTATTGAGGCTCCTTGGGCTTACCTGATCCATAATTATTGTTTTTTAGCAAATGTGGGAGTCTCCACCATTCTTTCTTTTTAATGACAAAGTGCTTTTATTTCAGTTCTGTAACACAGGTAGTTTTTTCATCCCTCTATGGGGCTTTACTAATAGTGGTCAGCACAGAAGACTAGCTGAACTCACGTGGCTCTAGGCAGGAGGACCCCAGGACTGTTACCAAGAGCATGAAAGCAGAGCTGCAGGGGAGGATGGCGTGCTGTGCGTTCTCTTTGAGAAGCCTGTCACCCAGGTTTTCCCGACACAAACTCAGTTATTCTTGGCCAGAGGAGCTCAGGCTCTCTCTCTCCCTGAGGACGGCTGCGGCTCTCTTCAGGGGAGCTCTGTCCTTACTTGAGCATCGCTTCCTGGCTCCAGCGCGGATCCCTCAGCCTGCCGGCACAGATCATTGATCCCACTGGCGCAGACTTTCCAGCTTCCACTGCTGACATCTGAGCCTTTCCAGTGACACAGATTTGCATGAGACATTGCCGTGGGCTCTAGGCCTCCAGCTGGACTCACACAGGACACTACCCTGGGCTCCAGGCCCTCAGCTGGATCCTCTGGGCCTCTAGCGCCTGGACAGATCCCCCACACTCTTCTGCACTTGACTCTTTAGGTGACTATTATAAAGTAATCCTATAAATGATATGCACTGTGTTACACTTTTTCCCTAGGAACTCTCACTACAGCACCTGCCCCTCCTCTTCCTCTGGTGTGGTTGCTCCACACACTGCTATCCTTCTCTCTTCTGTGAATAGAGCTCTGAGGCTCTGTTCATATTTTTTTAATTTAAAAAAAATCTTTCTTGTGTACACTGAATCCTTTACTTTGTTGTACCCTCTGGTTCATTTACTCTGTCTTCTGCTATCTCAAATCTGTTGCTGAGTCTCTCTAGAGAACTTTTGTTTCAATTATTATATTTTAAGAGTCCAGAATTTCCATTTACTTTATAGTTGGTTATCTTTAAACATAATTCCTATCTTTTTATTGAATTCTATATTCACTGAGTCTTTAATTCTTTAAATATGGCTGCCTTCCAGTCTCTGAATATATTTAAGTATTTTGCAGTGCTTTCTGCTACCTCTTGCATCTGTGGACAGACATTTGGGGCTGATCTTTAGGGACTGTTCCTTTCCTGCTTACAGACCACACTCCATTTCTCTGAATGTCTCTCATTTTTGGTTCTAGACTGGGCATTTAAGACGATATATGGCAGCAACTGGTTTCTGATTTTTTTCACAAGACCCAAAATTGTTGTTTTGCTTACTTAGTAATTTTCCTAGTACTAAATTTATGAAATCTGTTTTCCAAATATGGTATAGTTGCTCATATCTGTACTAATTTTTTCCCTTGTTTTTATTTCTGAGTCTGAATTCTAGGGGTCATCCCTGTGTCTGAATAGCTTCGCATTCTGGTAAATACTAGTCCGGGGTTTGGCTCAAACACCCTGAGCCAGGAAGGCCTCTTCTCCCTGCGTTTGACTCTGAGGGTAGGCTGGGGAGTGCATGCAAACCTCAGGCTGTGTCCATGTCTGCTGGTCTTGGCTCTCTGTGGTCTCTCCCATCTCCTGTGAGTGTGTACGCAGGGGCCACCAGAAGGGACACAAGGGTGTCCTGGCCTTGCTCAATCTGCAAGGTGCATGTACACAGAGACCAACCCCGGAGTCAGGGAGAGCTGGGAGTCCCTGTCTTTCTCACCTCCCAGAACAACTTGTTCTGTCATCAACAAGCCCACAGGCCCATTGCTTGATCCAAAGAGGACTCTAGCCTCCAGCTAGTGGGACAACTGGCCTCTCCTGTCCAATGATTTCCAAATGAAGGAGTCCCAGCTGGAAGCAGCGGCAAAGCTGCGGCTTCTACAGCCCACCCTGCTCTGGCTGGACCCTCACACTCAAGAGCAAGGGGAGGAGGGTATGGGACCCCAGGGCAAGCACTCCCAAGCCCTTTCTGCTCCACCCTCAGGCAGGAGTTTCCATGAACAATTGCTTTTGAGGCTGTTTTATGGCTGCAGTCAATTTTCAGAGTATGGAACCAGAGGTTGCTGCAGAAGGACTTTTTTCACCTTTCTAGATGGCTTTGAAGAAGAGACTTATGAACCTCCTCACTCTTTCATGCTAGAAATCAACATGGCAAGCATTTTTACAATCTGCTGAAACCAGAACTATTCATGCTACTAAAAGTGACCAGGAAGGTGAAAATATCACTGTTGAATCTTGTTTCCAAGAAAAACAAGGTTTTTCCTCCCCTGGGGAATAAAACTAGAGCCCCACTCCCCAAAAAGAGTGAAGGCACAAATTCAACGACTATTTCATTAGATAAAATTGACTGGGAAATCTCACTCCTCAGAAGTAGTACCTCAGGCTCTGGACCTTCTCCGAGGTGACCCAAAAGACAGATGCCAGGGAAACAAATCCTGTCAGCAGACAGAGGTGTCCCGCGCACTTCACTCCAATAGCGCCTCCTGTCGCTGTCAGTCCGCTCCTATCCCTTCACAGTTCCACCACATTTTCTTGGCTATGGTCAGCCATGGTCATTCAGGTGCACAGTGACCATTCTTGCCCCTCAGAGGAGAGGAAGCCCTCTCCTCTGAGGGCTTCCTCTAAGCCTTTCAACCTGAACATTTCTGTGATTTTCCTTCCTCCATCACCCCAGCCAGGCTGAGTTCTATTGTCTAAGCCACTTGAGCCCTGGATACCCTCTCTGCCAGAGAAGAAAAGGAATGGCCCTGGGTACCTGGGATTCCAGTTCCTAGGGCTGCAGAAGGCTGAAGGATCTTTTAGCCAAACCTCTCATTTTTAGACAAGTGAATTAAGGCTCATGAAAGTTAAGGGCCCTAGCCATAGTCACCTTCAGGCAGTGTGACAGCATGAAATACGAATGGTGATTAAATAGGGAGAAGGCCTTGGAAACTGTTTCCTGGGTTAGGTGAAGGATCAGGCCAAAGGCAGGTGACTAGGAACGGCTTCCTGAGGATCCAACCATCTGACTGCAGGTCTGAAGACACCACACACGGCCCAAGATAAAGCCCTCACCTGCCCGCCCTCTCTTACCTGGGCCAAGAAGATCCAGGCTGCACACTGCCCCGGGGCCATGACACTCTGCAGCTTCACCGTGCTGAGCATGAGCAGGAAGCCAAGGACCCCACTGGAAGGAGAAGGCGTTTTCACTTAGTGAGGCGGTCTTCCTTAGTCATCAGCTCAGCAGTTTTGGTTCCATTTTCCCAGTCAAGTTCTCATGATGACGTAACCTCATCACACCTATTTCCTAGTCATCTCTGGGTAAAAATAGCCAAGACTCCGAAACCCATGAAGCTTTCCTTGCTAAGGAGCCAGGATGAGCACACTTCATTGCCAGGTGCGATGTGGAAATTTAAGATGTCTCTCACTAACTCATAAAAAGACAAAACATACAGACAATGCCCCCTGCTCCTTCCTGTATGAGCTCTAGAGCATGCTGCTTGTCAAGGAAGGACCTCAATTTCATTTAAACAAAACAAAGTGGCTAGTATGGTTTCCAGCTCTCTATGTGACAGAAAAGGTCTGGACAGAGCCCTGGACCCATGCAAACGATCTGAAGGGAGGGCTGGTTCCAGCAACACTGGCTGACACCACAAGTCCCCACTCCAGGCCCACCTCCACAGAAGCCTCATTTTTGTTTTGTTTTGGGTTTTCTTGAGACAAGGTCTCACTATGTAGCACATATTGGCTTTGAACTCACAGAGATCCTTCTGCCTCAGCCTCCTGGTGCTGGGATTACAGGTGTGCACCAGCATGCCTGGCAGAAGCCTCACTGTGGAGCTGATGCCAAGCACCTTCCTGGAAGGCAGAGCCTGCCAGCAGAAGCACATAGGGGCAGCACCCTGCGGCCACCAAGAGGTCATGAACAGCAAGGGCATCACGCCACGGTGGCCAGGGCTGCAGACGCTCTCCAAGGTATCACCATGGGATCAGTGCCAGAGGTGTCAATGCTCTGCACACTGAACAGATCCAGCTGCCTTGAGTCCTACTCTTAGCTGTGCTTGCTCACCTTTATGAGCTTGGCCAGATCTCTGCCCACCTCCCTTCTTACATGATGTTCTTAAAGTAGGGGTAAGCAGAACAGTCCCTACCCTGTCTTATGGGACCCAGAGACTTAGCCCCAAAGTTTTCCTTTTTTTTTTTTTAACCAAGGAAACTGAGGCCCAGGTATAGTGAGAAGCCAGGTTTTCATGGCTCTTGAAACCTCCCCAAGGTCACGTGTCCCTGACCAGCTAGAGTCACATGCATGCTCTGGCTGCTCCCAGCCTTGAGGGCAGGGTGGAGGGTGAGGTAGCAGTGCCCAGGCTCCTCTTTGGTGGCTTCCACCCCTGCATCCGATGAGGTGACCAGCCTCAGATACTTCCATGCCCTCTGGTCCTGTCCTCCCCACTTCTCCTCCTGCCACAGGAAAGGCAAGGGTGTCCTGTCCCCATAGGGCCAACCCCAGAGAGATGCTACTTCAGGTTGGAGATGGACATGCTCATTGTTGGACTTGTCGGTATGAAACATTTCTACAGGGGACGGGGAGATGGCTCAGTGGAACAAGCGCTTCCCTGGCAAGCGCAAGGGCCTGAGTTCAATCCCTGATTCCGCAAAAAAAAAGAAAGAAACATTTCTACATCACTCACAGACCCCTCATCTTTCTCCCTCTGCTTTCAGCTCTTCCACCCCTGCTAGGGAAGCGGACCTGAAAAGCAGAGGTGGGACCCCTGAAGCAAGGAGCCTGGAAACAGGAGACACCAATCCCTAGATATCCTGTCCCCTCAGGTCTTCATGACCCCTGCTGGGCTCCTCTAAGACCTCCTGAAGGTGACAACTCTCAGCAATATGGCCATGGAGGAGCCACTGAAGTGATGTGGGAAAACTGAACGTTCTCCATCACTTATTTTTCCATTTTCAGTTTCAAACAAAAGTCACACCCAGTCCACCACCTGCACAACTGTGCAAGAAGTCAGAGGCGGGGTAACATGTAACAGGACAGTTAAACCAATTCAAGCAAGATGGCCAGATCCTCAGGGTAAAAAGACCTGGCTTATCATTATGGCTTATGAGAAAGCTGCTCATTAAGAGGGGTGTAAAGAAAGCCCCAATATCACCATCTCAATGCACAAAGCCAACACAGTGAGCTGTGAATGTCTCCTGTCGACCTTCCCTCCTTACCTGCTGTTTGTGCCACCAAACAGTCACACTCTAAGGGAAACAGCCAGGCCCAGAACAGTGCGAAGACTCACGCTGTAGAATCCCAGCTAAGGGGCAAGCAAATCTGCCTCCTGAGTGCAGGGAGCTGTAGGCTCGCGCTACCACACCTGGCTTGGTTTCATCATTTTTATACACAGAAGTTCTGTGTGAGATTTGCTTGTGGACAAAAGAGAATTGGGGGAAGCTACCAAGTTTGAAGACCACTGTCTATGTGCAGGCCCAGGGTCCTCCCTGTACCCAGGCTGACCCTGAAATACCTGTAGGTATAAGTGACAACCTGCTGGGGACCGAAGGTGCTGCTTCCAGCTGTACCCCCACTGCTGGCTTCTGCCATTCATTCAGGTCATGGCACAGACAGTGGGCTTCAGAGAGACAGAGACACAGAAAGACACTGGAACCAGGGCGCCCAAGGTTACCTGGCACAGCAGCTGCCGTGAAATCTGTAGAAATACAGGAATGGGAAGTCCGGGACGTTGGCGAGGTCACCTGTGAAGCACAGGCATGGTGTGACAATGGTCCCTCTGCCCTCCATATCTCCCCCGTCCACCATCCTGAGAAACCAAGGTGAGGGCTGGCGGCAGAGCAGCCCCCCACCAAGGCCCAGAGCTGTCCGTCTGGGTTCCCTAGGGATGCTGGTGTTGGCAGTGCTGTCTAATATGAGCAAACACAGACAATAATGCCTTTGGTGACGGCAAGCCGTGTGCAGGGGCCTTTGCTAAAAGCCTTATGCCTTTATCTCCTATGCGCTTCAGAACTCTGTGAGGCTCTGTTGTCTGCATTTAAACTGGAGCTCAGGGAAGAGAGATCTGCTAAGTCGGGAACCCGAAGGCAAAAGACCCCAGGCCTTCAGCAGCAGCTCCTTGCCCCAGGGACAATTGGAGGGGCAGAGTCAGGATTTTTCCTTTTTCTCAGTCTGTCTAAAAAAAGCACATGAATGCATGCCCCGGACATACTTTTTTCATTTTTGTGCTTAATTACTGCACAAACAGCACAGGGGCCAGACCCATTGCGCATGCTCACTTTAGCTTCAGGTCCAAAGGGTACATTGATTTCTTGTGAAGTAAGATCATTCTTTTAGTTCCATTCGGTACAAGAGGAAATAATTACACATATTGGCTGCTTCCCTCTCTGGAATTTGAACTTGGTCACAAACAAGAAGTCAGGAGATTAAAAAAGCAGAAAGCCTTCCAAAAATGTCCTGAGAAAAGGAATTAAGTGTTTCCACAGCACAGTGCTTAATCCTTCCAAATCGGGAATTTCTGCCACTCAGCAGGAGCCTGGGACTCCAATCTTGGCCTTGGTCTCCCAGTCCTGGAGGCCAGTGGAGGAAGCTGGTACCCCTGGGCACCCCAGGAGTATCAGGTATGTGGGCACACAGAGGCAGTGCGCCCCCCCACCGCTGCACCATGCATCAAGCATTCAGGACGTGAGATGCAACAGCTTCTGCCCCTCCTGGGAGACTTCAGTGCTCTGAGGCGATTCGCCCATCTGTTTCTCCGGAAGGTTATTTCTTATCGTGACTGCTATGTATGTGCGTGTATCTGGGAGCTCATTTTCATGCAGGCCAGCACTCATGTTCTCTTGGGGGTCATGATTCCACTGAAAGCCTCTACCCCCACTCAGGGCCTGTGATGGTAGCAGGACCCATGAAAGACCCCTCTGTCACAGCTCTCCAGTGCAGAGTGAGCATGGATGTGTTCTGAGGCCTCTTGCCCCTTAGAAGTTACAGCTAGGGTGACCCTGAAGAGTGCTGGGTGGTGCTCAGGCATGTAAAAGGGACGCCTGTGAAGAATTCAGCTGTGTCTGGGCAGTGGTTGGCTCCTGGCTCTTTCCCAAACGCCCTCTCAACACGATGGAAGGCAGCAGAGTTGGTGTGATAATGAGGAACGGCAGGGCGCAGCCCACTGACCTGGGACCCTGAGATCACCCTGTTGCACCTCATCTGGGCACCCCATCTTTCAGTGGAAATGCACGGGCAGGGGGTGAACAGGACTCACAGGGATGCCAGCAGCTTTTACTGCCCAGCCAGCCTTTGGAAGGCATAAGGAGCACAGGACCAGTTGGAGGTGCCCCGGGGGGAGGAAGGCAAAGAACAACCTAGAGCCCTAAGGGATTCGCCAGTCAGATCATAACTCCTACCAACTCCAAAATGGACCCCATAAACAGCTGAGTATGGGCATAACCCCCTCATCCTTGAGCCTTTCCTAGAACCTTTATACCTAGTTAACTTAGTGCCTCTCGCCCTATCCCCTAGGACTGCCAACTCTTAAGAGAGCAAGGCTACGACATTCACCCCTGTCTACTGTGTCAGTGCTAAAATAGCACTGCACCCAGCGCTTGGAAGGCTGAGGCAGAAAGAGCACTATGAGTTCGAGGCCAGTCTGGGCTACATAGTGAGTCCCTGTCTCAAAAAACAAAACAAAACAAAACCAAAAAGAGGAAGTACCACTAGGGTGCACACCAGACCATAAACAGCAAGAGTTGGTGACTGTGATGAGTAAGCCTAACTGCCAACTGGATGGGCTTGGAGCCACCCAGGGGAGGAGTGAAGCACCCTTCCAGGTGTCACTGGGTCACGAGGCACAGCCTTGAGGACTCCATCTGTTCCCTTACCCCGCCCTCTGTGGCACGAACACCAAGAACTAAGCAGCCCTGCTCCCCACTCTCCCACTACAACACTTCTTCCTTGGACTCACTGACCAGGGACCGAAACCTCCGAAAACATGAGCTGAATTGGACCTCTCCTCCTTTAAATTGTGGGTGTCCAGTATTGCATCAAACCAACAGGAAAGCCAGCCAATATGGTGACTCTGCCACGAATAGCCCTGAGGAGGCTGCAGCATTGCAGCCGGCCAGTGCGACCCCCATGAGCGCGCAGCATAGGGCCTGAAACACTGGAAAGGTGCTCACAGGCCCATGAGTCTACATCGCCTCACAGGTAGCTGCACGCTACCTCACCAAACAGGTCCTGGAGGGCTAGCACCATGCTCAGTGGCAGTGACCTGAGGCTGATGCTCCAGCTCAAACTGTGCTGACTGAGGGAGGGAGGGAGGGAGGGAGGGGACCACAGTCTGAAGATCAGGCGCATGGAGCTGCCATGGTGAGAAGTGTGGCCCAGTCCTGCCGCCTTCAACACTGAGACTTGAGCACAAAGGAGATGTCCTTGCACACACTCGGGACTTCGCAACTGCCTGGGCGAGCAGTCAGGGCTGGGAGTGCTCAGTGCTGCCTGCTTCAGTTCACACCTAGGCACAGGGTACCCCAGGTATTGAGGTCACCTAGGCTCAGCTTCCTGCAGGCCTCCTGCTCCTCTGGTTCCTTCAAATTCTCTCCTGAATGCCACAGCCTAGGGGCTCCATACAAATATGAGGTGTAAAGTTTAAACATAGGAAAAATTTATCTTCTTTACTGCTCAGAACAGCCCAAGGGGGAAGAACGGATCTTCCCAAGCAAGGTGCGGAGATCCTTGGTGCCTCTGCATGAATTGTGAGGACCAAGGACCAGGAAGATTCCACTGTCCAGAGCCGATCCAGTGCCCAGGCCATAGAGACCTGCCTGATACTACACGGCAAAGGTGTGAAACAAGGAAGCTCTCCTCTCTAGTCCTCTCGCAGAGGAAGGAGGGAAGTGCAGGAGAGAAGCGCAGATGAAGGAGCCACCTAGGGCCCATTGCTCAGCAGAAGAGCGCCCCTGAGACAACACACCTGACAGTGGGGAGGACACAGAGATGCCAGAATCTTCCACACTGCTGGTGGGAGTGACCAATGGACAAACACTTGGAACTTTCTCAGAAAGGTAAACACACAGCAACTCTAAGGCAAGGGGTCCAGTTTTATCCACTGCACTTTATCATCACCACTACGAGCTAATACCACCAGGTCCATCGGAGCTTGGGGCAACTGACTCCCAAGTCTTCCAAATCTAAGCATCTGTCTACTCTTGCACCAAATACCGAGCATGAATCCATGTGCCTTCATTGTCTGCGTTAGCAAACATAAGCTCTTCCCGACCCCTGAGTGCACTTGGCGACAATGCACCTCAGCTTCTGAGCTGTGTAACTTAGGAGGGAAGACGCACCGGTGAGGGTGGGGCGTCACCCTGACTGGCTCCGGGATCCGACCCAAGGGCTGAAAGGGTGCAGCACGCTTCTGGGTGTGTCTGGCCATCATGGAGGTGTGGCCTCAGGGGTCGCGTCTGGTCCCCACCTCTTCTTCTCTGGCATCGCCCACTGCCCTGCTTTCCCGCCTGGAGTAAGCCTACAGCTGACTTTCACCGCGAGCAAATTAAACCTCTCCTTAAAGTTGTGGGTGGTTGTTGGGGACTGTGTCTCAGAAATGAGAAAGGCGATAAGAGAAGACGCGGTTTATATAGACCACAGCTCTACGTGGCCTGGAGAATTCCTGAGGGCTCAGGCTGATCAAAACACGGGCACATCATGATCGTGAAGCTTCACTGTTTTCCTCAGCGGTCCTCACCCATTCAGGCCCTCGAGAGCAAACGCCACATGCACTGGCTGATATACTGTGTCAACTTAAGAAGTCTAGAAATTTAACTAAGTGACTCAGCAGGGCGCCAGGATTCTTACTTCGTAAACATCCTCATCCTGTGCAAGAGGAGGGCACGGACACTGTGCGAGTTATGTCTACTGTAGAGTAGCCTGCTATAATATAAAGAGGGAAGAGGGGCTGGCTAGATAGAGGCTGCAGCTGCTGCCCTTCCCTTTGCTTTCTGCTATTTTCTGCTGCCATCATGAACTGCTGCCCTCTGCCATGTGCCACCCTACCTGGGAACCAGCTGAGTAGACTAAAACCTCCACAAACTGAGATAAACAACCCTTTTCTCCCTTAATTTGGGGTATCAGATACTTCGTCCCACCAACAAGTAAAAAAATAACTGAGACACCCTGACAACCCAGGTGTGAGGTCAAGGCTCAGCACTGGTCTACTTGTAAGGATCTGGCTCCCTCTTGAAGACTGCCCTTCACGGGCCCCTCATCCCACGCCCACCTTCCCAGCGCCTGTGCAGGAGCCGAGGCACACTAGCCCGAGAGGCCGCGGGGGCGCCTCCTCAGCCCAGCTCTGAACACCTGCTCTCTGCAGTGCCAGCGCCTCACCTGGCAGAGGCGGAAACTGCAACACACCGGGTGCAGACTGGGTTCCTTCAGGAGAAGCCTGCGGAGGCCACGGGGAATGAACCCTACTGGCTCGTGGGTCCCTGGGCTGCCCATCACAGACCTACAGTTTACCACACCAAAGGGTTCAAAGCCACAGGAAAAGTGATGCGAGGCAAATGGCTGCTGAGCTGAAGTCCATGTTCCGCGGTTTGCTTTTTGTTTGTTTGTTTGTTCATTATATATCAGTCCTGGGGATGGAACCCAGGGTCTCACACACCCCAGGCAAATGCTGTACCACAGGTCTACATGCCCAGCCCCTAAAAAAATATGATTTCATAGAAAATTAATCCTTATGAGTATCTTCTTCTGGTGTAACTAAGTCCAAATAGGTTCCCAAATCAGCAATTTCTTCTGTCTCCTACATTTTTTATCAAGACACAAGTCGTGTACTGTACAACTCACAAGTGTGCGGCCACTCCCACCATTTTATCCTAGCACATTTTCAGCACCTCAGAAGGCAACTGATGCCTACTGCACTTCCCCCTTCTGTCCATCCACCCTGCAGTCGTGGGCTGCTGACCACTTTCTGTTCCCAGAGAATAAATATGTGTCTAAGGTACTCTTCCAGTGGCCTAAAAGTTTTGTATTGACTCCAGGTAAAATGTGAGGCCAATGACCGAGGTAGATAAACTACACTAGCAGCCAACAGGCCTGGAAATGAGTGGTTAAAGTCCCCTCCCCAACCAAGAAAAGCACCAAAAATAAATATAAGAATTTCTAAATTAATTTGAAACTATTCATATTCTTGGGGTACTTGATAATAAAGTGTAAGATCACAGAAAAAAAAAAAGCAGTAAATAAAAAGAAAAACTTGACAGCTGGGTCAGGAAACCTAAACTCATTTTCTCCCGCTAGGCATCTTGGCTATGTCACTGAACTCCTCTGAGCTCCCACTTCCCCTCTTGTGAAGTTTGGTGGCACCTGGGATCATCGCTGAGATTCTTTCCAGCTGTGAAAATCAGGACTGTAACCAGTGCATGAGTGTAATCTCCTAGCTCAAGGGCAAAGTGATCTCTCTAGGTAAAATATCTGCCCGAGTCCAAAGGAAACAATTCAGGGGTAAATTAACATTAGGCAGGAGAACCAGTACATGCAGCTAACTTCCCAGAGGCTTTCGACAAACATGCATTTCACTGGGAGGATGGGGGCTGCAGAAGGTGGGCAGGCAACACGGTTGAAGGCAGGCTGACGGGCAGGCGACCGGAAATTGGTTTGGGTGAATGGTTTGCCTGTGTGGGATTTCTCACTGTACGCATCCTACAGCACTGTACAGTAGGCCAGGCTTTTAGCACACAACCATGGAGAGGACACTTAATGGCTAATCTCGGGCTGCTGAGATGTCCCCGGGCTGTGAGAGAGAATGAGATTCCACGCTGGCAAGAAGACAGCAACACCATGTTAAGAAAAGGTGGTGCAAGCCACCCTTCGGAGGCCTGGGCAGATTTGGCAGGTACACTGTGGAAGCATTCCCACTACACCTCCCCAACGGCAAGACTTGTCAGAAACAGCTAAACTCCCAACAGAAAGAGATGTCATTGCTCTGGGCACAGGAGGACAGTGAAGTGGTACTTGCCGGGTTACCTCTCTCTCTGTTCTTCCTCTTTCCTCTTCCCCTTCTTCTTCTTTCAATACTGGGAACTAAATTCAAGGATTTTTCCTTAAGCTATATCCTTAGTCCTTTTTATTGTTCACTTTGAAACAGGACCTAGCTACCCCATCAACTTACCCCAGCTGGGCTGAAACTTGCTGTCCTCCTGCCTCAGCCTCCCAAAGTGCTCAGGTTGGAGGTATGTGCCACATACTTGGCTTTGCTGAGTGCTTACGACTGACCTTGTACACCCCAGGGGCAACATGTAATGTTATCTTTGTTTTGTTTTGTTTTTTCAAAAGGTCTCAAGGCTACTCAGTGAGGAAGTCAAAGAAGTTCCGGTTCTTCTGAACCAATGTTCTCTCCACTGAACTCCACCACGACACAGGGAGCAAGGCCAGGGCAAGTGGGCATTCAGCTGCGCCACACACAGATGCAACTGTTTTACCTCAGGCCTCAGCTTCTGCAATGGTTTGGGTACCATTTGTCTCTTCAGAAACTCAAGTGGAAATGGGACCCCACTTTCGGGTCTGGAGAAGGTAGAAGCTTACTTGGAATATGGCACCTGGAGGACTAGATAGGGTCACCATCAAGCCAAGGACCCCAGACTGGGCAGTGTCACCTTTCTAAGAGGGAGAGAGACCAACTGTCTCTGTCTCTTGCCCTGTACCACCTCCAGATTTGCCAGCAAAAAAAAAAAAAAATCACCAGATATAGAACCCCATGACCTTGGACCACGACTGGGAACCCAGATAAACCTCCTTTCTTTACAATTTACCAAGTCTATGGTATTGTTAGCAATAAAAAAATGGATTAACAAGACTTCAAAGCTTTTCACAGTGAATAAGCATGAAGGAGTAGGGCATTGTGGGTAATTCCTGAATCCAAGAAGCAGCCATGGAGCCATGAAGGCAGTGATGTTGTGAAAATAAGTTCTAGAAGCTGACTGTATGCCAGAATTGTGAAAGCTGGATGGTGACATATAATTTAAAGATTTCTAAAAATGATATAAGCTAGAAATAAGGTGAATTTAAACTTTTTCAACAAAGTCTTTAGTACTGATAGTACAGAGCAATTTTGAAAAGTCGGGGGAGAAATTTTGGAAGAGTAAAATAAGCACTAGTTTACTCAGCAGGTAATGGACACTTCCATATTTCTGAGGTAGAGATCACCAGACAACTCATAGAAATCGAAATTCAGGCAGGGTAAGCATTAAGTTCCTGGGCAATAAGTCCATAATGTTTCCTCGCGATTTTAGTTTCTGATGGTCCTAGGGATGGAGCCCAAGGCCTCTCACTCCACTGAGCTGCAGCTCAGCCTGCTCTAGTGGGTTATCAAAAGCACTGCAACTACAGAGCCGCTCCCACCCCCTCCCTGACATCCGGGGGCAACCACATTCTCTTCCAGGTGTCTACAGAGCTACAGGCAGGCCTGGTGGCATGGACATGCAGTGGTACGACATCAAACACTCGAGTAGTTTACCTGTGGGGTGAGACGCAAGTGCCAGGAATGCCACACTGAAAAAGAACAGCACAGAAGTTACGAAAGCTTCTTCAGAACTGGTACCAAAAAATCAAACAACATAAAAATAAAGGGTTAGCCTTTCTACTTGGGAATAGTTAAATTCGCCTAAAAGCAAATTACCCACAATAGCCAGCCCCACCTTGCCCAAACCCAATTCCAGAGAGTGAGAGATTTTGGCAAAAGGTCTAAATCCAGCCTTGGGACAAACTGAGGGTCTGTGTCCCACCTGCAGGTCAGCTGTGCCACTTTTCTTGGCCCTAGCTGACCCTATTTTCACACTCACCTCATGTACCAAGAGGCAAATTACAAATCAGTCACAGTCTGAAAGCATCTAAGTATATTTTCACTGTGAAACGAATTTCACAGAGCCATACATGGCACCACATGGCAGTAATCCTAGCGCTCAGGAGGCTGCGGTGGGAAGATCTCCGTGAGTTCGAGGCCAGCCTTGTCTACACAGTGAGACTCAGTCTTTAAAAGGGCAACAAAACAGCCCACACAAGATTGAAAACTGCAGTTGGACCTTCTGCCATTTGCTTTTGCTGGAGTATACAACCTGTAGGTCTCCAGGCTTAACTCCTGGTTCTTTTCACTACAACATCAGAGCAGAAGCTACTGCTCTTATCACAGAATAGGAGGAGCACTTGCTCTCCACCTGCAACAGCCCCCGAATCCCTCATCAGGATCACTCCAAAGGGTGACCCTAAAATTAAAATTGGAGGAGCAATGAGATGAAATCAAAGACCGGGTTCTCTAAGCCCTATTTGGAATTTTGCAAGTCTACTTGTTGGTTGGTTGGTTGGTTGGTTGGTTGTGCGTAGTTCGGGCTGGCCTGGAACTCACAGTGGTGCTCCAGCCACCCCGGCCTCAGCCTCCGAGTGCTGGGATTACAGGCGCGCCCCACCATGCCTGGCTAGCGGCTCTCAGTATCATTTGGCCCACTCCTCATTCCTCCTCGCTGGTCTCCTTGGGAGCAAGCACCACACCGCGCTCCTCTCCGGGTTCCACGTGCCAAGCAGTGTTGGGCACGCAGCAGGGGCTCAATCTGTGCTCTAACGCAGTGCGTCACCTCTGGGTGTATGTGTGGTGGGAAAAACGTTTGGAAGAAAAAATATAGCTTGAGGCTCCCTGTCATTCTAAGGTTATAAATTACATGCAAACTCTAATGAGGAAGTTATGCTACTAAGAGGTATACCAAGCTGAAAAACAGCAGATGTTTTTTAAATTCATTCATTCAGTAAACATTTGAGTCCCTAGTATCTGTCAGGCACTGTTTTAATATCTGCCAGGACAGAACAAGCAAAATAGAAGATGCCACTCTGGCCTCAGGAAACACAATGGGAAAGCACAAAGATGCTGGCATCTCCACTTGCTCAGCTCCAGTACATTTTTTTCGGTTTTAAGAAGTCACACTCAGAGGGAATACCTGCCTACTTCCCTGTCACATGGACACAGACTCTTAGCTGCAAAGTAAGCAGGTGCAGAGTGAACAAGCAGCACTTTGCTAATCTTCTGTTTAACAGGCTGAGACCCAAGTCTGCCTCTTATTAAAAAGAAATGGTGCTACAAGTGCCTGTGCTGATTTCCTACCTTATAAATTATCCAAACACCCAAATGCAGATCAAAGCCATTTCAGTCACAGAAGCTCCACTCATTTTCTGCCCCCCATACCCTTCCTTTTCTTTTTTTCATTTTTTTCTCCCAACCTGAGCCCTAGTCCTCTATTTACATTAGAGACATTAGAAAAAGCCAGCACCAGAGAGCAAACTAAATGGTCCAGAAGGTTCTGCCAAAGGCAAGGCCCAGCCCACTACACACTGCTCATCTCCAAATACTGACAGCTCAAAGTGGCTCCTCGCCCAGCAGGCAGTGGCACAGGCTACCCCGACAGGACAGCACTAAAGCCCAGCAGAGCGCGGATCTCTGGGTGCTGGCTCCAGCAGCAGCGGGTGCCAATGGGAAGTGGAAGGGAGGCCTCGTCCTGACTCATGCCTCTTTATCCTTCAGACCTGTAGCAGCCCCAGGCAGGAAGTGAGAGCACCAGGCTCCCGTGTGGTGCATTAGAAATAATCCTCACATCAGGTGCAGGACGAAGATAGGCGAGGGCTGAGGGTGGCAGGGCCCCTTTGCTATTCTTCCGTGTGTGATGCGGCTGTACCTTCTGTGCAGAACTGCCTAACAAGGCCTGACGTGTGAGGAACGTGTTTTTGTGCAGCAAGGGTTTTTGTTGTTTGGGGGGTCCTGAGCATGTTAGAAAGTGCTGTCCACCAATCATGGAGCTGCAGGCCCTCAGCCCTGGAAACACATTAAGCACCCAACAGCTTCTGTATTTTCAGAGAAGCCCTAGAAAAATAGCTAGTGGGTCTGAGCAGAGTAGAACTAATTGTTTTCTGCTGAGAACACAGGTGGCCAAGGCCATGCTTGGGGTGTCTTGCATTTTTTAAAAGGTGTGGTAATAAATGCTAAATATTTACAAGCTTTCTCTGTATATGGAGAGTTCGGCTCATGGTGCACAGTCTCGGTCTGGGGACTTCCTCCAGAATCAGCACCACTGGGCGCAGAGGCCTGCACTGACCTGGGTACTCTTTAGCAATGAGGGGACCTGGGATTCCCAGCAGTGAACCTTGCTTCTCCTGCAGTGCACAGCTGGGGGCTACTGACACCCAAAGTCAATCTTGGCTCTTCTGTTTAGAGAATTCCGTATGTTGTCTGTATGTATTAATGTATTTGGTTATTACAGGGCCTCACTACGCAGCTCAGACTCATGCTGATTTTCCTGATTTTCAGCCTCCCCAGCGCTGGGATTACAGGCATACGCCACTACGCCCAGACTCCGTGGCCAGCCCAGCCTGCCCTGGTGTGGCATGTGGTGCCGGAGATGGAACCACGGTCCCTGCACTTGCCTAAGCTTCCCTAAGCAGACGCTTCAGTCCACTGAGCTATCTTGCTGGCCCCCATATGTTGTATTTAAAGGCTGTAAACAGGCCACACTTAGCAGAGGTGGGACCAAGACGGGGATTCCAGACCGAAGTATGGGCTTACTATGCCAAAAAAAACAACAGCGCATGTACGCTGTTTTGCAAAAACCGTCAGTCTCCGGGGATGACTGTGATGATGGCAATATGACAGCAAGACCTCTGGGCAGGAGGCCCTTCAGAAGGAAGCAACCAAGAAACAGGCCATGAAACGTCCCACTTGATGCCCAGGCTGACCTTGAACTTGTGATCCTCCTGCCTCGGCTCCACAGAGCTGGGATTCCCTGGTAGGCCAGCACACCCAGCTACCTTCGCTTTTTTAGGTAAGAAAATTAAGGCACTAATAAAGTTAAACTTCCCCCACATCAAACTGGAAATTCAGAAGGCCCTTGCTAAAGACGCCACTGAGGGTGACTATGACAGTACTTAAGATGAGGGGCAGAAAAAGGCAGGAAAGAAATCCCGAAAACACTGAAACCCACAGTATTTTCACTGAAAGTCATAAGATCAGGAGAAAATAGAAAGAAAGAATAAGAAGGAAAAATGGAAAAAGTAGAATTTGATGAAAAAGGGCATTTATGATACCTGCTTTAAAAAATAAATAAGTAACTGCAAGAAAAAGCTAAAGAGGAAGAATCAGAAAGCACTTCAGCGTAACTGAGCAGAGGGCGAGGTGGACCCGAGTGGACTTCATAGGAGGCCATTAACCCAAGCGGCTGGTGCACAGGGTGTTTCCGAATGCAGCGGTGAGAAGCCCATCCGGAGCAAAGGCCCCGCGGTGACCAAGAGGAAGGGACACGCAGGGGAACACGTTCTCCCACCTCCCGTGGAGAAGGGGGGCGGGACGCTGCTTCCCAGAGTAGGGAAGGCATGAAATAGTGCCCAAAGGGTACAGGCAGGGCTCTTCCTCAGAAGACGAGGAGATGATCGCGAGAGGCGCAGAGGAGGAAGACATGAGGCGGGGGAAGGAAGGACAAACGGGGGCCTGCACAGAGATGGGAGGCTCCTAACGGGCGGGCAGCTCAAGGTCCTGGGCGCTAGACAAGGCGGCAACATGAGGGTCGTGCTGGGAGACGGAATCAGAAGCCGGGAGAGGCTCTGCGTGCACAGCGCGCAGAACGCAGACGCCGGGAGGGGCAGCGCAGGGCAGAGCCGCACCGCCCAGGACTCAGGGGTGTGCAGTGGGCGAGGGGACGCTGAGGGGCCACCCGGACAGGGCTCGGCCAGGCACACGGCGTAGGGTGGCGGGCACCGCGCCCCCGGGAGGCGGGCGGAAGCTGGGGGCACTGGGACTCCGGGCTTGCTTCTGGGGGCGGAAAGAAATGTGCTGACCGTGGCCAGGAGGATATTTTTAAATATATTTTCAGAATTCATTTTTTAAGTTTTGATTAAAAGTCAGCCCTTGGACAACCCATTTGGGACTCCTGGCTCTCAGGAGCTAGTTCTGTTCCCCATTCCTAGTCCCCATTCCTTTGCAGCAATAAATTTTCCTAGTCTTAAATGTCCTTTTATCTTGAATGCTTGACTGAAAATATATACATATACATTATATATATAATTATATATACACATGTATATACACATGTTTATCAAATCTACATTTAACCCATGTTTTTAATCTTAAAAATAATTTCATTCGTCACAATTCCTGTTTGTCGTGCAGTAAAATTCATTTTAATGTGTACAAATTATAAGTTATACAGTCAAACATCATGTGTGTATGTACATTCTTTATCAAATCTACATTCTTGGTTGTACTCAAAAACCATACTCATGTAGAGCATAGTGGGGCATGCCTGCAGTACCAGCATTTAGGAGGCTGAGTCAGGAGGATCACTGCATGTTCAAGGCCAGTTTAATGATGGTATACAGTGAGACCCTGTCTCAAAAAAATAAACAAGAACAGGTGTGCTAAATCCCCATAGGTAGGTAATGAGGAAAACTGGCTCTACCACAACCGTTAAAAACTAAACAGCTCACCTAATGTTTGTGCTGCTGAAGCTGTTTTGTTTTATATATGTTGTACTTCAGATAACTATATATAATAATTTTAAAGTAGAAAAATTGTTATATTTTCTGTTCTGGAATCCTTATAAAGTCTAAAATGTAAACCATGTGTCTTGTCTAAATAACTTCTCAGCATATAACGTATAGTTGGCTTAAATGAAAACAAAAATAGTGCTATGCCCACACTTTTAATCCATGTTTTTAATCTTCAAAATAATTTCATTTGTTTGTCACAATTCCTCTGTTTGTTGTTCAGTAATATTCATTTTAATGTGTTACAAATTTTAAGTTATACAGTCAAGCTTCAAACTTGATTATAAGCTATAAGTCAAGCTTCAAACTTGATTGTATCTTGGCAAACATCCCTTGAAAACACCTTGAAATCTAGATTAGAAGTTTGAGTTTGGGAACCGTTTGGGGTTCATGGCTGAAGCAGCATGTGGGGAGACCTGCTCTTTCTTCTCAGGCCCAGCCCTGCACACGGAGAGTGAGTGTCACACAGGTAGGTGTGTGGACATCTCAGCCTGGAGGCCACCTCTGTCTCAGCCCGCCCAGCAGTGGCAGCTCTTCTGCGCCCATAGGGTCTATCTGGGAAACAACCCTTGGAGATCTGCACTGGGACTCAAGGCCACTGTGCAGGACTGCAGGGGCATCCCTGACCCTGCAGGGGCACAGGTGTGGCCTCGTCTGAGGCTGCACTCTTTGCTTCCTCAACTCTGCTCATCTCAGAGTATCTCACCCGCTTTCTCAGTGGGCCTCATTGCTTGGAACTCTTACCATATTATTGGAAAATAAAAATTCATTAGCCCTAGATTGTCTTTTTAGCTGTGCTCTTCAAAAGCATAAATTAAACTGAATGTGGTGGTACACGCCTGTAATCCACACTCAGAAAGCAGAGGCAGAAGAATTGCTGGGAGCTTGAGACCAGCTTGGGCTACACAGTGAACTCGAGGCCAGCCTGAGCTACACAGCAAGACCCTGTCTCAAGAACAATAAGATAAGGATTGGTGAGGGGTCCGGGGATATGACTCAGTAGAATAAATGCTTCCCTGGCAAGCTCAGGGGTCTGAGTTCAATCCTCGGTTCCACAAAAAAAAAAAAAAAAAAAAAAAAAAGATAAGGACTGGGGAGACAGCTCAGCAGTCAAAGCACCTGCCTGGCAAGCGCCAGGAACTGGGTTTGATTCCACAGTACTGCATGTCACGCCAGCTCTGAAACCAGGCATGGTGGTGCACACCTATAATACCAGTGCTGGGGAGGCTTAGACAGGAGGATGACTATGAGTCTGAACCACATAGTGAGACCCTGGTCCCCTGAAAAAGTAAAATAAATAAAAGCATAAATTATTTTTTACCTGAATATATAGTTCATATACTGCTGCTCAGTATCACTAAGGAACAAGAAAGAAAAATATAAGAGATGAAATAACAGAAGTAATTCTTAAATACACAGTCATTATCCATGAACTCTACCTATATACATTACTTATTTAGGTAGAGTTTATTATAAATAAATTAATAAATAATTTATCAATTACAATAAATAGGAAGAAGCATATTTCATATTCAAAATAGCTCTACGTTTTTAAAAAGTCAAGAAGAAATTTTAGAAGTTTCTTTTTTATTTCTAAAATTGTATTAAACTTACACATAATAATGTATCCTGGTCAGCTTCTCCAGAGCCACTGTGCTTATTTAACACACCGCACACACTTTCACCTGTGGCCAACTGCTTCCCAGTGGCCACTTTCAAAGGACTGTCAATCTCGGGCCATGAGACTGGCCTCCAAAGTGACCACATTTAACAAATTGAAATACAGGCCAACTCAAATAAACTTGAATTGCAGACAAGGTGTAGAGTTTCAAATATCACACAGGACATAAAGTGAGAGAATTATTTGCTGCTTATCTGAAACCCACAATTAACTGGGCATCTTGTATTTTAGGCAACTCTCGTGGTTTCTTCATGCAAAAATACTTTATTCAAAGAAAGCTTAGGCAGATGCAGGAAGCAGGGTGATCCCTCCTGCCAGCCCAGCCCCTGGCGCATGCTGAAATGGCAATTGGGACTGGGTATAGTGGTGCGCGCCTGTAATCACTTGGGAGACTGAAAACAGGATCGCTATGAGTCTGATCTGCATGGTGAGACCCTGTAGACCCTGTACTAAACACATTTAAAAAAAAAAAAAAAAAAGAACAAGGGAATCCGGGTGTGGTGGCATACCTCTATATTCTCAGGAGGACCTCAAATTCAAGCCGAATGGGCAATTCAGTGACTTAGGAAGACCCTGTCTCAAAAAATTTTTAAAAGGTCTGGGGATATAGCTCAGTGTAAAGGCCCTGGGTTCCAAATCCAATACTGAAAAAAATTATCTAAAAAAATTTTCAGCTTTAAGGAGTGAACATCATGGGTTCTCAGGGTGCGCGGCCTTTCCTCTGTAGGCCTTCGGGCAGCCCCAACTCCCACAGGCCAGCCTCGGGCCTGACCCCCCAGCTGCAGCTCAGCAGTGCCATAATCGTCATCTTTTCTCATCTACCTGTGCTATGGTGTCTCCACTGACTGCTCGAGGTGAAGGCTTCATTCTACCCAAGAACAAGCTAGAAACTGGGGAGACTCCTGAGTGTAAACTGAGTCAAGTCCCTCTGAGTGGAGGTAGCCAGCTGGGGCCCCCAGCAGCTGACCACATGCAAGTCAGGACAATCTCCTCTGGGTTGCTACCCTGCAGGAAGGGGCTGAGGCTCCAGGCATAAGCGGCCTAAGGCTGTGACCATGCTGGAAGTGGCCCAGCAGCAAGGTGGCTTACATCATGCAGACACTCTGCCACCACCCGGCCTGAGTCACATAGACCTCACCCTTTTCCTTTAACTGCCCAACCACCCTCAAGCATTCAACACTTACCTTAACACGCTGAGGTTCTGGGCCTTCCGCACTATCCTATAAGCCCCTGCAAAGAAGCAGCACATGACCTGCTGAAGAGCAGCCTGCCCTCGAAAGAGAGTAGCTGACCCCTCTCCCCAGGTGGGCATGCCCCCCGGACACAGGACCACAGCACTGAGGGCCTAAGGCCATGAATCCAGTGGTCCCCCAGGACAAGGCCTGCAGAGGCTGGGCCAGGCCAGACAGCCAGATAGAGCAGGTGGCTTCCACCAACAGGACCTTCTCTCCTGTGAGTACGCACCCTGGCCAGAGGAATGCCGCAGTCAGAACAGGTCTGCCCTGCATTAACCAGGCAGTGTGTCCTTCTTCCCCGAGACTATGGACAACAGACACTGTCCGTGTGACTTCAAGTAACATTAGATGCTCCTCTGACTTCAACAACTACATTTTGAATTTGAGGGGACAGACTACCAAAAGGAAGTTTCTGACACAACCTGGACACACTCCATTCTACAAGCAGGCTGGGACAGGCTAACATCCACCATGGAAAAGAGGAAATTATACTGGAAATGGAAACAGCTGAAGAAAAGCGCCACAACAGGAAAGCTAACCCAGACAACACCCATTTTCATTTAATTTTGCCACCTTGTTTTAGGTTTTCTACAGCTTAGCAGGTTACTACAAAGGGAATCTAGACTAAGGACTAAATGACAAACCTCAATTTCTTAGGTAAGCATTCTTTCCAAACTTACCTACACAGAACAGGTGAATTACAGCCCAAAAATATCCCTCTGGATCAAACTGCAACACAAGATTAAAAAAAAGAAAAAATGGATTTTAAAAAATGGCTCTAAGGACAGACATGCAGGGTCTGCTGCCGGCTCCTCGCTGAGCAATGCCAGGGCTTGAGTCAGCACTCCCAGGCTCAGCCCCCTGGACCCCACCCTGCCACCACGCTGCATTCAAACTCAGACTCCTAGCGGGAAGACAGCTTTGCAGAAGGGGAAGGAACCAGGAGACGCAGGGCGGGAGGAGCGGAGGGGAAGGGGTGCAAGAGGAATTACGAGCGTCCTGTCCAGGTAATAACTCCCCACCCTGAAGGAAACTGTGAACTACAAATGTGCGCTAAGAAAAATTGTAAAAATTAAAACCTCAGAAAAACCCCAAATGCAAACTCATACCCCCAAGGACCTCGATAACAGCCCCCACCAGCCCCACCAGGTGCACCCACAGCCCCGAACCCCAAAGCAAGGGTGACCCAGATTTCCCTAAGCGTGAGGCTTTGCCCTGCAACTTGGCTGGAAGGACTCCTCTTCCTGTCTCTCCACAGGACCGAATATCACCTGACACACCCTAAAGTCCAGGCAAGCAGGAACTAGAACACGGTAGATGCTAAGTAGGTGCTCAATTAAACCAAATCCCAGAATAGCTGCGACCCTTCCATAATGTCAGTCTTGCTTCCTCTCTTCCCGTAGCCTGCTCCTGCTTACTCTCCTGGATGTGGGTCCAGTAAATGACTCTAGGTCACATCCTCAAATCCTCACTTTTTCTTCAGCTGGTGACCTTGAGGGCCTCCCTATTTTTCAGCTATGGAATGGAGATAATAATAGTTCAAATGGATCTCTGCCCTTACGGAGTCTTGTGAGAGTTTAAATAAAATAGGACACATAAAGCACTGGCAAAGAGCCCAGCCCGCAGCAGGATTCCTGCAATTGTTGGCTGCGCCTGCTTCCCCGGTCACCCTGCACAGGCCCTGACCTCCCCGGGGTGATGATCTGCTGACTGACCTGTCTGTTTCCTGCCCACCACTCTAAATAGATGCCAACTTGTGCCAGTGCAAGGACTGATCTCTGTGCCCTCAGAGCCTGGCCCGGTGCCTGACACTCAGGTGACTTCAGGATGCTGGGAGAGAAAGACGGAGGGAGAAAAGAAAGGCCTAATCTAAAGCTCAACCAGGGTGGGGAGGTTACTAACCTAGAGACCCTCCTCCTAGGCGCGGGGCAATAATATGACAGTCACGCCCCAGAAGAGGTCTCCAGGAACCCAGGGAAAATGACAGGGGCTCAGCCCCAAGGCCGGCTACTGAGGAGTCGGCACAGGGCCGCCAGGCAGGCAGGTCTCCAGGACCTCATGGAGTACCTGCAGGACACTCAGCCAGATGGGCAGGATGAGTGACTCCAAAGAGGCCTGGAGAACTGCACATGCGCAGTGCAGCAGCCACTGTGTGCCCCAGGACTTACCTGAGGATCGTTGAAGGGAAGGCACCCCGCAGCAGCCAGGAGGAAGAGGGTACTGTGGAGAAACAGATAAAAAGGCTGCCTTAATTTCAACATCTCAGCACCTCCCAGAGAAAGCCGGCATAGAAATGCACACATCGTGGAGTCTAGAGGACGACTCGCCTATTTGCCCTCTGAAAACCCAACTACTATACACGGTATTTTCAAGTGCTTTTCCCTCTCTGCTGCTCAGAGGCCTCATCCCTGGGACACCTGAGAAGCCCAGGCTGCCTTGAGGAAGGCAGTGCACTGTCCAGGCTCCAAACCAGGAGGGTTTCCAGCTACTGGTCAAAATACTGCTGCAAAAGCACTGGGCAATCACATCACAATTGTGCCAGTTAAATAAAGGAAAACACATTAAAAATTTTGCACGCCACCTTAAATGACCAAACTCAGAGCCACATCATGTCCTCCTGCCAGGATATGACACAAAGTCTGTCTGTCTGTCTGTCTGTCTGTCTGTCTGTCTGTCCGTCTGTCTCTCTCTCTCACATACACACACACACACACACACACAGAGGGTTCCTGCCTACAGAGCCTGAACCAAATTGTAAGGATATGCTGAGACAGCCCCAGACTTGGGGACAGTGCACGAAGGGACAGGTCCTTGCTCTTCAAAATGTGAAGGCAGCTGGGCACAGTGGTGCACACCTGTAATCCCAGCATTGGGAAGGCTGAGGCAGGAGGATCATAGTGAAATCGAGACCAGCCTGCGCTACAAAGTGGACTTAAGGCCAGCCTCAGTTGCATAGTGAGTCCCTGTCTCAAAAAGACAAAGAAACAAACACACAAATAAAATACACACACTGAAACACTTGCAGATGCACTGCTGGGTGCTGCAAATCTGCTTCAAGGTCCTACTGAAGAGAGGCAGTGCGTGAGTCCGAGTAAAAACCCGCAGAAGCTGAGACAGGCATCTGGGCTGCACTGTATTACACGTGTCTGTGTCTACATGCTTGTAATTTTACAGTACAGTGTTTTCAAAAAATTCCTGCACAAAGAAGGAAAGCATGTTGCCAACCGCGAATAGTCTTCGAAAGCTCTGCTCAGCTATTACCAAGCCCCTCTGGAGCAAGCTCAGTAGCCGCTGGTGTTCAGCAGAACTCTTCTGGTGTTTGGTCCGGGA